>NW_026712854.1:0-481489 GCF_030625045.1 Achroia grisella
AACCGAATGCAAAACTCGAAAGTAGCTGAAATTATGGGGTGAAATGCTACTTGCTTCTCAGTCATTATTAACTGCACCACCTCGTCCTAAAAGCTTCAAAGTCCATTATGAAAGGAGTTGATATAATTGAAACCCAAAATCATACTTTCCGTATAAAGTTTATTCTCCATACGTATACAATCTCAGTACATAATGGATACCACTACAATGTTACGTAAACTAAAGCAATTAAGCCTATTTAACATAATAAATTAAGTAAAACTGACCTGCTTCCTTGGTTAGTGATGATCCTTTCTGTGATGTTTCCGACAATGTCTTCACACAACAACCGCTACTCGTTTTATGCCCCAATAATCCAATTGTAGTTTTAAAAATAACTATTATCTACAAAGTACGGTACGTGGGGCGCTAAGGTAGCGCCATCTATGTTACTAACAAGAGAAACTATTGCTACTTTACCAATGTACGCTTACAAATTGTAGTTCCAAAAATAACTATTATCTACAAAGTACGGTACGTGGGGCGCTAAGGTAGCGCCATCTATGTTACTAACAAGAGAAACTATTGCTACTTTACCAATGTACGCTTACAACTCGGCCATCCTGCTGAGACGAGTCCCTTCGTCGGGCCCACAGATGTAACTGTACATACATCAAATCTAACTAAAACAATTAATATTGACTTCACAATTATAAGAACACAATTCAATATGTTGAAATTAATTTAATATTATTAACCTAATTATGTAACTATTATAACAGTACTAATTATTTGTTTCCTTATTTTCACAAACATATTCAAATTTATTTCAGTTTAGGACTCTGAAGTTAACGTGATATACTTCAGCATATTAACGACAAAGAAAATAACTAAAATTCATTCATAACCTGATTTGATATTAAATATACTATACTGACTATATAATGATTACACAACTTTGTGAATTGTTGTGAACAAATTGTGAACACAACTTAATTAACTAGCTTAGTTTACTAAGTTGATAATATAATCTATATTATGTTATTAATATGTTTGTAACACTTTAGTGTTGTAGTAATTTATCATTCTAGTTACAATACATTAAAACAATTACATCAAAACGTTATTCTTACAGAGAAAGTATAATATTCTAACTACAGATGTATAGGCATGTATAAATGTTGTATATATCTGGAAACTAAGAAATAATATATTGTAAAAATATAATTGTATATAATATTCGCCAACTTAAAATTAAATGATGATATTATGAAATACTTGTATATAATAATTTAACTTTCTACATGATAATTATTACATTTTAGTTTACAACTTCAGGTTCGGATTCGGAACTGGACCCAAAATTATTATCAAAATGTAACCAAGGTTTTATTCTGTCTACAGCCACAACATTGTTGTAGTGGCGGTGTCCTTTACTCTTGGTTAGAGGGGTGTCCTCGACTACAAACCTTTCATTGGGTAATATTTTCCTTATACGATATGGCCCTTGGAATTTCATAGCCAACTTCATGGACTGGCCATCACTAGGAACATCTCTTCTGATGCTCACCAAGTCACCTACAGAATACACGGTGCTAGCTTTTAGAATCAAACTTTTTTCCTTCTCCTTCCTCTGCTGGTTCTCAATGTTCTTACTTGCGTCAGATCGTATGTCTTCAAGGTCCTCTGCCGATTTCTTATTGATGGTTTCAATAATTACATCACTTAGTATATTTTCTGAACCACTATTAATTTTAAACCCGAAGAGCAACTCGGATGGGCTTTTCAGTTGTTTTGTGAACTGTCGTATTTAAGCCAGCTGAATACTGAATATATATTCATCCCAGTGTTTATCATTTTTATCTGAGCACTTTGTGGACAGGGCTTCTAAAATAGAGCGATTGAATCTCTCCACTTGTCCATTAGCTCTTGGTGTAGATACAGCGTTTAAGATGTGCTTTACCCCGTTGGACTTACAAAAGGTTTGAAACGCTGAGCTCGTAAATGAGGTTCCTCGGTCACTGATAAGCCTCGTCGGGGTGCCGAAGTAACTCATATGTTCCTGTATAACCTTTGTAGTAGTACTAGTTTTAGTGTTCCTTACTGGTTTAATATTCACGTATTTCGTAAAACCATCTACTATAACAAGAAGATAGGAGTTACCTCTCTGCTCCGCACAAAAGGCCCAAGATGATCTACATGGATGGTGTGAAAGGAATCTCAATCTTTGGTATAGGATGTAACTCGCCTTCCTGTCTACCCGTAGTCCCTTTATGGTGAGCACATTGCAAACATGCTCGAACATACTTTTTAACAAAGCGCCTCATTTTGGGAAACCAGAATGTCTCTTGTATACGTGCAAGAGTTTTGTCAAAGCCGAAATGACCTAAATCATCATGATTCATCTTTAAAATCTGCCAACGAACTCCTTTTGGTACCGCCCATCGCAAATCTGAGCCACTACTACCTGTAATCCGAAACACTTTATCATTTTTGACCTTATAATTCTTTAATATATCGGCCACTTCTGCTGATTCGGAATTTCCCAGTACGTCCTTGATACGACAGATTTCTTCGTCATTAGATTGGACTGTCGCGATCCAATCATCAATGTTGGTATTTAACACATCTAGTATGTGTATATCATTTTCAGGTTCTCCAACTGGGTTGCGGCTTAATGCATCCGCGTGTTGCATGGCGGATCCGGCACGATATTCTATTTCACAGTCGAACTCTTGTAGCTGAATCCACCAACGTGCAATTCGAGGAATAAGATCCTTTTTAGTCATGGTAGTCCGTAGGGCGTTACAATCCGTCAAGACTTTGAACGGAATACCAACTAGATATACTCGAAATCTGGCTAAAGATGCCACTACCGCCAGAGTTTCCAATTCAAACGAGTGCAGTCGTTGTTCTTCAGTTGTAGTTTTACGACTGTAGTATGCCACCGGTTTGAATAGACCTTCATCATTTTTTTGAACCAACACGCCTCCAACGCCGTTCTTACATGCGTCAGTATGTACTTGAGTTTCACGTTTAGGGTCATACAGAGTGAGAACGGGTCTTTGTACCAAATTGGCTTTTAATTTACCAAATGCTTCCTCTTGTGGGGCATCCCATTTCCATTCGGAATTCTTCTTGAGGAGATCGGTGAGCGGTCTCGCAATTAACGCGAATCCCTTTACAAATCTTCTAAAAAAAACTAGCCAGACCCACGAACTGCCGTAGTTCATGCACGCTCCTAGGAGCTGGGAATTTATCCACAGCTTCAGTCTTCTTACTGCCAGGTTTAATGCCATCCGCGCCAACTTCGAAACCAAGAAAATCGATCCTGTCAAAAAAGAACCTGCATTTACTTAATTTGAGGGTTAGGCCACCCCGCTTTATTAATGCGAGAACTTCTTCCAACCTATCTAAACCTTGTTCAAAAGAAGTTGCGGGAATAAGAAAGTCGTCCATATAAATTAGTGCGTATTTAATTTTTGCATCTGCTAGTATTTTATTCATTGTTCTCTGGAAGACAGACGGGGCGTTTACAAGGCCAAAAGGCATTCTTGTAAACTGGTATTGACCATCGGGGGTCACGAAGGCTGTTTTCTCCTGAGAGGCTTCAGCGATGGGAATTTGGTAGTATCCTGATGCTAGATCCAGAGATATAAACATCTTACTGCCTGCAAGCTGGTCTAGTTGATCTTCAATACGGGGGAGTGGATAATGATCCTTCTTCGTTCTTCGATTAAGAGCGCGATAATCGATGCATAAACGTTTCTCTCCAGTCTTCTTTTGTACCAACACTATAGGGCTAGCATAAGGAGATGACGTTTCCCGTACGATACCAGCATCCATCATCTCTTGTACCATATTCCTTACTTGGTCTCTCTCACCCCAAGACAGTCTATATGGTCTGTATACTACTGGTTCCGAATCATTAAGTTCGATTGTCATCTCGCCCGCCGTCGTAAAACCAAGATCTTTTAGTCCCGTGGAAAAGCAATCACTGTATTTAGATAAAGATTTTGTAATGCTAGTTTCTCCTTTATAGTAATCTGCGTACCACATAAAACCTTTTCGTCTGACTTGAATTCAGCAAACGTCATAGAATATATATCGTATTTATGCGATACCGGAATTGCTCGTGTTAAAATTGAGTTATGATCAACTATAAGATTTTTGTTACTCACATTGTGAATGAGTAGGCGACCGATGCCTGCTTCCAAAGAATATTCACCTGGTAAAAGATAATGTTCTTCTCCACTCGGACCTCTTATACTGCCATTCACCAGCACTTTGCCTGCATACTCCGGGGTGGTCACCACAGGTATCACTCTCGTACTATGAGGTGGTACATTGGTTGCCATTTGAACTCTCAAAAGTATTTTATTAGGCATGATCCTCTCAAAAATTATTTGTTCAGGAGTCTTTGTAATAACTATATTTGGTTTTTCTGTAAAATAATGTCCTAGCAGCATTGGGTACTTTAAAATATTATTATTTACAATGAAAATTTCAATACTTTCCTTTATTCCCTGTACTTTAATTTCGCCATAACAGCGGCCTAATGGCACAAAACAGTCTCCACCTACTCCCTGCATTACAGGTAAGTCATTAGTCGTTACGACGAGATTTAGTTCATTCGAGATTTGTTCCCTAATTAGAGTACATTGACTACCAAGATCTACGTAACATTCCATGCTTAGCCCATTTAATTCTACCTGTATTATATATTTTCTATTAACTTTATCAGAAGTAGTTAGTGAGGCGATTTGCTTCTCATCTCTCAAATATGTTCCATGTCTGTCTTGTGTATGTTTGTTTGTGTTATCTATCGTATTCTGCGAGTAATTCCTACTAGTTTTCTGAGTAAACAATGCTCTACAATGAATATCCAAATGCCCAACTTTATTGCATTTTGAGCATTTGTTGGCTGGCTTCGGACATTCAAAACTCCTATGACCGTCTGTATCACAGTTATAACATTTGAAAACTCTTTTAGTCTGTCCTGTCCTGTATTTATTAGAAGTAATGCGTCGATCTTGTCTTGTTTTGTCACTGTCCTTCACGTTTGCAACCTTAACGGTCTTAAAATACCTTAACACATCTTCTGGCTCTTGGAATCGGGCCGCTTGTGCACCCACTCTCACTGCCCTATCTTCGACTCCGTGTAATAAACAGTCTACCGCTTTGCGACCTTTAATGGAACTTCTGTTAAGTAAATTCATTTTATCATAATAATACTGTTCAAGCGATTCGCCATAACGAACACGCTTGGCCAGCATCTCCGTTAGTAACTCCGCATAGTCCTCTCGACATGGGAAAGATTCTATAAGTTTCTTTTTCCACATGTTCCATGATAGCATGACTGTGTCCAAACCCTGATACCATGACTTTGCGACACCAACGAGCTTTGGCAATGCAAAATGTATCGTTTCTCGCTCATTCCACCCATAGATCGAGGAACATTCCTCGACTTTCGTGAGCCAAGTCAAGATGGTTTGATCCTTTTTCATTGGGTCGAATTCTGGAACCACATTATTTAAGGATAGTTTAGAGCTCGAACCTTTCATGCTATCTAGGATATGTAGAAACTTATCTAAGATCTCATTGGTATTACTTTCCCGAATTTTATGAGTCGGGGGGCTACCACTTGCACTGCGATGCCGATTCCGTTTCAGACTATTGCTTGCATAATTTTCGCGTACACAGTAACTTGTGTGGCTATGCATCCCATTGTTTGTCTTGTGGCTAATTGGCCTATGATGTAGGTTGGGCATGTTTCGGCTCTCGTTGTGAAGTCCTATTTCCGGTGATCTACTTCTAGAACTGTAACGGCGTCTTTGCCTACTATTTGATCGACTACGCTGCGAATAATTAATAGCTGCTGCTGCTATTCGCGACTGACTACATGAGCGCCTATATTGTTGCTCATTATTACTACGGCTATTAACTGCTGACTCACCATTCCGTCGATGATCTAGACGATCAGGAGTTTGTAACACCCGACGATGACTCACGCTTCGCCGATTTGATGAACGAGAAGTCTCAAACCGGTGAATACTTTCACGGTAGCATTCAGTCATCTGACCAGTGTTACCCCTGCGGGACTCGCCTTCCCGACGAGTACTTGGTGAAGGGCGAGTCTCTACCTGATCAGACTCACCTTCCCGATGATTTCCCGATGAAAAGTGAGTCGTTACCCGGCGAGACTCATTTTCCCGTTGCATACCCGATGATAAGTGAGTCTTTACCCGACGAGACTCACTTTCCCGTTGCATACCCGATGATAAGTGAGTCTTTACCCGACGAGACTCACTTTCCCGTTGCATACCCGATGATAAGTGAGTCTTTACCCGACGAGACTCACTTTCCCGTTGCATACCCGATGATAAGTGAGTCTTTACCCGACGAGACTCACTTTCCCGATGAATACCCGATGTGTCACGAGTCATTACCCGGCGAGACTCACCACTTGTTTGTCCATGTACGTCTACGGAATATCGCTCACCCATTAGTGTTACTTCAGGCTCTCTAGCCCGTATATCCTGCACCAGGTGACGGTCCTGATGATGTATTTCCAAGTTCATCCCAGTTGTATTCTCGTTGTCACTGGCGTCCATGATACTGAAACATGTAATACGTAAACAAGAGTAGTATATGTTTATTTTACTGGTAACCCAACTTGAGTTAATACCTTAGACAATGTTAAATATAAGTTCCCCGCGTGTAGTTGGCATAGTATTGGAGCATATTAGTTACTATCTAAAAACGAACTTAAACAGATTTCATATCAATTACAACTTGTATATTTGTATACCTAGAAGGCAATTCTGCACTCTATCATGAAATCATTGCATAGATTCTTTACTAGATGTGAACAATATACGTTATAATATCCTACAATACAATATACCTATAATTGTATCATCTTAATACCGATTAAATATTAACCTCAATGTTACTTCTTACATAATGGTACGGTAAAATACGGATAATTATCTAGTATACTAGAATGCGGCAAACGACAATTGTAGGTAGCACAGCATACTTTTATTAGTACCTCTGTTTGGAGATGTTTAAGTATTACCAGCACCTAATTGGATTCTAATCATGCTACTTATTGTGTATATGAGGTCTTAGTGATTACCATATCATAATACTCACGATTTTACACCACCATTTTCATCCAAATAACAATTAATCTCAATCAGTATCAACTCAATTATTTAATCAATAATTGTGTCTATAACTCGAGTGGGTAGATTTTAAATTATATTGGAAGATTATGTTCATATTAATTATATGTATTTTTTTTTTTTTTTAAAGTAACTGCATAAATACTTCATTACACTTATATCACCAATAATTTCTATGAGACATTGTAGTGGTATACGCATACAGAAAAAAAAGAAATTTTAAACACGTACAATTTCGCTCAAAAACTTTCACTACGGTGGGCAAGGATAGACAGGCAATCATACTGCTAAGGTTAACTCGGCCATAGGTAGTCTGCCTGCCTATCCCACTTCTGAGTTGAAAGGAGTTGATATAATTGAAACCCAAAATCATACTTTCCGTATAAAGTTTATTCTCCATACACGTATACAATCTCAGTACATAATGGATACCACTACAATGTTACGTAAACTAAGCAATTAAGCCTATTTAACATAATAAATTAAGTAAAACTGACCTGCTTCCTTGGTTAGTGATGATCCTTTCTGTGATGTTTCCGACAATGTCTTCACACAACAACCGCTACTCGTTTTATGCCCCAATAATCCAATTGTAGTTTTAAAAATAACTATTATCTACAAAGTACGGTACGTGGGGCGCTAAGGTAGCGCCATCTATGTTACTAACAAGAGAAACTATTGCTACTTTACCAATGTACGCTTACAAATTGTAGTTCCAAAAATAACTATTATCTACAAAGTACGGTACGTGGGGCGCTAAGGTAGCGCCATCTATGTTACTAACAAGAGAAACTATTGCTACTTTACCAATGTACGCTTACAACTAGGACCCTTGTCAGAATGTATATATACATATACATATATATATATGATGCATATATGTACTCTTTGTTTATACACCGGCTTTGCTTGCGGCTACTTTTCCGTTGTAATAGAAATAAAAATAATCTTTAATGTTGATTTTGACTGTCGGTGATAATAGGAGAAAGATCGAATTTACTCCGTTTGGCGTGTTGGAGGTATGGAACTCAACTCTAAGAAATAGAAATAGATATTCAAATATACTTAATGTAAGCACTTTTGAATAGTCATATCTTATTGATTCTACGACTCATTTGGAACGCAGACACAACACAAGAATAAGCAAGAAACTTGTGTGTTGCTCGTTTTAATAAATGTTATTTTAAATAAATAATTAACAAAAACAAGTAGGCATGCGATAATCAATATAGAAACCGCTACGCATATCTATTATATACCTATTATTATAATATATGAGATAACTTTAAAATATCTCACACTCTTCATAAAGGGTAGCTCATTTCTTATGCGCAATGTCTTACTAAGTCGACTATAATTTTATATGCGCGGTTACCCACGTCCCCTGCGACAACAAATCGTCCATTCTGTGTTCCAAGCTTAAATAAACATCTCTTATTACATTTAACATGTCCTGACAGAACCAAAAATAAACAGAGAAAAACCAGGTTAAAGAAACAACCATTTTATGTACGATGAATATTTAAGAACAGTAGCTTCATACATATATTTAGTTAGGCAGTGAAATATTAGGTATTTCTCAGTATATAAAATTATACCATTATTTTATACTACTGACATATCACATTTTCCTTTACTTCAAAGTTGTATCTTACTAATTTTATAAACGCGAAAATTTGTGGGTATGTATGAGTAGATGGATAGATGGGTATTTTTTACTCTTTCACGCAAAAACAACTTAACGGATTTTGATGAAACTTTACAGTAATATAACTAATACATCGGAATAACACAGGCTATAAATTTGGGCACAGCTAGTATCGCATACAAATTAATATTCAAAATTAGAAGAATAACTGGCAAGAAATTCAAGTGGTTATTTTTTTTTTGTATTATAATAATTCTAAAATTGGAGTACAATTTATAATATATTTTGTTGTAGTAGTAGCAGTAGTCATGGTACGTAATAGGGTGTTTTTTTTTAAATTGGAATTTGATTATACAAGAAAGAATAATTTAAAATTAGAATAACATATGTTTTTTCTAACATAATTAATGATTTCTAATAAAATGTGATGAAAATTTTTGTTTAGGTATTTATTCACTGAAATTTGATCTTGTACTTTCTGTACTGCAACGAATAAAATTTCTCATCAATAGATACATAAAAACAATGTGTAAAACAATACAGTAATTAACTATGAAAATAACAAGAATACATAAATACATAAATGTACGTTTAAAACTGGAACACAAGCAGTAATTAAACAATAAAAACACGAGTGAGGTATTATTGAAATATCGTATAAACAACATAAATAAACAATAGTACAAATACTCCAAAACATTGGAAACACCTCGGTACTCTCAAAACCTGTTATTCAAACTCTTCAAAGAATAATTTCCTAGAAAGTTCCAACTGTAGCAGGGCTGTCTAAACCAGTTACGATCGTGGGCTAATACCAACCACAAAATAAATTGGAGGGCCGCAAAATACTGATATTCTATCCGACAAATATCCAAATTGGTCATTTCCGAATTATAATGGTGATTGAAAATTTTTCTTTATTTCGGATGTAGTAAAATTCAAAATTCAAAAATAGTTTATTAATGGTTTCCACTACCTCCTGTCACTTTCCTAAGTCTGATTTTCTTACATACCCGTTTCTTTTCTTTCTAGAAAAGAAACGGGTATGTAGAGAAATGTGTTACCTACCTTCTGGTTGGTAACACATCTGTAATTCCCGTGGTATTACAGATGTATATTATCGATGGTAATCGCTTATAATTTAAGGAAGGGAGAAAGAGAGGAGATATTTAATAATGTGGAAGTGTAGCCAGCATAAACCGTTAGCGCAGACAAGTGCACCATTCTAGTATAAAGCATTATAAAAATATCGACGAAGGATGAAGGAATTGAAACGGAAACAGGTACAGACCCTTTTGAATGGATGGTTGAATCAAGACGAAGTGACCTAACTTCATATGTATACATCTTATTACTGGCCATAAAAATACAGTTACAATTTCATTGTGAGATCATTAAATATTTATTCATATATAGTATATATTTCTATATTTACATGTGTATAATTTTTATAGCACTTTATACATATTTAACCTTATATATTTTCATGATATGTCTAATTTATATTAGTGCACCGCAAACAATCTTTCTCTGTACCACTCATGGTTGCCTGGTAGATAACGCAGCCAGGTGTTAACTTCGCCAATTGTACATTTTATTAATGTGCATTAAAGTTGCACAAACATGTGTATTCATGAGTATGATTGTTTGTATCAGTCTGGATATTTTCTATGTATAATATGTATGTATTTACAAAAAAATATCTATTTATATGTATCAGTTATCTAGTATAACACAAGCTTTAGCTAGCTTAACTTGGGTCTAGATGGCATACATCAATAAATAAAAATTGTACTAAATTTAAACTGCGGCCTGTAAAAATATTTGATGCGGGCCGTACCTGGAAAAGCTCTGATCCATAGAACGTGCAATAGATTTAACAAGCTCGTCAAGGAAAGTGATCGGGTACCTTGTATCTGTTCGGCCAGATAATAAATTCAAGAGCACTTTGTATCACTTGTTATATTAGCATCGTCGTTTTTATGATAGGTAATGTGTTTGTTTTCTCGAGAGGTAGTTAAATAATTTGTGTACAGCAAAATAGAAAATAAATTTTATGTTATTTTAGATGGAGTAAGCCGAGCCATTGTTTACTGTCGACATTGTTATGAATATAAAACATACATGCCCCTTAACATTTATATATCATATATATTAATCAAGACGTAAAATAACATAAATATATTTTAAAATTTTCACTTTGTTCATTACTTATTGTTAACCGAAGGAGAGAGAGACAGAGCATCATCTGAACCTGTCTCCAGTCGTATCGGTCTCTCCGTTCCACTGGATCAAGAAGGTGAAGACGAGGGTGTGCACATGCGTTTGCGCGTACGCTTGTGCACCTAAATATCTCCTGCGCAACTGACTGCTTCTGAATATGGACTCCGATTTGATGGAAAGTCCCGTGGTGATGGGTCGAGGTAGAGAAGTCCAGTTTGATCGAGTTTTGTGCTTCACGAGGGCGGCTCCGAGAGTGTTCCTAGAATACCGTAGTCGTTCCTTCTCTGATCTGGGGGGACAGAGGAGACTCGACAGCACCTAGAGCAACAAAGCAGCCCTGTTCAAGGAAACATGCTTTCCCTGCTAAGACAGGGAGGGGGCTAGAAAAGGTGCCCTAAAAATTGCTCACCCCAACACTTCAGGACGGTAGTAACCACAGCTGCCTCCGCATCGTTAAACTCGCGGTGGGTGAATAGTGTGTACTTATGCTCGCAATGTGCGAGGATCTTTATAAATGAAATTGGCTACATAAGTCATATACGAGCACATCAACGGCAAAACCGGAGTTGAAGACAGTCGCCGTGTGGCCGGAATCGGCCGGGATTACATCATCATCATCATCATCATCATCACCATTATAATAAATGTATTTACCTCTCCCGATGCTGCGACTAGACATAAAATTATACCTATTGTAACCCGGTTAATAATATAAAGAATGTATATTGAACAATAAACAAAATAATATAAATAAAAATAACTTTTACTATGTTTTTCGTGAAAGCAATTCCGTAGCACGTGTATTTTTTACTTTTAGGGTGCCTTCAAATTTGCCGCAAGATGCCGCGCGGTGGCAGTGCGTCTGCAGCGCTGCGGCCACTCTACTTTGTGAATCTGTGTAAACAAACACCCCGCAGTTGCTTCGCTACAGCGCTGCGGACACGCTCGCACACACGATCAGTTCATCGATGGACTAGTGACTTCGTGCACGTATTTTTTTGTACAAGTCTGGTTGAAGAATTTATCGATGAGTCCATCATGAAACTATGTACTGCACTACGATTCTCAAACCTAGCGACAGCAGTGCGCCTGCAGCGCTTCAGACGCGCTGCCACCGCGCGGCACTTTGCGGCAAATCTGAAGGTGCCCGCATCTGCAGCGCTGCAGCCACTCTACTTTGTGAATCTATGTAACTAAACATTGCGCGGTTGCAGCGCTACACTCGCGCTGCGGACACGCATCAGTTCAACGATCGACTAGTGACTTCGTGCACGTATTTTGTTTGTACAAGTCTGGTTGAAGAATTTATCGATGAGTCCATCCTGAAACTATGCACTGCACTACGATTCTCAAACCTAGCGACAGCAGTGCGCCTGCAGCGCTTCAGACACTTTGCGACAAATCTGAAGGCGCCCGCATCTGCAGCGCTGCAGCCACTCTACTTTGTGAATCTATGTAACTAAACACTGCGCGGTTGCAGCGCTACACTCGCGCTGCGGACACGCATCAATTCAACGATCGACTAGTGACTTCGTGCACGTATTCTTTTGTACAAGACTGGTTGAAGAATTTATCGATGAGTCCATCGTGAAACTATGCACTGCACTACGATTCTCAAACCTAGCGACAGCAGTGCGCCTGCAGCGCTTCAGACGCGCTGCCACCGTGCGGCACTTTGCGGCAAATCTGAAGGTGCCCGCATCTGCAGCGCTGCAGCCACTCTACTTTGTGAATCTATGTAACTAAACAATGCGCGGTTGCAGCGCTACACTCGCGCTGCGGACACGCACCAGTTCATCGATCGACTAGTGACTTCGTGCACGTATTTTTTTGTACAAGTCTGGTTGAAGAATTTATCGATGAGTCCATCGTGAAACTATGCACTGCACTACGATTCTCAAACCTAGCGACAGCAGTGCGCCTGCAGCGCTTCAGACGAGCTGCCACCGCGCAGCACTTTGCGGCAAATCTGAAGGCGCCCTTACCCTACTTTTTGTCCTATTTTTCTTTTATTAGGGATAATTCTCTCGCTATAGCTGTTACGACTCAATAAACACAATTGTAACAAGTATCCAATTATACAGATAATACAATTACGTGTATTAGTGTAAAAAGACAATTGCGTCTGTGCCCCAGTAAATTGCTTGCTCAAGATCATACCACCGGTTTTCAGTTACTACCTAAGGACAGAACCAAGGGCGTATGTAAATTACGTAATTGCGATACGCTTTCACGCTAGAATTAAGGTGCTTTGTTGGATTCCCGAAGATCTTATATTTAACATTAGCTGATCTGCGCTAGCTGTAGGTAATTGTGCATTATTATAAAATCTATACATATAAATAAAATTGGAGTGTCTGTTTGTAATATTCAAATAATCGGTTTTCACTACATGCATATGAATATAAATACGGTACATAAACCAAAATAACTTTTTTTTATAATTTTTGTCTGTCTGTCTATCTGTCTCTGTTTGTTCCGGCTAATCTCTGAAATGGCTGGACCGATTTTGATGCGACTTTTTTTTGGGAGGCATCTGATGTAATAAGGAGTAACTTTTATTTTAGAAGAATAAAGTTAAATTCCACGCGGACGAAGTCGCGGATACAGCTAGTATATTACAAAATAAATGTCGGGTAGGCTGAATTAGCAATAAAGGCAGACTCAACTAACAACTGGTCTTTGAGTCACGTCTTCCTTACATCCTACATATTACTAGCGGCCCGGCAAACGTTGTTTTGCCATATAAATTAATAACGCTATAAAAAAATAGGGGTTGATGATAGAAGGGTGAAAATTTAGGATTGTATGTATTTTTGTATGTTGTATCATAAAAAATAGAAACTAAAAATTTTGTCTAAAAAATAAAAAAAAAAATTGTGGTGGACTACCCCTAACATTTAGGAGCATGAAAAATAGATGTTGGCCGATTCTCAGACCTACTCAATACGCTCACAAAATTTCATGAGAATTGGTTAAGCCGTTTCGGAGGAGTATGGGAACGAAAACTGTGACACGAGAATTTTATATATAAGATATACATAAAAACATACGTGACACTAACTTCGCCAGCATAACGCTTACTTGACATTTATGTTTATACTAACTATGCCCGTGGTTTCACTCGCGTGAAATTTATAGCCTATATGTTATTCTGATGTATAAGCTATATTACTATAAAGTTTCATCAAAATCCGTTAAGTAATTTTTGCGTGAAAGAGTAACAAACATCCATCCATACTAACAAACTTTCGCGTTTATAATCTTAATAAGATTTCGCTCAATTTACATAATATCTTTTTAAATTATAGCCCGTGTATTAATCTGATTTAGCAATGTTACATTATTGTAAAGAATCATTAAAATCCGTTCAGTAGTTAGTAGTTTTATATCAATTATTACTTCTAAATTTTATTATTAACAGCAATTGTCATAGTTTCAAATTCAAAAATAATTTATTCATCAATGTCCTATCATTTTCTATCTTATAATTTTTAACGTACCGTGCAATCCAGTATACAAATTCAATTCAGAAGAACAGGCAAGTAACTCAAATGAATTTCTTTTTTTTTAATCCAGATCATTTACAATGTTTATTAAAGTTCAAACTTGTGGCAGCATGGTAAGCCATGTCGATGTACTCCCTCTAATATGGTTGAGTGCAATGATGGCTGGCTCATCCGTCATACTCGTGAACGAGTGCTGCTTGTGGGGACTGGTCTATTCAGGTTGCTAACACTGATTAGACTTTGTGCTTTTGCAATAGCATATGCTGGTCAGTCTATTCTCCCAAATTTGAATTCAAAAATGAATCTGTATTATTGTAAACACGTACAACATTTATTTCAAAAGAATACAAGCCGAGTTTCTTGTCAGTTCTTCTCATCTCGAAATCATTCCGAACTGACGGTAGATTTGACATATCATAAGAGTCTGTAATAGACCTACATGAATAGAGATATTTTGATTTTGAATTTGAATTGTATAGTAGACTAGCTACTCGCCCCGGCTTCGTCGTATGAATTATACATATAAACCTTCCTCTTGAATCAATCTATCTATTAAAATAAACTGCTTCAAAATCGCGTAGTTTTAAAGATTTAAGCATACATAGGGACAGATAGCGACAGCGACTTTGTTTTACACTATGTAATGAAGATAAGATTAGTAATATTCGATGGGAATTGCATTATCATATTATGATAACAGTCCCTAAATAAATGTAAGAATAGAAAAAACTATGACAACACTACAGCAAACAAATAAAGAAATTACATTACATAGAAATTACATTAAATACACAATTATATACATATATATACATATCACAATGAAGAACAGTTACAACATAAATTTTAATACACAGGTTATCTACCACCGTGCAGCATCGTCATCTCGTCATCTGTCTTTTTAAGGGACCCATCTCAACGTGATTATAGCTATTACACTGAATTTCAGTGAACCAAAAAACGAATTAAATTTTGGTATACCAAATCTGTACAGGACTTCTTCCATTCAGCCACGATATTCCGTATTTTTGAATATTTTTATGTTAATATTAATATTTTTCTTGTTATCATTACGACCTCGGTGGTCTAGTAGTCTAGCACAGATTTACATCCGATGGTCGCGGGTTCGATTCCTCCTACGGCACTAACATTTGTATTCATGAGTATGATTGTTTGTATCGGTCTCGATGTCGTGTGTATATAATATGTATGTAATTACGAAAAAAAAATTATCTATGTATTTGTATATATATATATAACTCAAAGGTGACGACGTAGTGATCTATCAACGCACAGCTCAAATCACTGGACGGATCGGGCTGAAATTTGGCATGCAGGTAGATGTTATGACGTAGGCATCCGCTAAGAAAGGATTTTGATTAATTCTACCCCCAAGGGGACAAAATAGGGGATGAAAGTTTGTATGAAACTTTGTCAATTTTAATCTGATTGGGCTGAGACTTTGCACGCATAAAGCTACTATGACATAGGGCTCTCCTAAGAAAATATTTTGATTAATTCTACCCCCAAAGGGATATAATAGGGGATGAAAGTTTGTACGAAACTTTGTCATTATTACATACAGCTATTTATATATAATATATAAGTGTATGTAATTAGTGTATTTATTGTATTAAAAAGTATGTCATATCTAAATGTATGTACGTATTTATGTGTATTTTTTTTATTATAATTCTATGTTAATTCTATTAGCCGCATTCATGTGAGTATCTCTGCACATCCCTGAGGTTGACTGCGAGAGAATGTTTATAGCATTAAGTCCATCTTTTGTACCAATTCTAGTGGTTAAAGTAAATAAATAAATTTCGGGAATTTTCCTGAAAGGCGAAATATCGTTTCAGAAATCCGAAGTAAGAACATTGTACAAATTAGAATAACGCGCAGTTCATATTACGTGACAATATTCGCATTATATTAATTTAATAAGTCCATAATCTGTTAACACACGACTTAAAACTTGAAAGCTAACGAGGGGAGCTTACTCTTTGATCGTGTGCTTTCGAATTTGCTAATTGATTTTAACGATTGAGTCGAGAAGTCGAGTTAGGGACGTGACTCGCTTCTTTATTCGATGCATTACGTTGAAGATTCTATTTGAGAGTTTTTCCATTTGAAAGTTTGTATGGTTTACAAAGCTACTTTGTTTATTTTATATATAAATAGCAATTAAACTGGCTAACTGTGAGTAATAAACTTGCTTTCTGTGTGTGCTTGGAATGTATAACATAACTAGCTGTGCTCGCGTCTTTGTCCGCGTGTTATGGCTTATAACTTGACAAATAGAGAAAATGTATTAAGTACCTTAAAACTACAAAATATGCCAAAGATCAAAGTTTCATAGTTCTAGCTTCAAAATTACGATTTTCCATATAAACTTTCATCCCTAATTTTATTTTACTCCTTAAAGCTAACATTTATACAAATTTTAATGTCATATTTATTTATATTAAATCAATAATCTAAAAAATAAGTTAACAATACAATAATAAACAACCGATTAGATTTAAAAATGACAAAACTTCCATAAAAAATTTAATCTCCACATTCAACCCCTTTCAACCCTTTTTCGCGTTAAAACGTAGCCATAGGCTACGTCCTTTCTCAGACTCTAGACTATCTGTGTACCAAATTTCATTTAAATCGGTTCAGTAGTTTTGGCGCGAAAACGAGACAGACGGACAGAGTTACTTTCGCATTTATAATATTAACCAGGATATCCCTGGACAATTCACTTTTACTATTTTTTCAGACTATATTATATTATTGGTATTTTAAAAAAACTAATTAAGCTAACCTATTAATGAAACGGAATCCAGTACCTAATGGAAATATAAAACCATTTGTATTTACAAATCGGCTAATTAGCAGTTTTGAGTGGGAACTTGTAAAACAGGCCACTTAATTGAATTTAGTTAGAAACGTATTACGTTTAACAAATTTGCAATTTGATACAATCTATTGACATGAACAGATCCATTTAACAGATGTTGGATAATGTTTCTCTGTCAATTAGAATATAAATCATTTAGAAATAGAAATAATCTTACAAATAAACTTAATAGTACTTTTGAATAGTCACTTAATTTGCATGATATTGCAGAATAAAAAAGATAAACTGTTTAAACAGTTTTCAACGGTTAGAGCTTCTGCGGCAGCAATATTGGAAATGCTGGCAGTTAGAATATGTGTCTGAATTACAGCAATGGCAGAAATGGCGGATCCCAGATAGACAGCTTCAAATAAATGATTTAGTGCTGTTAGAAATAGAAATAGAAATAATCTTTATTCAAATAAACTCATTACAAGCACTTTTGAATAGTCATATTTTGATTCTACCACTCATTCGGAATACAGATTCATCATAAGAAGAATGAGCAAGAAACTCGTGTGTTGCTCTTTTTAATAGATGTTTTTTATGTAAATAATTACAGTATAACAAGTAAGAGGCATGCGATAAACAACATAGAAATCACTACGCACTTATTATTAGTATAATCAGATAATTTTGTCAGTGCTATAGATTTAAAGTTTTTCTATAAAAACATTATTATCGTTAACGAATTATGCGTATAAAATTTATGTAGTTAACTTTTAAAATATAATCATTTAAAATTGGAATCAGATTATTATTCATATCCACATCGGAACAATATTTTTTAGTAATATAGCTGAAGTCGTGTGTGTACTGTATTGCTCAGATAAAATCCTTAAAAAAAATTATTAAAGTGAATTGGCACCAATCATCTTCAGTCTCAGATACAGATTTATACGACCCATTGAAATGTTTAATTAACGGTTTAGTTAATTGAAATTTAATTAATTGCTTCAATTTGTCTCAAACTCGAATGAGCATTCAAATTACTGTTATTACATCAATAAAAATATTTTATATTATTTTGCGTCTTTTCGTTTATTTTTTTGTTAATTAATTTTATTACAATGCTTATTAGATATATTTAAGCGTAATTTAAGCGTATAATAATAATAATAATAATAATAAAACTCTTTATTGTGTACACATAAAATAATAAGAAAATACAGTAAATAGTAAAATAATAACAAAAGTCCGTCTTATCGCTAAATGCAATCTCTTACGACAACCTAGAAGAGAGGACTTATGTACATAGAATAGGGTAGGTGGCACACATTCACACAGACACTATTTATTATACTACTAGATAATACATACTTACATTAGGGATAAATATATAAACCTACATATATACTACATGTTGGAAGAATGAGAAAAAAAAAACTTAAAATAAAATAAAAATATGTTTGTATGTATTACAAAAATATATATCTAAGTGTCTATGTCAACCACGAGGACATAACTGAACATCAGTGTTTTGCTCCTTGAGTGATTCTCCACACTGAGCTATGTACCAATTTGTATTGTTATAGCACACATGCAGGTTTATCGTTACAGAATTGTTATACTTGTTATAATTAAGCCTATATATGTGTACCAAGATAAAATATTTTTTTATCTATCTATCTTTTTTTTATATTACAGGGTACAAATGAGCATGCGGTCACCTGATGGTAAGTGATTACTGCCCATGAGCACCCGCCACATCAGGGGAATTGCCAGTACGTTGTCGGCCTTTTAAAAAGGAATAAGCTCTTTTCTTGAAGGTTACAATATCGTATCGGTTCACAAATACCATTGCGGGAAGGTGATTCCACAATGTGGTTGTGCGTGGACCGCCATTCATCCAGATAATCATAATGGCAGTTTAGTTTCTGGCGAGTAGTACGGTGGTGAAACTCAGCAGCTGGTATTAATCCGAACAATTCCAGGCAGCGGTAGAAAATGCACAGAATTGCAACATCTCGCCGCAGAGCCAATGGACCGAGTCTTATGTCAGATGTCTAGTATCTATAACATACCCTCTGCTTAGCTTGAGACTAGACGGATAGACCACCAATGCTAACAAATAACTATTGTATTTCATTATTTCTCCTGTGCTCACGGGTGAACCAGGGGCTCTATACCCTTGATATTTTGCAGTTGCAGTACTATGTTGGGGAGTATTATGGATTTGTAAGATCGGGAGATTGTATTAATGGAATATATAGTCAAAGTCTGCACATTTGTGAAACAACACCCAAATTTGCTTACCATGCATGATCTGATAAAGGACTGTCTCAGATCACAGAGAAAAAATAAAATACTAGTACCAATGAGCAATTTAACGTTTTACCAAAGGAACGTATCGGTTATGGCACAAAATTTTTTTAATAAATTACCCTCAGTCTTGAGGAAAATGCCTTTAAATAAATTAAAAAATCGATTATATTACTGGTTACTGGACAAGTGTTTTTATGACATCAGAGAATATTTATCTGATGATTGCTGACAATTTTTTATATTATAGAATTATTACTATTAATATACAATTATAATACTGCTGTTGGCGACAGACCTCTTTTTATAGATATTTCTATTTTTAAACCATATATTTTTATATACAATTTTTGACATATATTTTTTATTATATTGTTTTGCTACATTGTGTCATATACGCTACCACTAAATACATCTATAATTTTGGTAAGTAATTTTATTTATATTACCCTATTTCACTGCCGTTGCCAGCCGTAATAACTGCATCGGAAATTAATTTTAAATTATAATATTATAGATTATTTAATTTTAATATATGCATAATTTGCATTCTCGTACATTTAAACAGTTGCCAATAAATATTATTACATGGACATATTACTATTATTATTATATATTATATTATTATTATTATTTCATTTATTTAATTTCAAGTCATGAGAAAGAATAAAGAAAAGAGAAGAATAAATAAAATTGCAGTGTATATATGTATAATATTGAAATAATAATTTTTATTTTCTATTTGTGGAAGCTAATTTCAGAAAAGTCTTGATACGTTATTTTATTATGTTCCCAAATGCACGCTACGAAGCTTTCCGTAATATTAATTTTCATTACTGTCAGTCTATTATTACATTACGTTGACGTAATCAAGAAACGACCGAGTTGGTCTCCAGGTTATATCTATAGATGAGAACAGTACTCCATATACAGGCGAACTGGTGACTTCTATCTAATCATTACATAGCATAAAAGAAAGTCTGTCGCTGTCTGTCCGTCCCTGTGTATGCTTAAATATTTAAATCTACGCAACGGATTTTGAAGCGTTATTATTTTTAATAGATAGAGTGATTCTAGAGGAAGGGTTACATGTACATCCGTGCGAAGCCGGGGCGAGTAGCCTTTTTGTTTTAATTTATCATAGCCTTGCTTTTATTCCATCATTTGGGGTCAGCGCAGTATTTCCTCTTCCACAATATTTTCCATACTGCAAAGGTTTTTGGCAATAAGTGTTTTATGACCGGCCGCCTCCCTGACACCAACCTTCCCTATGTTGGTGTCAGGCAGGCAGGCAGGCATCCTGGGATCTTTTTATTTTTTATTGTGTGGCATTAAAAAATACATACAACATTAAATTTCCACCCTTCTATCACTAACCCCTAATAGCATTATTAATTTATATGGTAAAACAACGTTCGCTAAGTTAGCTAATTTATATATATAAGAGGAATCTCTGGTCCGCAGTGAAACACCACTTCACTCTATTGATCACTACGAGCTTGGACGCCAGCCTGACCTTTTCTTCAAGGCAGCTACCAAACTTAACTGAGCTAGAAAAGTCGATACTGAAAATCCCAATACTCACAGTCATGGTGATAGACGAGTTTCAGAATTGCAGGTCTGCAAAAGCAAAAGCAAGAAGTTCAGTGAAGTTTTAATATGTTTTGTTCCACTTCGTGCACGAAGTTGCAAATACAGCAAGTTCTCAATAAAATCAATTGAATACATAACTTCTGCGTTTCTGATGGTTAAAATAATATGTTTTCGGGCTACTTGACCTACTTACTGATTTTTTTTTCGACAATTCGACATTTCACGCAGCGCCATCGAGACACAAGTGTTGCAGATTGACAGTTACTGGCAGTCTACATTGATTTTGTAAAGAAAAATAAATAGATATGTCAAAACTCGTTACATATTATAATTACCATTAGTATAAAACAAAGTCTCTGTCGCTGGCTGTCCCTATGTATGCATAAATCTTTAAAACTGGACGGTAGGGAAAAAAAATTATAATGTAAAAACTTGACGTTCATAAGCGGCTAAAAGTCCTACATGAATAAATGATTTTTGAATTTGAATTTGAATTTAAAAACTACGCCACGGATTTTGAAGCGGTTTTTTAACCTTCCTCTTGAATCAATCTATTAATTCTAATCTATCTATAGAATTAATAGATTGATTCAGAAGGAAAATTTATATGTATAATACACACGGCAAAGCCGGGGCGAGTAGCTAGTCTACTATACAATTCAAATTCAAATTCAAAATATCTCTATTCAAGTAGGTCTATTACAGACTCTTATGATATGTCAAATCTACCGTCAGTTCGAAATGATACCGAGATGAGATGAACTGACAAGAAACTCTTTTAATAGATAGAGTGATTCAAGAGGAAGGTTTATATATATAATACATGTATATTCGAAGCTGGGGCGCGTGTCTAGTAAAATATTAGTTGAAAACTGGAAATGTTGTGTCATTGTTAATTTATCTCTCTGACCCCTCTTAAGGAGAGGAAATGGCAACATACCCCCGGCAGAAGCACAGTCGGCCGGGGTTCAGGGCCCCAGGGAGAGAAACCGGCGTACAATGCGGGCAGAATCTAAGAGCACCGCTTTCTGCATCTTTCCCGGGAGTGAGCCGCCTCGGAATCCCAACCGTCTGAGTTGTTGCTCCAGACTGGTTGGGATAAGACCGTTCACCGATATAACGATTGGAATGATTTCGGTGGACATCACCCCCCACATTTCGGTCACCTCGTGAGCCAGGTCGAGATATTTTCTCTTTTTTCAGTTTCGGCTTTCACGAGGTTCTCGTCATGCGGTATGGTGATGTCCACCAAAAACACCCTCGAGAGTGCCCGATCCATCACCACGATATCAGGTTTGTTCGCAAGAACGGTCCTATCTGTCCTGTCTGTCCTGTCTGTCCTGTCCTTATTATCGTTATTATTATCTGAGCGCAGCCGATGGCGACAGCTGGTCGACAAGTATAGAGTCATGATCCTCAGCATTGAGCGATTAAGAAGATGGTCGAATTTCGACTCCTTACTAGTTACTGTAAAAGATTAATAGTCAATTATTGAATATCTCATTTTATTTGTTAACACAAAAGGTGAAGTACAGTGATTTAAAATTCCAATTTCGCGTCCCGCGTTAAGATTTCCCGCCATATTTACTGCGGCCGTAAAATCGCTAATGCCAAACGTTTATTGCAAAAAGAAATTTCATCACGTTTCGCCTTTTACATCCGCTTGTATTTGATTGGCAATCTATATATATAAATAAAATTGGAATGTCTGTTTATAATATTGAAATAACCGTTTTTTACTATATGCATGTGAATATAAATAAGGTATATATACCAAAACAACATTTTTTACAATTTTTGTCTGTCTGTCTGTTTGTTCCGGCTAATCTCTACAATGGCTGGACCGATTTTGACGAGACTTTTTTGGCAAGTAGCTAATGTAATAAGGAGTAAACTTAGGCTGCTTTATTTTAGAGAAATGAAGTTCATTTCCACGCGGACGAAGTCGCGGGAACAGCTAGTACGAAATATAATTGTGAGGGAAAATATTATTTTTGTCAAGGAGTGGTGAATGGAAATTAATAAGTATTTATTAATGTCGCCCTGTTTCAGATTTCGCTAACTAGTCTAGTTAGGGACAAGAATTTTAGAATAGAATAGAATAGAAAAACATTTATTCAAATAATTTAAGCACTTTTGAATAGTCATAACAACTTTTTTAATCTACCGCTCATTGGGAAGCTGTCTTATCACAAAAAGAACGAGCAAGAAACTTGTGTGTCGCTCTTTTAAATAATCCTTTTTAGTTCACATTTTTCAAGTCCAAACGTGTGAATACAAACTACCACCAACTAGCACTAATTTATTAGGGTCAAATATAAATACACAATAAAATTAAATCAGTCGTAGTGATAAGAGCAGACCAGTCCCTTCAAGACTTATATTTAATTAACAACAAGGATTAGGCATGCGACAATCAACATAGAAACCGCTACGCACTTAATCTCTGTTCAATCAGATAACATTGTCAGCGCTATGAATTTTAAGTTAGATATTTTCTACAAAATCATTATTATCATTTATAAATTCTTCAATTTTATAATAAGCTTTTTTACAAAGAAAATATTTTATGTCACATTGGAATTTTTTTGGCAAATTGACTACAGACTCTAGGATTTTGTTGTAAAACCTTACGCAATTTCCATAAAACATTACTAAGTTTCGTCAAACGGCACTTAGGTAAAACTAGTTTGTTGACATTACGTAAGCTTTTATTAGTGTAATCACCTACTTTTTAAAACTGTCAAGTAGACTAAAAATATTCTAAGAACTACAATAAAACATTTTGCATCTATAATAGATTTATTGTAAATACAGAATAAAAATTACATACGATGACAAGAAATGGAAATTGGATCGGAAATTGCTCTTGAATAGAAAGAAAAGCTATATAAGAGTTTCCTTATCCGCATTATTATTATGAAATAATGTTGGTACATGTACATACGTAATGTTTTATTTACATTTCCTGTTCTATTTATATTTGCTCACCGAAATAATGTAACAGCCGAGTAATGTAACGAAGTATAATTATATTATAGACAGCCTCGACGGCATGGCGTTTAGCACATTGCTTTACAACCGAAGGACGCGCGTCGATACGCACGGTGCAATTATTTGTATTCATGAGTATGATTCCCACAACAATTCCGTTAAAGGTTTGGTAAGCCGATTACAAGATATGGATATGAAATAAAAAAAAAAAATAATATCATTGTCGGTTTTTATTTTTGGACTACTCTAATGCTGGCCGCAGCTGGCCTTTACAGCTTCACCGGACGATAGGGGGCGAGTGCAGATGGCACTCCAAACCAAGGAAGGACTTATGGAGCGGCTGAAGGCCAACTCCCACCTGACGGATACGACTTTAGTCTGAGGGCACCGCTAGAGGTTCGAACCTCGGCTCGGGCCGTCGTAATTTCGATCCCCGTTTGAATTGGACGGGGGATCGATCGGAGGGGAACATTGTCGGTTTTATATTTTAAAATTAGGAAAATCACCGGTTTTTTAATAAAATAAACGTTACGCATAAAATGTGTATGCGATCGCAAATAGCCATTTAAATATAAATTTCAAATTTGGAACATCACGCATGGAACATCAATGTTGCTTTCTCCGCCGGAGCCAATAGAAGAAAAAAAAATGTTGCTTTGTTACAAAAATTTATGTCAAAAAAAAATTTATATGTATATATACATTTTTTTCACTTCTTCTCGAACATTCCGTGGCGTCACTATGAAATTCAAATTTATTCTAACCATTTTTATTGCAAAAATACAACAACAAACATTGCAATATTCCTTCAGCAAACAAAAAGTTTTTTACGCTATATTTCAATATTTCTTAGGTTGTGTTATCTGATAATTTTATATTTTCTAGTTCTCCGTCTGAAATAGCATTCTAAATTTTTGCTTCTCCAACAATAGTATCAATAATGAAGACCAATAAATCATTCCCTTTTACCTACTTCATCGAATTTATCCAATTTAAAGGCAACTTCCGGTTAATTTGTAATTCTCAAAGTAACTCGAGTTTTCAGATATTAGTATTACAGTATTGTAGATAAAAAACAAATTGTTATGACTATTCAAAAGTGCTTAAATTAAGTTTATTTGAATAAATGATTTTCTATTCTATTCTATTCCTGTTGAAAATATAAATAATGTTTAATAAATATACTAGTTGAAAAATAACCAGAAGTGTTTGTTACGAGTCCATATAACTAACTACCTGTAGTTACACAATCGGCATGGATACAGCGATTGTTGGAAAGTATTGGGACATACTTTCCAACAGTTGCTGAATCAAATGAGCGGCAACCAAGAAATACGAGACCAAAGGAAGGCAGGTGGATGAGCACTCTAGTTTTAACTTTCTGGAAACGAACTTTCTTTGGTTTTAAAAAACTCATCACCGACCGTCAGAACGTAATTTGCAAAATTCAGCCAGAACACATCAAATTAATTCAGTCATACTCAATCGAAATCAATATTAATAGTAATAATAATAATAAAAAAAAAAACTTGTGTATGTAATTTATTCTTAAATGTGTGTGTGTGTGCGATTATTAATAAAAAAAATTGTGTTTCAAACCGTTACCAACCAAGACAGTCAGAACTCCGTAACTAGTCAGGTAAGAGTCTTCGAACTTAAGATGCTTTTGCAGTATTCTTAGATTGATTCACGTATACAAGAATAACAAAACCCATTTCATACCGTTCTCGCCATAAGTATCTGAAAGAAACTCATTTCGCGAAAGTGTATTTATTTTTAGAAAAGGATTTGACTTGTTATTTTTCACAGAATGAAAGTGTCATAAAGGATCTACTTCAACAAACAGAAACACTGCCAATTTTCGAATATGATTTCAAAATCCAATCCCATAACGTATAGAGTACAATAGATTTTTTTATCTCAACATAATTCACACAACGCCTCCCAGTCCCATGTTAGCTACTTAAAGCTGGTGTTATGGGTACTAGATAAGTAATAAATACTTAGATATTTTTTTCTCGTAAATACATATTATATATAGAAAACACCCAGACCGATACAAACAATCAAACTCATAATACAAATGTTTGTGCCGAGCGAGGATGGAATCCACGACCATCGGAAGTAAGGCTGTGTACTAAACCACTAAACCACTAAGGCGTCATATGGTTAGAGATTTCAATATTTATAGCATTCAATATTTTTTTTAGAGAGAAAGCTCCTTATTATTCCTTGGTTCGCCATGTGGATGCTGAGTCCATCGTGTGGCAGAGATAGAACCTTCGAGCAGTTCTCGGGACTTGTGACCCGGGTGTAGGTTTAAGGAGCACCTTGCCGTGCCCAGACACACTTACTTTGTTTCAACCCATAAATGTGGTATACGCCACAAAGCGTAAAAATCCAGCAAAGGTTGTGAAAGTGGGACAATAATAATATTTAAAAATTAAATTAATTATACTTAAAAATTAAAACATATTTGTTATCCTTATTATGTTTATATACAATAATATAATTCTTATATATTTCAACCTAGATATTGTTCATCAATTAATTAATATAAAAAGCAAGCGCTACTCCATTGATTTCGTGTTCATCGTTTAACAAAGCAATCATTGCAATCAATTAAGTGCGATCAACAGTGAACTCAGTGGAGACATCTGAATAATTTACAATTTAAACTCAAAGTTAACAATTTATTTTTAATTAGACATGTTTATATGCAATTTAAAATAAACAACATCAAAATATAAATAAATATATATTTCATTATTGTCATTACTATGTTCATCATTATATTTTTGTATCTTTGGAGATATATCATTTAATGAAAGCGATTTTTTATTTAATTGAAATACTAATGGTACTACTTTGCATTACCGTTCCTGAAAACTAAGGTGTTACGCTTTAACATCCTGTTATTTCACTGCCTTACCTCACCCTTCACATCTAACAAAATAAAAAACAATATTCTTATCTACTTAGGAGTATAAAAAATATATAACAACATATTCTTATATCTATCCAATTTCATTAACGATATCATTGAAATCGGTCAAGCCGTTTTGGAGGAGTATTGCAACTAACACTGTGACACGAGAATTTTATATATTAGACTAGATATCCACACCAGCTTCGCACGGGTGTACATATATCTATACATATATGTAAATGAAATTGGAGTTTCTAATATAGAAATAACTGAATGCATATGAATATAAATACGGCACAATACACCAAAATACGTTTTACTGCAATTTTTGTCTGTCTGTCTGTTCGTTTGTTCCGATTAATCTCTGAAATGGCTGGACAGTTTTGACGGGAAGCTGATGTAATAAGGAGTAATTTAGGCTACTTTTATTTTAGAGAAATAAAGTTAAATTCCACGCGGACGATATCGCAGGAACAGCTAGTATTACATATAAACATTGCTCTTAAATTACTCTATCTATTGCTAAAACAGCTTTAAAATCGGTTGCGTAATATGAACGATGTGAATAGACAGCGATAACGACTTCATTTTATCAAATTCAAATTCAAATTCAAAATATCTTTATTCATGTAGGTCTATTACAGACTCTTATGATATGTCAAATCTACCGTCAGTTCGGAATGATATCGAGATGAGAAGAACTGACAAGAAACTCAGCTCGTAATTTTTTTCAAATAATAGTGGAACATGTTTATGATAAATACAGTTATTAAAATTCAAATTTGGGAGAATAGAGTGACCACCAGCATATGCTTTATACTATGTAAAGGTTCAATAACCTGCTTAAAGCAAAAACTAGTTAACTATCGTATATATACTGAATCATAATTTGATTTACAAACTTCGGTATATCATTTCGAGAGCTAATTAATAACAATAACTTATAAACTCCGTGAAAATAAAGTTACAGCTAACAAGCTGACTCGTGTCACATGTACAAAGTCGACGGCACTCCGATTTGACACGAAAATCGTGTTGTAACAATTATATTATATATTACTCGCTACTCGCCCCGGCTTCCCACGGGTGTACATGTATAATATAGAAATAGAAATAGAAATAGAAATAATCTTTATTCAAATAAACTCATTACAAGCACTTTTGAATAGTCATATTTTGATTCTACCACTCATTCGGAATGCAGATTCATCACAAGAAGAATGAGCAAGAAACTTGTGTGTTGCTCTTTTTGATAAATGTTTTTTTATATAAATAATTACAGTGTAACAAGTAAGAGGCATGCGACAATCAACATAGAAATCGCTACGCACTCATTATTGGTGTAATCAGATAATATTGTCAGTGCTATGTATTTAAAATTTTTCTACAAAAACATTATTATCGTTAACGAATTCTTCAATTTTATAGTAAGCTTTTTTGCAAAGGAAGTGTTTTATTTGACATTTAAATCTTTTTTCTGGCAGATTTATAACAGACTCTGGTATTTTATTGTAAAACCTTACGCAATTGCCATAAAACGAATTACTAACTTTAGCCAAACGACATTTAGGTAAAATCAGTTTGTTATTGTTGCGTAAGCTTTTATTAGTGCAATCACTAACTCTTTTGATAAATATATAAGATAAATCTTCCTATAGAAACAGAGTCAAAATCCATTGCGTAGTTTTAAAGATTTATGCATACATAGGGACAGACAACGATGGCGACTTTATTTTATACTAGCTACTTCGCTCGGGTGTACTTGTATTATACAAATAAACCATCCTCATTCATCACTGTATTTATTAAAAAAACCGCTTCAAAATCCGTTGCGTAGTTTTAAAGATTTAAGCATACATTGGGACGGACAGACAGCGACAGCGACTTTATTTTATACTAGCTACTCGCCCCGGCTTCGCCCGGGTGTACATGTATTATATATATAAACCTTCCTCTTGAATCACTTGTATCTATTTAGAAAAACCGCTTCAAAATCCGTTGCGTAGTTTTAAAGATTTAGCATACATAGGGACAGACAGCGACAGCGACTTTGTTTTATACTATGTAATGATTTGTTTATTTACGTCATACTAAGCGAGCTTTACCTCCGATCGATCCCCCGTTCAATTCAAACGAGGTCCGAAATTACGAATCTCTAACCTCGCCTGAGCTTAGGCGAACTTCGAACCCCTAGCGGTGCCCTCAGTCTAAAGTCGTACCCGTCAGGCGGCTCCTATTGTCCGGTGAAGCTGTAAAGGCCTGCTGCGGCATCAGGATTTATATTATTATCTATTTGCTATATATATATATGTATATGTATATATATGCGAAGGAGCTGGTATCAAACCAGGGTACATAATGGGACTTTCAAGGTAGGGAAAGGGAATTTTCTGTGACTGATTGTTAGAATTCACATCATTATTGTAGAAGATATCCGATATTTTTAAAATATATTAAAAGAAGGTAGTTTCTTTACAGCACTAATGAAGTACCCAATGTAAGGATTATTACGAATATTGTAAATAGCGCCATCTAGTATTTATAGACCAACCTACTACACTGACTTTGGTCTATAAATACGGAGGTCGGTAGTTGAATAATCCTCTTTCGTTGCGTGAGCCGCGGCATTCAGTCGACGAGCGCAGAGCGTGCCGGTTGTGTTTTGGATACTACAGTGAATTGTATTAGAAATGGGTTTATCCCGGTCTTAGTTGGGCCTGGGGGAAGCTGCAAGTAGTGAAGGTGAGTGTTAATGCATTCTAAAAGGGCCTTTTAAACCTACACCCGTGTCACAAGTCACGGGCGCTACTTGGGGTTTCCCTTGCGGTAGCCGGCTTCAAAGCCTCAGTCGTACGTCATAATAAGTGCTTCTTACATGATGAGGTTCACCTCCAGTTCCCCCTGGAAACCATCGTGATAAATTCTTCGTGAATTTGTCACGATGGGCTAACTGACCTGACATCATGCTCATCTTATCATCCTCCACTGGTGCCCCGCCAGCGTAAACCGTTAGTGCAGGCGGGTGCACCATTCTATTATCATACATGAAAAAACTGGGACTCTGTCTTGTACACCCTTTATTTCTATCTCACATATTCGAAATCTACCTTCAGGCAATTCTTAAATACAAATACCATATAAATTATATAATAAATACAAACATTTTCGTTTCCATACGTAAACAAGCTTTGTGGTATTATTAATTGGTACAAGAAGAATGGAAAACGCGAGTTCTCTGTTTATTTTGTTCTAAGCTTTTGTTATTGTTTTAATTTCAATACAAATGACATAGAAATATCCAGATATACTTTGAGATATTATTTCATGTAAATTTTATATGTTGTAGATACTCGACGACCTCGGTGGTCTAGCGGTCTAGCACACCGCTTTACGTCCGATGGTCGCGGGTTCGATTCCTCGCACGGCACAAACATTTGTATTCATGAGTATGATTCTTTGTATCGGTCTGGGTGTTTTCTAGTTGTAATATGTATGTATTTACGAAAAAAAAAAATCAATGTATTTGTACCAGTTATCTAGTACCCATAACACAAGCTTTAGCTAGCTTACTTTGGGTCTAGATGGCGCTGTGTGAATTGTCCTGAGATTATATTATATATATATACAGCAAATTAAACGCACTTAAATTGTTTAATTTATGTATTTACTAGCTCTGACCGCGGTTTCACACTCGTGAAATTTATAGCATATATGCTATTCTAATGTATATTATTCTAATCTATATTATGGTAAAGTTTCATCAAAATCCGTTCAGTAGTTTTTGCGTGAAAGAGTAACAAACATCCATCCATACTCACAAACTTTCGCGTTTATAATATTAATAGCTTTTGCCCGCGGCTTCGCTCGCGGTATTTTATCCCCTTAGGGGTGGAATTTATCAAAATCCTTTCTTAGGTGCTTAGATGACTATGTCATAGTAGATTTATGCATGCAAAGTCTCAGCCCGATCGGTTTAAAATTGACAAATTTTCATCCCCTATTGTATCCCCTTGGGGGTAGAATTAATCAAAATCCTTTCTTAGAGGATGGCTACGTCATAACATCTACCTGCATGCCAAATTCGAGCCCGATCCATCCAGTGGTTTGGGCTGTGCGTTGATAGATCACTATGTCAGTCACCTTTGATTTATATTTATATATATATATATATATTAAGATAAATTTACAACACTGCATAGCAAAGTTGTTTATTTATGTAGACTATCCCACGGCCGCTCCGATCGATCCCCCATCCGATTCAAACTGGGATCGAAATTACGACGGCCTGAACCGAGGTTCGAACCCCTAGTGGTGCCCTCAGACTAAAGTCGTATCCGTCAGGCGGGAGTTGGCCTTCAGCCGCTCCATAAGTCCTTCCGCGGGTTTGGAGTGCCATCTGCACTCGCCCCCTATCGTCCGGTGAAGCTGTAAAGGCCAGCAGCGGCCAACAGTATTCGAGTGATCAAAAAAAAAAATAAGTATCTCAGATTGCTTTGAACAATGTGTTTCAGTTGAAGTATGAGATTTCAAGAGACGACTTTGAAGAAAGTCGTCCGGAAGACTAACGAAAGTCCGTAACTCTATATCATATAATTGAACTGTTATATTTTATTCTTATACCGATCAAGACTTTCTGCAAAGTCGAATGCCAAGTATCGCTGTAATACTTATTTCAGTATGTATAAAATATGGTCGAGCGCAGTGATGACTGGCTCATCCGTCATACTCGTGAACGAGTGCTGCTTGTAGGGACTGGTCTGCTCTCTTATCACTACGACTGATTTAATCTTATTGTGTTTTTGTATTTGAGCCTGAATAAATTAGTGCTGGTTGGTAGTTTGTATTCACACGTTTCGACTTATAAAATGTGAACTTACCAGGATTGTTTAAAAGAGCTACACACAAGTTTCCTGCTTATTCTTCTGAATATAGAAATTTGTATAATCTATACATATAAATAAAATTGGAGTGTCTGTTTGTAATATTGAAATAACCGTTTTTTACTATATGTATATGAATATAAATATGGTACATACACCAAAATAAATTTTTTTACAATTTGTGTCTGTCTGTTTATTCCGGCTAATTTCTGAAATGGCTGGACCGATTTTGACGAGACTTTTTTTGGCAGGTAGCTGATGTAATAAGGAGTAACTTAGGCTACTTTTATTTTAAAAAATATTCTTTCATTTTAAAAAAATAAAGTTAAATTCCACGCGTACGAAGTCACGAGTACAGCTAGTATTTTAAATATATATATATATATATATATAGTCTTAAATTAACCTGTCTCTTACAATTCTACTCCATTCCTAAGTTTTATTACGCACATAATACGTACATATTCCAGAAATTTCATTATAATAACTACTTATTTTGTTATTTTTGTTAATGTAGATTCATCATAATACTAACTTTTACCCGCGGCTTCGCTCGCATAACTTCAATACTGTCTGCTAGATGGCTCTGAAGTAGCAAAATGTTATTATTTTATTTATTATTTTTTTATAAAAAAAAATAATAAAAAGTATCCTTTAAGTTTATTCTAATACCTCCAAGAACATGTGTACAAAATTTCATATTGATCGGTTTAGTAAAAAGTTTTTGTGTAACAGCGTAACAAACATATCTAATTTCACTTTTATAATATTAGTAAGGATTAATATAATATACTAACTACTCGCCCCGACTTCGCACGGGTGTACATGTATTATACATGAACCTTCTTCTTGAATAAATCCCGGCGAAGCCGGGGCGAGTAACTATTACATATTATACATATTATATACATTACATAGTATAAAACAAAGTCGTTGTCTTCCGTCCGTATATATGCTTAAATTTTTAAAACTACGCACCGGGTTTCTTGAATAAATAGAGTGATTCAAGAGGAAGGTTTATATATATAATGCATGTACACCCGAGCGAAGCCGGGGCGAGTAGCTAGTAGAATTATAAAATGTGAAAATGTCGTATTGGAAAATAAACAGCTAAATTTTATATAATCTCATTCCCAAAACCTTAAATATCATCGGAATGTAATATCGGATATTAGGTACGTACGAAAATGTTGGGGAGAATCCAAAATCAGTATTATCTAGAGTTGTAATTGAATAGGAAATTTCTGTTGATCAATATTGAATATTGACGAATCTCTCGAATTTATAGAATCTACTGTCTTTCTAGGAATCACACTAGATAATAAAACACAATGGGGTGCACAAATTCAAAGCCTTGCAGCGAAACTAAGTTCAGCAGCTTTTGCCGTGCGTAAGGTTAGACAGTACACTGATACTGATACTGCTAGATTAGTCTATTTTAGTTATTTTCATAGTTTACTCTCTTATGGAATATTACTATGGGGAAAAGCGGCAGATATTAAAAATATATTCATATTACAAAAACATGCCGTTCGAGCGATCTACTGTATGAAGAGTCGTGACTCATTAGAGAGAAATTCAAAGAGGCAAATATTCTCACCGTTGCTTCTCAATTTATATATTCAAATACTACTTAATACTAGATTTAAAGACAAACTTGCTGTCCCCAAGTATCGTTTAGAAAAAGTCAATAGGTCTTTTATGGGAATAGGTATAAAAATTTACAATAAGTATATATTGAAATAACCCTTAAATAAATTCAAAACATCTGTTAAATCATATTTACTGAGCAAAGCCTATTACTCACTAAACGATTACTTGAATGACGAGTGTGCATGGCAATAGTTGTTCATGCACTGAATTTTCATTTAATGTTAGACATAGACACCTATATAAATATACAATGAAAATAAACTGGATTTAAAAAAAAAGTAATTCAATTGAGTTTCTTCCCTGATCTTCTCAATCGGATTTATATACCGAACTGGACGGTAGGGAAAAAATTAAAATTATAATGTAAAAATTTGACGTTCATAAGCGGCTAAAATGTCCTACATGAATAAATGAGTTTTGAATTTGAATTTAAATAAATCGGGACCTACGTTAAAATAATTTACTTTAAGATACATATAAATAATAAATAAAATTGGAGTGTCTGTTTGTAATATTGAAATAACCGTTTACTATAAGTACGATGCATACACCAAAATAACATTATTTACAATTTTTATCCATCTGTCTGTCTGTCGGTTTGTTCCGACTAATCTCTGAAACAGCTAGACCGATTTTGACAGGCCTCTTTTTGGCAGTTAGCTCATGTAATAAGGAGTAACATAGGCTACTTTTATTTTTAAAAAATAAAATAAAATTCCACGCAGACGATGTCGCGGGTACAGCTAGTATATAAATATAAATATTTACGGTTTTTTTTTTCAATCGCATCTGAGTTTAACGCATGGCCGGCTACAGATTGGCACTTCAATCATTACTCATGCGTTAACTCAAAGAGAACTTAACGAGTGAGTTGGACTTCCCAACGATTGCGAAAGTCCAGAATTAGCTATGAATAATCCATACTAATATCATAAACTACTACTAATATTTATGGGCTGAAGTCCGAAGAGCCTTTAGGTAGATCTTACCTAAGGGCTTTTGGGCTGCAGCCCAGAGCCCCAACGATACAAAGTGTTGTACCTGCGACAGGTGTACCTGCGACTTCGTGTGCACGAAATATAACTTTATTTTTCTAAGACAAAAGAATTTTTCTAAAATAAAAGTAGCCTAATTTACTCCTTATTACAACAGCTACCTGCCAATAAAAGTCCCGTCAAAATCGGTCCAGCCATTCAAAGGTTAGCCGGAACAAACAGACAGACAGACAAAAATAGTAAAACATGTTATTTTGGTATATGTACCGTATTTATATTCATATGCATGTAGTAAAAAACGGTTATTTCAATATTACAAACAGACACTCCAATTTTTTTTATATGTATAGATTTATTTTTACAATTTCGTTTTAGGATCAACCGCACTCAAAGGTGTTTGAACCCTTTAATGATTTCAACCCTTAATGACACCGACTGAACGAGAGCTATTACTACCCCCGAAGTACCCTTCAAGATAAAATTTGTCTAATAAGATTAAAAGATACCAAAAATTCTAATTAAAATCACTCATAAAATGAAATTAAAAGAAAATTTGTTAGCGAAAACAACAAATCTGTTTTATATTAAAGAATAAACGTTAAATAAATTATATTTTTATCATTTCAAAATTAAATTGAATGATAATAAAATGGCTTGAATACGTCTCATAGAGTATTCTAGGACATACATTAAAGCTGAGTGGAGCCATTTCAGTGCATTTTTGGATGTAAAAAATGATTATTTTATGTTTATTTTTAATTATGGTAAATTAAGTTTAATTATATGTACATTTTATTTGCTCTTTTTTTTCGTTTGTTGTTTACCTATATTGTATTTTTTACATTGCACTGAATAAAATATTTTTCTTTCTTTCTTATTCTAGAACGTTCGAGAAAATCCTTACTAACATTATAAATTGGAAAGTAACTCTGTCTGTCTGTCGCGCGTTCACGCAAAATTTGATAAACAGTTAGTCTAAACCCTGAGAAAGGACATAGGCTACTTTTTAATGCGAAATGGGTTGTAACGGGTTGAAAGTGGAGATGAAAGGTTGTATGGAAGTATCAGCGTTTTTAAAGCTTCAAGCTGAGAAATAATTTATTAAGCTGTTGATTAAATATAAATAAATATAACATTAAAAGTTTCTTTCTAAAAGTTTCTTAAAATTATTAACTTATTATATTAAGAGCGTAAAATAAAATAGGGGACGAAAGGTTGTTTGGATATTCGTAATTTTTGAAGCTAGAACGATTAAACTTTTTCTTCGTCTGTTTTTGGGTTAGATTTTTAAATATTTTTTTTTATTTGATCAAGGATTCCTATTCCAGGTGACCGAAGTCGCGGGACAGCTAGTGTTTTATAAATTCCATAATTCGAATATAAAGAAGGACTGTTTAAACCCAGTCGAGGATTTGTGGGATGTTTGATAGGTTTTAAAATATATTTATGAAATAAAAATGCAATATTGCGATAATCACTGAAAATTTGATTTTTTTTTCAACTTTACTTTTTACAAGCTGTTCCTGCGACTTCGTCCGCGTATAATTTAACTTTATGTTTGTAAAATAAAAGTAGCCTAAGTTACTTCTTATTACATCAGCTACCTGCCAAAAAAAGTCCCGTCAAAATCGGTCCAGCCATTTCAGAGATTAGCCGGAACCAACAGACAGAGAGATTGTAAAAGATGTTATTTTGGTGTATGTAACGTATTTATATTCATATGCATGTAGTAGAAAACGGTTATTTCAATATTACAAACTGACATCAATATCTTTGTGATAGCATATGCTGGTGGTCACTCTATTCTCCCAAATTTGAATTTTAATAACTGTATTTATCATAAACATGTTCCACTATTATTTGAAAAAAAATACGAGCTGAGTTTCTTGTCAGTTCTTCTCATCTCGATATCACTACAAACTGACGGTAGATTTGACATATCAGAAGAGTCTGTAATAGACCTACATGAATAAAGATATTTTGAATTTGAATTTGACACTCCAATTTTATTTATATGTATAGATATATGTTTTGCAGACATGGCAACACACATATTTGTAGGTTGCCAGTTACAATTTAGTTTTTATATAGGATGTACAAAGATATAACTATATTTTGTAAAATACATAGTTCAGTGTCACATGAATAAGTTTCTGTTTATATGGAGTTCCACTTGAACGTGAATTTGTTCCACTTCACTGAACAGGGTTCATAGAATAGATTATATCGCCAGACGATCCATTGTTCTCAGGAAGAGCTTAATACCTAGTACCTATATTTAATAGCCACAGATAATATATAACATTATCTATGCCTATTAAGACTAATTCGACGTTAACAATTGCATATCTTAACTCATTTGTCTTAATAGTATATCTAAATATATATAACTCAAAGGTGACTGACATAGTGATCTATCAACGCACAGCCCAAACCACTGGACGGATCGGGCTGAAATTTGGCATGCAGGTAGATGTTATGACGTAGGCATCCGCTACGAAAGGATATTGATTAATTCTACACACAAGGGGATAAAATAGGGGATGAAAGTTTGTATGAAACTTTGTCAATTTTAAACAGAACGGACTGAAACTTTGCATTCATAAATCTACTATGACGCAGCCATCTCCTAAGAAAGGATTTTGATAAATTCCACCCCTAAGGGGATAAATTAAAGCGAGCGAAGGCGCGGGCAAAATCTAGTTACGATATAAGTGCGTTATGATGGTTATAACACACGAGGCAGAATTTCAGTCCGAACCGTAGGCGAGGGCGTAACAGATCCAAATGTGTTATATGCACGTATAACGTACGAGTTTTTCAACACACTTGATTTTAAACTCAATCATAAAATTGTGATGCACACTGTTTTAGTTTTTTTTTATATCTACTCACTGCTTACTGGCTGGCACAGCGCGGCCATCAGTTTGAATTTAAAAATAAATAGCAAATAATATAACGCACGTGTATTATGAGATGCTTTACATATCGAAAACCGAATTTAGATCCACGGGCATTAAAGTGTATCAAAATTATATTACCTTCTAATATCTAATTATATAGGTATTAGCAATTTCAAGTTTCAAATATTTTTTTTACAAAACATAGTCTTAATAAGATAGCGAATTTGTCATGAGGTCAAAACTTTCCGATGCGGTTTCTATGTTGATTATCGCATGCCTCTTACTTGTTATTTTGTAATTATCTATTTAAATAATATTTATTCAAAAGAGCAACACAAGTTTTTCGCTCATTATTCTTGTGATGAGTCTACGTTCCGAATGAGCGATAGATATAAAAAAGTTATGACTATTCAAAAGTGTAATCTTTACGTGAACAAGTAACAAACATCTTAGCGTTTATAATATTAGCGAGATGTATTTATAAAAAAAGTATCTGAGTATTTATATCAGTTGTCTAGGACCCATAACACAAGCTCGGTTTAGCTCGGAGTTAGATGGCGCTGCATGAATTGTTCCGTAATATTATTATTACATTAAATCCATAACATAAAATAAATGTTAAAATGAAAAGTATTTATGACAATATCGTCACCAAGTGATATGTATCGCCTTCAGTCAGATCTCAAGCGCCTCAATAATTATTGCAACTTGAGCAATTTAGATCTTAACCCAAATAAATGTTTTATGGTCACATTCACTCGTAAATTTAAACGCGGTACACGCTTACACATGATTCAAAATTACTCTTCGACAACCAAATTGTCACGAAAGCTACACAAGCACTCGGTTTTCTTATGCGTAACTCAAGTCTTTTTCAGGAAGCCAAAACCTTAAAAATATTATACTGCACGTTGGTTAGAAGTAAATTGGAATACGCTTCGCAGATTTGGAATCCTACATACTACGTCACGAAAATATCCAAAACAAGTTTATTTGTTTTTTAGGAGATTTAATCTGTAGGAGATTACGAGATCCGTAGATTCCTCTAGGTATTTTGAGTTTTGCAAAAAAACACCACCTTCTGCCTCTTGAGAAGCGTAGGGAAATCGCGGATATTACATATCTCATGAGAATAGCCACTGGTGCTGTCGACTGCCCTAATCTCCTGGGTAAATTATCCATTAATGTACCTCGAGTATCAAAAAGGCACAATCCTCTCCTAGTGTCATCGAACTATAAGCAGAATACATTTCTCGAGCGAGCTAGCAATAATTTTAATAAATTATTTAAAACAGTTAATATTTAAATCTTTTGTAATAATATTAAATCAGCGACACACCAACTAAGTGAGCCCTTCTTTAAATAACAATTAATTATTATTGAAGATCATGTATATGTATATATTTGTATAAATTCACTATTTGTTACTGTACTCTTGTTAATTAATTTCATATTCTCTGTTAACTTTATAGTTATTGCCTTTATACGTAGTGACGTAAATTTTTAGAATTAGTCTGTTGTTATTTGTGAAAGCCTGTCAGTGGCTTATTATGACGTTTATATTGATTTTGTTTAAGTATTAGTTATACTTAAATAGCCTTAGTTTTCCTTTAATAAATAAATAAATCTCAACTTAATAATAAACCAACCTAATCTTGTTATCTGCGAATAATAACCCGTCTAACATGTCTCTAACTTTTAGAATAAACCACACGAGAGAAAGCATTTGGAATTTGAAGATAAAAGTTATACTAACTCTGTTGCCAGCCGTAGATGGAGATAAAAATAAAAAAAGTTGCGTGAATCCCCAGAGATTTGTTATATAAATTATGGTAGAATGATGTAACTACGTAACGCGGTTATGGAGTTATTGTGTTTGTCATTGTTTTGGCTGGTAGCGAGTCCATTATTGATATAAAATCGTGAAGTACGTGCGTATAGAATTATGAGCACGAATATAGAATACCATAAGAATAATGAACAATATGATATAATCATCACAAGAATACTGAGCAACAATATAAAATCACCACAAGACTAATGAGCAAGAAATTTGCGCGATGCTCTTGTAAATAATTGTTACTAGCTACTCCCTCCAGCTTCACATGGGTGTACATGTATTATATAAATAAACCTTCCTCTTGAATCACTCTATCTATTAAAAAAACCGCTTCAAAATCTGTTGCGTAGTTTTAAAGATTTAAGCATACATAGGAACAGACAAATAATCTAAAAAATCTTAATTAGTCTGATATGTCAAACTCACTGATCAGTAATAGTAAATAATTATTTGGCAATTCTTTTATGGACTCCCGGGATACAGGTTTGCCTAGTGCGGGGTCCAATGTATAATCAATTTTGTAATATTTGTACGTTATTTGTATAAAGAAAGAATAAAGACAGCGACAGCTACTTTATTATATACTATGTAGTGATGATAACTTTACATTTTTAAGTTGAAATATGTGAATGCAAACTACTAATTGTTTTAATTCATTAGAATCACAATATTAAATAGATAGATAGATAGATAGATAAAAATTTTTATTCACGTTAAAGGCACACACACACACAAAAGGCACTGTAATAATAAGAACAAAAATAAAATCAGATGTACAATTGCATTAGTGAAGTCAAACAAAATACAATACACAACAATTATACAGATAAAATAAAATGCAATACAGATAACAAAAAACGGTATGAGTAACGTAGTGTGTGTGCATAGCCCATACGTAAAAAGGCAGCACCTCAGTGTATTGTTTGCAGCATACAAGCAGCAAACCACTGATATTCAGGCACTGCCCAGAGACATACGCGAGGACGCATGTAACAAGACCACAGCTTGTAATCAGCCCTATTACATTATCATAAATATTAATATATTAAAAAAAAAAACTATAATAAAACAAGAAATAGGTATAACATATAGGCATAAAATATATAGGAAATTATTATCAATTCATATAATAAAATAAATATGAAAAACAAAAGAGAAAATAGAGTTATTGCATAAGAGCGTGAAGTGTTTAAAAAGGAGTGTTGAGTGTTGAGTGTTGAGTGTTGAGTGTTGAGTGTTGAGTGTTGAGTGTTGAGTGTTGGTGTTAATACACAACCAACTAGTCGAGTAACTATTATAAATAAGAGTAAATCAGTTGTAGTGATAAGAGCAGACCAGTCCCTACAAGTAGCACTGCTTCACGACTTCACGAGTAAAACGTATGAGCCAGCCATTACTGCGATCGACCATATTTCAGGGAGCCCAATGACCCGGCCCACCAAGCCACATGTCTGGACATTGTAGTGAGCATGACTAAGATCCTCGTGCACAGGGTAATTTAGAAATAATTGTAGTTACTTTATTATTCTAATTGTCGTCCCCGCGTGCAGGTCTTAATATACGCGTAGCCGTTTCACTTTAAAAACGCACAACACTACGATGAATTTCACTGGATGATGTACTAATCAGATGATTGCGCGAAGATCGCGGCTGATGGTTCCGTTAACGTTGATTCGCGGAGAATATGTTGATTTGCGTGTGCTCGACGCGACGTACAACGAACGACTCATTTTGTTGATGCTACCCCCAGATTTGGTGGATAAAAATAGGAGTAGGATTTAGGGTAGTAACATATTGCAAGTTGGCTAGAAATTAGTAGATTTATATCAACCACTAATTATTAATATGATTCTAAAGTGGGTCACTAATCTATACATATATACAATTTGGAGTATCTGTTTGTAATATTGAAATAAACGTTTTTTACTACATGCATATGAATATGAATACGGTACATACACCAAAATAACATTTTTTACAATTTTTGTCTGTCTGTCTGTCTGTTTGTTCCGGCTAATCTCTGAAATGGCTGGACCGATTTTAACGGGATTTTTTTGGCAGGATATTACGCAACGATTACGATACGATTTTAAAGCCGTTTTAGCAATATATAGTGATTTAAGAGGAATGTTTATATGTAATACTAGCTGTTCCTGCGACTTCGTCCGCGTGGAATTTAACATAAAGTTTTTTTTTTTTTCTAAAATAAAACAATATTTCTAAAATAAAGTTAAATTACACGCGGACGGAGTCTCGGAAACAGCTAGTTCTATATAAACTACATATTCAAATAATAATACAAAATATATAAACAAACATATTACTAAAGATGGAAATGCCTTAGATCTCTAACAATTTAGTCGTTGCATACCTTTCTGTTAACAATGTCAGGTATCTTCATAAACGTAATTATCAACATTACAGAATATCATTAGAGCAGGGTGACCTACTAATTAAATTAAACGGGGATATAGGGTTGCTAACCTAAAAACACGTACATAGAGAGACGAAGCTCTTAGCATTCCATGGATTCACAGTACTCACATGAGAAGTCTTCTCTAAGAAGAGCAAGACTCCTCTTGTGAGGATTCTGCGAAGCGAATGAGTGATAGAATAAAAAATATGACTATTCTGAAATGCTTATATTAAGTTGATTTGAATAAAGATTATTTTTATTAGTTTCTAATTCGAAGTTTAAAATTTGCTAACTTTTTTTTAAATTTAACTCAATTTGACATTGTGATATAGATAAATGAATTTTTAATTATTAATAAATTAAAGTTTTATGAATAAAAATTATTTTTGTTTAAAATTTTAAAAATTCTGACGGTTTTTTTTAATTTAACTCAATATGACATTGAGATATAGATAAATGATTTTTTCATTATTAACGAATTAAAGTTTATTTGAATAAATATTATTTCTATTTAAAATTTTAAAAATACCGTCGGTTTTTAAATATAACTCAATATGACATTGAGATATAGATAAATGATTTTTTCATTATTAACGAATTAAAGTTAATTTGAATATAGATTATTTCTAATTAGAATTTTAAATATTCTGACGATTTTTTAAATTTAACTCAATAAGCCATAATTATTAACAAATTAAAGTTTATTTGAATAAAGATTATTTATATTTAAAATTTTAAAAATTCTGACGGTTTTTTTAATTTACCTCAATATAACATTGAGATATAGATAAATGAATTTTTAATTATTAACAAATTAAAGTTTATTTTCATAAAGATTATTTATTAATACTGAAGGTTTTTTTTAATTTAACTCAATATAAATGAATGTCATTATTATTATTGAAATGTTGGGTGAAACCTTCATAATGTTCTTTAGATACTTTAATATGTTTTTATCAACACAGAGTACCTACATAAATAGAGGTTTCAATTTATTTTAATCCCACATCGTGTGAATGGTCCAAATGAACCTGATTGAAGAGCCATCAAATTTTACTAGCCACCACAGTAGTGTGTTGTATAGACTAGATTTAAAAACTGATTAATCGACGTCTCTTTATATTAATGGATTAATGATATAATTTAATTAATAAAAATATTATCGACGACCTCGGTGGTCTAGCGGTCTAGCACACCGCTTTACATCTGATGGTCGCGGGTTCGATTCCTCGCACGGCACAAATATTTGTATGATTGTTTGTATCGGTCTGAGTATTTTCTATGTACAATATATATGTATTTACAAAAAAAGTTCTAGATGGTGCTGTGTGAATTGTCCTGAGATTATTATTATTGTTATTTTTATTATTTTTTCAGCCCGATCCATCCAGTGGTTTAGGCTGTGCGTTGATAGACTATGTCAGTCACATATATTTAGATACTTGCAGCTGTATTCAGGTGTGTCACTAGTAAAGACTTCTATATAGACTTATTATATATAGACCGCAATATTTTATACAAATAATTAGTTATTTACCTACGTTTAAATATGAGCCACTCTCCTTACCCTTTGTTTCTAGTATTTCGTTTCCGGAAATACCATACTTATAATCCTATCTTTTGCACTTATATTTTCTCTACAGAAGTGAATATTCAAAGGTCAAAGGGGATCTAAAAACCGTCAAATCACTTTGAAAAGTCAGTGTTTTCCAGACCTTTGCTATCTGTAATATAATATTAAAATTGTGGGTTATTACTTCCTTTAGGTTAAAATGTGAACTTATTTCAATGGCACATGAAAGAGGTACTAAAATAGTTCCGGCTTTGATGTAACAATGTTTTGACATACAAACGTTTCTGAGAGATCAACTGGGGCCTTATTTTTCTTCACGTCCCTCATTTTTCGCGATTGTTTCTTAAGGAGAGTTTTCGATTATTCTGTGGGTAGCGTAGTGCTTTAACACTGTCTTTGCGAGGTCCTGGTTTCCTTTCCTGCACAACATTATGGACTTGGGTGTCTTAAGACTTATCGATTTTTCTGTTATTTTTTTTAGATATATTATGGTCTGGGTAGTCTAACGGTTTAACATAAGTACTTACTTTGCGAGGTCCCGATTTCGTTTCCTGCGCAACACAAATGTTTGTATTGATAACACATGACAATGGTAGTTACCTGCAACAATAAGATATTACTCTAGTAAGATTACTTGCATAAAATAACTTACTATACAAATATACATTTATAATATTTTCTGCCAAACAAAATATGAAAATCCAAATAACTGGTATGAAGAAGGATATTCAAATTCAAATTCATCATCATCATCATCGGCCCACTGCAGTCCACTGCTGGACATAAGCCTTTCCCAAGGCACGCCACTGGGCACGATCTTCAGCCCTTCTCATCCAGTTACTACCCGCAACCCTACGTAAGTCGTCGCTCCACCTAGCTGCGGGGCGTCCTACACTACGTTTGCCAATTCGCGGTCTCCACTCTAGAACACGCCTACTCCAGCGAGCATCGGTTCTGCGACAGATATGACCAGCCCACTGCCACTTCAACTTACAGATGCGAAGAGCTATGTCGGTGACCTTAGTTCTCTGGCGAATCACTTCGTTTCGGATTTGATCCCTCAGAGAAACTCCAAGCATAGCTCTTTCCATATTCAAATTCAAAAATCATTTATTCATGTACTTATATTTACTTGTATATTTTTTTCCCTAACGTAGTCCCCATGACTTACAGGCGTCCATAGGCTACAGTAACCATTTACCATCAGTTGGGTCGTATACTTGTTTTCTACCCACGTAGTATAAAAAAATGTTTTCTAACGACAACTATAAATGATGCAGAGTCAATATCTTTCGTATTAATATTATAGACGCTTTACAGAAATAGTTTCTTAAACAGAATAACACAGGTTCTAAATTTCACGCGGCAGAAGACGTAGGCATGGCTAGTATTATATATTTAAGAGGATAATATATTAATAAACATTAACGATAAAGAATATTTTTTTTTCTTTATGACAGTAGGAATTGTTTTTGATGCTCTTCAGGAAGGTCGGCGTGGAAGTCAACCTGAGAAATTTACTAGCAATATGGCCCCTACCCTAATAGGTACTAACAATCTCCGTCAGCATATACTGGACCATACTGGACCATACTGGTCTGTTGGATTTACGAACACTGATTACACTATTTGCTTTTGCAATAGCATATGCTGGTGGACACTATTCCAACTTTGAATTTAAAAATGAATCTGTATTATCGTAAACATGTACAACATTTATTTGAAAAGAATACGAGCTGAGTTTCTTGTCAATTCTTCTTATCTTGAAATCATTCCGAACTGACAGTAGATTTGACATATCATAAGAGCCTGTAACAATAATAATAATAATCTCAGGACAATTCACACAGCGCCATCTAGACCCAAGGTAAGCTAGCTAAAGCTTGTGTCACGGGTACTAGATAACTGATACATATACATAGATATATTATTTTTTTGTAAATACATACATATTATATATAGAAAACACCCCGACCGAAACAAATAATTATATTCATAAAAAAAGGAATTGAACGCGCGACCATCGGTCGTATAGCGGTGTGCTAGACAGCTAGACCACCGAGGTCGTCATAGACCTACATGAATAAGGATATTTTGAATTTGAATTAGCATTAGTGCAATCGGATGCACGACTGCATATTCATTAAGAAAACTACACATGGACAGATTTAATCAAGGTGCATTAGCATTCTGGTTTAGTTGTGAAACACAAGTTTAGGAGTGTTTACTAAAGTTATACAAACACGTGTGACCTTTTCATCCCCACAGGGGACTTAATCACCCCTTTCAACGTGTTAGTGTAACAATTTAATATTAGACTACCCGTCTGTTGAAGTTTTTTACATTTAATTATAGTTACTGCACACCAATTTGGCTGTTTGGCTGATAATAGAATAGTCTGCGCTAACTGTATACGCTGGCAGGGCACCAGTGGATGGTAATAATATTAATACGAGGTCAGGTCAGTTAGTTATAACAATTTTTCTAGAAATTTATGATAATGGTTTCCAGGGTTTACCACGTGGAGGTCGACCTCGCATCACTAGCAATGGGGTCATCAGTGCACATTACTAACAAAGGAGGATGAAACTAAAAGACCTTAATAACCACATATGTACCACATTTTTCCGTTCCACCCCGACCACACTTGCACCGCCGGCGAGGACGACGACCTCAAACACACAATATCGCGCATTCAACCGGGCGCCTGGGCGCTCCACACCGGCGCCCCTCCGATCTATCCCCAGTCCAATTCAAACGGGGATCGAAATTACGACGGCCTGAGCAGAGGTTCGAACCCCTAGTGGTGCCCTCAGACTAAAGTCGTATCAGTCAGGCAGGAGTTGGCCTTCAGCCACTCCATAAGTCCTTCCGCGGGTTTGGATTGCCATCTGCACTCGCTCCCTAACGTCTGGTGAAGCTGTAAAGGCCAGCTGCGGCCAACAGCATTAGAGTAGTCCGAAAAAAAAAACACATTTTTAAGCAATAAATATTCATTTCATTTAATTTCATTTCCCCCCTTTAGGATATAGTAAGTATGTACAATCCTCTTTCCCCCTACAAATGTAAATTATGCATGTTTTACATACAGACAACACTAAGTGAATTGTTCTGAATATTATTATTTAAAATTCAAACAGTTACCCGCAACTCCGTTTACTTTTTTGACGCAAATGATAGCCTATCTCGTCCTCCTGATGCAATGTATCTGTTACGGAAGTACTGTATTAAGGCTGGTAAGACAATCAATATGGCATAAGTAAACAAACGGTAAATAAAAACAGAACGTCAAAATATAAAATTCAAAAATATATAAAAAACATAAAAACTACCAAAAAACTTGCCGTCGGCAACACTATCTCTACGTCAAATTTATATAATTTGACGTAGAGATAGTGTTGCCGACGGCAAGTTTTTTGGTAGTTATAAGATTTAAATTATAAGATCTAGAACAGTAACCACTTTGGTAACAATTTACCATGTCTGGTTGACTCCACGCGGTCACCTCTGGAAACCACCATGGTTAATTTCTGGTGAATTCGTCACGATAGGCTAACTGGTCTACCTTAATGCTCATCCTCCACTGGTGCCCCGTCATCGTATAACAGCGCGGGCTGATGCACCGTTCCTTTATCATTCATTACAAAAAAAAATACATTAAGATCCGTTCACTCATTTGCTCGTATAACGATAACAAATATATACAGACAGACAAATTTAGAAATTTTTACTATTAGGAGTACACTAGGTGTTATGTAATCAATAAAACACTATTAAATAATATCAGTACGTAGACGTTTCGTTGAAGAGCCATTATAGTTTGACATGCCCATCAAAGTCTACCTCCAGCTCTGCGCCGGCTGCTGCCAATTGAATCCTGTCTAGACCCGTTCTGATTCACAGTCCAATATTTATTATTGAACATTCCCACACAAATTAACGTCACAACTCCGAAATACTCATCCATTTTCTTAAAGTGCTTTCTATTATATTTATTGCATTACACGCAAGATACATTTTTTGTAAATATATGTACATAATAAATATAAAAAACTATAGTATATATTACACTAGCTACTCGCCCCCGTTTCGCACGGGTGTACACATCCTTGCTAATATTATAAATGCGAAAGTAACTCTGTCTGTCTGTCTTGTTTTCACGCCAAAACTACTGAACCGATTAAAATAAAATTTGGTACACAGACAGTCTATACCCTGAGGAAGGACATAGGCTACCTCTTTATGAGAAAAAAGGGTTGTAAGGGGATGAAAAGGGAGATGCAAGGTTTTATGGAAGTATCGTCATTTTTTAAGCTAGAAGCTTGAAACTTATATTTTTAGGATGTGATTACATATAATATATTGCATTCATAGTTTCATCCCGCTACTGAGTACGTATTTTTAATCCCACTATAACCTATAGTCCACGCGGGCGAAGCCGCTGACGGAAAGCTAGTATATTATATATATAAACCTTTCTCCTGAATGTAATTCATCCTCCTATGTAATAAAAAAAACTGCTTCAAAATCCGTTGCGTAGTTTTAAAGATTTAAGCATACATAGGGACAGACAATGACAACGACTTTGTTTTATACTATGTAATGTTTTTTCATAACGAAAGTCATAAGAAGTCTTCACACGACCAGTTCTTTCGCACGCGATCGTAGCGCGGGAATGCCAGCGCGCGCAATCGTGAGTTGCATTTAGTTATTTTTTGTGTTCAATCTATTCCAGGTATTATGGTACACGTAAGACACTTTTTTTTCTATAAATAATATACATATAGAAAACTGCAATTTAAAAAATATACTTTAATTTGATTATCTATGCGTTCACCGCAGCGCCGGCAGATGAGAATGTCTCTAACAACCCTAGTAATAAGGTATGAATTTTTTTTTATATTACACAAAACATAAAATGGAATTGCCTGTGTCACCGGTAAGGGTGGGAAAGTTGAACGCGATGAATTAGGATAAAAGTTTGACATGATAAAAGTTTGACATGTGACATGTGACGTAGACATGTGACATTGCGGAGGGCACGGTGGGTATGGTAATATGATGCCTGTGTCACAGTTAGGGTTCCCACCCATACTATGTATCGTACCTAAAATTGGTACATATCTTCTACGGCCTCGGTTGTCTAGCGGTTTATCACGCCGCTTTATTTCTGATGGTCGCGGGTTCTATTCCTGTATGTATTCATGAGTATAATTGTTTATATCGAATTGTGTGATTTTCTATGTATATCATAAATGTATTTACAAAAATGAAAACATGTTGTATGTATTCAAGAGTATAATTGTTTGTATCGATTTGTGTGATTTTCTATGTATATCATAAATGCATTTACAAAAATGAAAACATGTTGTTCAGTATCCATAACACAAGCTCTGCTTAACTTAGAACTAGATGGTGCTTCGTGAAGTCCATATATATATATATTTAAAAAAACGGTTACAAAAATATATATATATATATATATATATATCTATTATTAAAAGTGTTTATATTACGAGAGACGTGTATATGTCTTAACATCTGAATTTATGTGTATAAATATTATATCTACTCTATTCTACTACTATATAAGTTAGAAACTAAAAAAAGTACTAAATCACTAAATGTAGAATATAATTATTGCTAACTCAATTGACACGCTTTTTATGTTAACTGTATCCTAAAGTATAATTAACGACGTTGATCTATTCAATTTGTATACACTTGTCAGTTGTCATAAAAAAAAATACTCATGATATATAACATAAAGAAAGGTAATCTTGTGTACAATTTTTCCAATTTCCCAAAGGTATATTTATTTATTTTATCCCGAAAACCAAGGCTATTTAGAAACACAAAGATAAATCTAATGAAATAAGAAGAAGAAGAAGAAGAAAAACATTTATTGTCAACCATTACTACATGTACACATTTGACAATTGTACACTTCACACACACATATATATATATATACATAGATAAGAGAGACCACTATCAGGTTTTCGCATATAATAATAATAATAATAATATGAATAGATATATATATAGAATATACATATACATATATATATATATATACATATAGAAACTGTGTTGTTTACCTTAAAGAACACAGTACTACATATACATAACATAATATACAATACTAACACGAGAGACGTGTCTTAACATCTAAATATCAAAATATGTTTTACTATATTTTTGTTACCAATTTCTATTACCAATACAATCCCGGAATTATCCCGGTTTAACTGTGGATAATCCGGAAATCCCGGGATTTAAAAAATCGACCGGGATCCAATCCTCTAGCTGTAACCCATAAGAATTATATTATTCAATATATCAGTAATATTTACAAAGATATCAGACTTATAAATAAAAAAATTACCTCATCATATATCTCGCTCAATAGTCCTTAAAAAACAAAAATACAATTTTTCATTACTGAAAAGGTGGTAACCCTACTACTACAGCATACGCTATTAATATGTTTATTTTTATTTATATAACTTCAATGCACAAAATACCAAGGTAAAGTATATAGAAACACCAAACTTTTGGACCATTTGAGAATATGGATCGAGATCAATATGGCGGACTTAACGCCTTACGGCATTTTCTACCAGGCAACCACAGGTTGTGCAGAGAAAAACTGTACGCGGTGCAAATATAACCAATAAGAAAAAATGTGTCAAAAAAGTGTATATATATATTTTTATGACTTATACATAAATGTACTATTTCGTCTTTAAAAAACGGTGACAACCCTACTGTCTCAAGTATTCGTTGTTAAAATATCCAACTTCAACAAGTTTTTATTATGCAACAGGAGGTTGAAGTTCTGCGGAAATTTTCTTTATCTTCACGCTTGTTATCCTAAATGGGGGTAGTCAGAGGTATCAAATATATTCGGTGTGGTAAACGATTTGATTATCAAATCAAATCAACACATTGACATCGCTGTTACTCCAGTCAGCTCGTAACCACGGTTTTTTTCATGTCAGGAAAATCTATCATGGAGAACCATTCCCTTAGGGAAGAATGGGTACTGCCAGACTCCTACCTGCTTAAAACCTGACGACTGTTCCTCTTCGACATAATCGCCGTGGCCGTGGGATACGCAAGCATTTACCAAGACCACCGGCATGGTTCCCATCGAAGGGACCTCCATCTAGGCGTGCAGGGAACAGTGTCTGCACGCCACCTCCAGACCCTAAAACCTCCCCGCGAGCTTCGGATTGCCCTAACAATCCTCCTTAGGGTCTCGGCTATTGCAACCTAGTCGAAACGTCGAGAGAGGTAAATACCTTTATTTACCTTAAAATTATTCATGTAAAGACCCGGTTAACAATATAAATACTGTATATTAAACATGTATTTATTATATACTACCTGTACCCGCTACATCGTCCGCGTGGAATTTTACTTTATTTCTCTAAAATAAAAGTAGCCTAAGTTACTCCTTATTACAACAGCTACCTTACAATAAAAGTCCCGTCAAAATCGGTCCAGCCATTTCAGAGATTAGCCAGAACAAACAGACAGACAGACAAAAATTGTAAAAAATGTTATTTTAGTGTATGTGTACGTATTTGTATTCATATGCATGTAATAAAAACGGTTATTTCAATATTCCAAACAGACACTACAATTTTATTTATATGTATAAATGTATAGATATTATATTCTAGTATGTATTTAACGCTGCCAGTATCTTCGGAACGTTGCCTAAAGGGACCCCTTTTAATAATATATTTTAGTCATCATATTATATATTTTTTAAGCTTTTTAATTTAATATACATTATTTTCGATTATTAACTACTATTAATTACTATTATTAACTTGACATGCTGATAACCATGAACTTACCGCGTGGAGGTCAACCTTCGTCAGGTTGACCTCCACGCGGTAAGTTCATTGCTACAAAGGGTTCATAAGACCACATATTATAATTTGAAAACAGCATGTAAAGAAAGAAAATGCTCAAAGTAGACTTTATACAAAGTGATCTGCATAAGACTCTACAAATTCCATGTAATAATACAATACTTTACTGACACAACCTTTTGTGTCCTTCTTATACACATGTCGTTTTTATATCGTGCCCTCCAATATCATATTGCCACTCCGACGCCCTTTTTTCAGACGGAGATCGTCCGTAAACGTGGAAATTTACACACATGTAAATTTACTTGATTTTTTATATAGTCGGAGGAAAGTTTGCCGAAACAGATTGGTATATTTATTTTGTTTTATTTAGAATAGAATAGAAAATCATTTATTAATATAAACTTACATTGAAGCACTTTTGAATAGTCATCACATTTTTTTAATCTACCGCTCATTCGGAAAGCTATCTCATCACAAGAAGAACGAGCAAGAAACTTGCTTGTTACTCTTTTAAATAATTTTATCATAACTTTACATTTTTACGTCTAAGTGTGTGAATACAAACCACCAATTAGCACTAATTCAATTAAATACTCAAATAGAAAAATATTGAATATATAACCAACTGGTTAAATAATTAATAAGAGGAAATCAGTCATAGTGATTAGAGCAGACCAGTCCCTACAAGCAGCACCCGTTCAGGAGTATGACGGATGAGCCAGCCATCACTGCAGTCGACCATATTTTAGGGAGCCCAATGACCCGGCCCATCGCGCCGCCACAATTCTGGACATTTTAGTGAGCATGACTACTGAAAACACTAGACCAAATTATTATTTATTTACAGAATACAATGTTACAAGTAGGTCTTACAATATGAACATTCGTTCAATGTATTCAACCTGCTAACAGGCGTGCAAAATTTATATACATTATTACTTTTATAAATTGAATTAATTTTTAAAATATTTCTAATAATTAAATTAAATTGTTCATATATTAAAATATATCAATAACTAACATTATTTAACATGTCAAAAAAATCCTTAATACTGTAAAAACAATTTTCTAATAATTCTAGTATGTAAAACTGTATAAAATAATTAGGAATCAGGAGTACAACAGTTTATCATATATGTCTGCAGAAGAACCCATTTTGTAGTCTTATGCCCAATTTACACTCAGCCTATTGAGTGAGCAGGGAAGTGAGCACGGATAGTGTAAACACGAGTGGAAACACTTCCCATGCCACTCGCGCTGCCACTCGCGCTGCCCGGCGCTCCCTAGATTGACAAATAACTGGCAGCGCGAGTGGCAGTGTGTGTTTACATTCAGCCCTCTCGCTCAGTTGTCGCCCGGCAATATTTCCAGCAGCGCGAGTGGCAGGGGAAGCGGCTGAATGTAAACGAAGCATTAGTTTTCCCGCGCAAACGTAATGCACCACAGATGCAGAATAATGCACGGCATACAACCGCAATAGGATGATGAGCGCATACAGCTATGCTGTATGTACGACATTAATACTATGAGTATTAACACTAGCAGAAATCTCTATTTATATAATTAACTAGCTTTTGCCCGCGGCTTCGCTCGCGTTAATTTATCCCCTTAGAGGTGGAACTTATCAAAATGCTTTCTTAGGGGATGCCTACGTCATAGTAGCTTTATGCATGCAAAGTCTCAACCCGATCGGTTTAAAATTGACAAAGTTTCATACAAACTTTCATCCCCTATTTTATCCCCTTGGGGATAGAATTAATCAAAATCCTTTCTTAGCGGATACCTACGTCATAACATCTACCTGCATGCCAAATTTCAGCCCGATCCGTCCAGTGGTTTAAGCTGTGCGTTGATAGATCACTATGTCAGTCACCTTTTGAATTATATATATTTAGATTTATTTATGGAATACTGCGAGAGGTAATATCTCGAAAAGATAACGTTAATGTGAAACTAAATTAAACGGTAACCAGATCACACTTTGTGTACATCTCAATTCGCAGCGGACTTAAACAGCATCCACCATTGTACTACTATGTAAATTAAGATTTTTATTTCTGTATTCATCCGGCTATAGCTTTTACGCGTTTGTTTTTATGTTTACGGCATTTAAAGCTGGATTTACGAAAAACAACGCGAATGTAATGACGACCTCGATGGTGTAGCGGTTTAACTCACCGCCTTCTCCCAATAGTCGCGGATTCGATTTACATTGTACAAACATTTGTATGATTATTTGTATCGATCTGGGTGTTTTATATATGTTTGTATTTACAAAAAATCTATGTTTCTAGATCAGTTGTAGATAACACAAGCTCTTAACTTGGGACTAGATGGTGCAATGTGAATTGTACTGAGATATGATATTATAGTGTTATCAAAGAATATTGAAAATAAATTATTACCAAAAAATCCCGATTATATAAGTAAATGAGTCAATGAATAAATCTATTAATATGTAGATTTTTATTTATATAATCACTAACTGACGGGTTGTTTTGCCGTATAAATTAATGTCGCTATTAAAAATAGGGGTTGGTAGTTGAAAATATAAAAGAGTATTTTTTTATGCCACAGAATAAAAAAAAAGTCTAATAAATTTAAAAAGTACTTTTGGTGCGCCAATTTATCAATGAAAGGTATAAAAATAACAAACTATTCTCAGACCTACCGACTATACAAAATATCATCAAAATCGTTTAAGCCGTTTCGGCAACTAATACTTTGATACGAGAATTTTACTTTTTTCATTTTTTTTTTTGCATTACACTCACTTGATATTATAACTATATTTCACCCTATATACACAATATCCTTTTATATTATAGTTTATGTTTTATTCTGATGTATAAGCGATATCACTGTAAAGTTTCATCAATATACGTTCAGTATTTTTTTAATGAAAAAGTAACAAACATCCACTCATCCATTCTACATCCATATTCATACATTTTCACGTTTATATTATTATTAAAATGTATATTATCCCATTAGATAGAGATAGAGCAACACACAAGGTTCTTGCTTATTCTTCTTGTGATGAGTCTGCATTCCGAATAAGTGGAAGAATCAAAAAACTTGTCTATTCAAAAGTGCTTATATTAAGTTTATTTGAATAAAGATTATTTCTATTTCTATTTCCATTTTTTTTTTTAATTTGGGGAAATATCCTCCCCGCTCGCCTTCGCCCGCCCCGAGGAGGTAAACGAATACTGCCGAACTCTTACTGGCTAAAAACCCCAAGGTGTTTCCTTCTCTTTTTGCATTCTCTTGACCTTATGTCGGGGTTGAGATGTATATTATCCGTACATTAACTGTATACAATAATATATTTTATAGTAAAGTCATATTATTTGTAATAAAATAGAAAGAATTCTACATCAATTATGGAGACATCTACTCATAAAATGCCTCATAAACTTGCTTATTTACTATCTGAAACGCATCAATGTACGCCCCTCGTATAATAAAATATGTTTAACACACACATAGAGTGTATAGACAGACCAGCTATTGGTTCAAATGAAGACATTTTGTTTAATGTCCGCAGTTAATTGTACGTTCATGTGTACAGACAAAAATAAAGATTTTATGACATGAATAAATACAACAGCCCGTGTGTTTGAGTCTTATTGCCGTTTTGTTTACATTATACTGTCTTAAGGGATTTGGAGGTAAATTAAAAGAAAATCTGTTTAAGACGTACATAATAATAATAATGCAACCTGTTCAGACATGCTGGCCTATTCCCATCTACATGGAAGCAAAAACAAAGGTGGTGCGGCTTGCGAAGCGACTGAAAAAGATATAGCATGCAAATACAGAGCTAGGCTCCGAATGACAGATGGCCGTTGGGGCAGTAAAGTTCTCGAGTAACGACCATGGACCGGAAGACGCAGCGTGGAAAGGCCTCCAGCAAGGTGGACCGACGATCTGGTCAAGATCGCTGAAAGGCATTGGATGCGAGTAGCGCAGGACCGATCGTCGTGGAGATCTTTGAGAGAGGCCTATATCCAGCAGTGGTGTCCGAATATGATTTTGTCCCATTCGGTGTCGAGACCCCTTGGTCCTAGCGTTATAAAACTTTTTAAGTAAATAGCATAAAGGTTAGTCGACAAAACAGAAGACTGAAGAGCTGGCAGCTACATCGGACAAATAACTAGTCTGGCGATTCAGAGGGGAACGCTGCCAGATAAATAAATAAATAAAACAAGGTTTAATAAATAAAACAAGAATAATAGCCGTTTATTTATTATTCTAGAATTTATATCTGAATCGTTGTAGATAAATAAATAAATAAGAAAGTATAATTCGATAAACGATAGATTCTCAGATGCCGACAGTAAACGTTTCGAAAACAAATTGTCCAATAAGCGTGGGCTACAAGAGAAGCCTTTTATATAAATATCTGAGTGGGTTGTTACAACTTAGTGGACCTACTTCTATTCCCAGTAGCGACATTTTTACTTACCTTGAATTAATGCTGAAACTGGTAATGGAAATTATTTTATACTAGCTGTGCCCGCGATATCACGCGCGTGTAATTTATAGCCTATATGTTATTCTGATGTATATGCTATATTACTGTAAAGTTTTATCAAAATTCGTTCAATAGTTTTGGCGTGAAAGAGTAACAAACAACTATGCTTACAAACTTTCGCGTTTATAATATGAACTACTACTCGCCCCGACTTCACACGGGTGTATATGTATTATATATATAAACCTTTCTCCTGAATCACTCTATCTATTAAAAAAAACTGCTGCAAAATCTGTTGCGTAGTTTTAAAGATTTAAGCATACATAGGGACGGACAGACACTTTGTTTTATACTATGTAATGACAAGATATTGAGAAATATCGAATGCTAGATAGAGAAAAAAACATTGTACATATATACATATTATGATATAAAAACACATATATACACTTTTGTTTATACATATATACACTTTTGTTTATATTAGTTTCACAGGCGCTAAACTTCAATAAAAAACGTAGTATATATGTTATTCAAATTCATAAGCTATATTACTATAAAGATTCATTAAAATCCTTTCAGTAGTTTTTTCATGAAAGTGTAACAAACATCCATACTTACTAACAAACTTTCGCTTTTATAATATTAATAATAAGATTATTAGACACCTTTATAAATATACAATGTAAATAAACTGGATTGGGGTAAGGGTATTGTTACCCTATGTACCCCAATGTACCATTTCAGGTTGACTTCCACGTGATTCCCACTGGAAAGCATCGTGATAAATTCATGGTGCATTTGCCACGATGTGCTAACTGATCTGACTGATCTTATCATCCTCCACTGGTGCCCCGCCAGCGTAATCTGCTAGCGCACCTGACAATAGTCCAAACCCTAAATAGAAAAATAAAAAAATCGGTTTGTATATACTAAGATATTGAAACCTTCAAGAAAAGAGCTTATTCCTTTTTAAAAGGCCGACATCGTACTTGCAATTCCCCTGGTGTTGCGGATGTTCTTGGGCGGCGGTAATCACTTACCATCAGGTGAGCCGCATGCTCGTTTGTCCCCTATGTTATAAAAAAAAAACCTGATGGTATAGATGGCTAGGGAATAAGCTCTTTTCTTGAAGGTTTCAATATCGTATCGGTTCGGAAATACCATTGCTGAAGGTGATTCCATAATATGGTTGTGCGAGGCAAAAAGTTTCTAGAAAACCGCACTGTAGAAGACCGCCATTCATCCAGATGATCAAGATGGTATTTCAGTTTCTGGCGGGTGGTACGGTGGTGAAACTCAGCAGCTGGTATTAATCCGAACAATTCCTCAGAACACTCCCTGTGATATATGCGGTAGAAAATGCACAGAGATGCAATATCACGCCGCAAAGCCAATGGGTTGAGTCTGTCACATAGACGTTGATTACCAATGATTCTGGCTGCTCGGTTCTGAATGCGGTCAAATGGAAGTAGCTGGTATTGTGGTTCTCCCGCCCAGAGATGAGAACAGTATTCCATGTGGGGTCGGATCTGCGCCTTGTATAATTGCAAGCGATGGGCCGCCGTGAATTACCGTCTCACTCTACTGAGCACACCAAGCTTCTTTGAGGCTATTTTAGCCTTGTCCTCCAAATGACCGCAAAACTGAACGTCACTGGATATATCAACGCCAAGGACCTCGAGATTTGGCTTCACATCAAGGAGAGTGTCTTGAAACTGAGGAGATACGATAAATGGAATCTTTTTAGCGGTAAACGCGCAGGTTGAGCAGGTGAGCCGCATGTTCGTTTGTCCCATGTGTTATAAAAAAAAAGTTACGAAACCATCTATATATGTATATTTATATCCACATATATGTTATGAATATTCAACACGAATCACGATATAAACCCAGCTCGTACACAAGTCGGCGGAACTCCATTAACAAACTGTCAAGAGTGAGCCAGAAATCGTTTATATGATATCCTTTGGTGTTCCAGACATCCACGCATGCTTGTGGTTTATTAATATGAATTAGATGTTTATATTATACTAGCTACTCGGCCGGCTTCGCACCCGGCTTTGCAATCGCAATACACATAAACATTTCTCTTGAATCAAAAATCTCTATCTATTAAAAAAACCGCTTCAAAATCCGTTGCGTAGTTTTAAAGATTTAAGCATACATAGAGACGGACAGACAGCGACAGCGACTTTATTTATATAGTATACTATGTAACTAGCTACTCGCCCCGGCTTCACTCGGGTGTACATGTATTATATATATAAACCTTTCTCTTGAATCACTCTATCTATTAAAAAAACCGCTTCAAAATCCGTTGCGTAGTTTTAAAGATTTAAGCATATATAGACAGCGACAGGACTTTATTTATATAGTATACTACAGTGTACATGTATTATACATATAAACCTTTCTCTTGAATCACTCTATCTATTAAAAAAACCGCTTCAAAATCCGTTGCGTAGTTCTAAAAATTTAAGCAAACATAGAGATTATAGATGTTTCAGAGACTTTATACAAAGTATTTTGTATAATACAATAATATAATCTCAGGACAATTCACACAGCGCCATCTAGACCCAAGTTCAAAATCCGTTGCGTAGTTTTGAAGCCGCATAAAGCTTGTGATATGAAGATTTACTATAGAGACTGATACAGCGACAGCGACTTTTTTATATAGTATACTATGTAATGAGTGGTACCCGGCTTCGCTCAATATATGACTATTCAAAAGTGAGTGTAATTAGTTTATTTGAATAAAGAATATTTCTATTTCTATTTCTTTACCATTTATTCGTACTATCAGGTAGACAGGCGACTTGTTTGTTTCCAAATTATGACTTTTAATTTAATTATTAACAGAAAACAAAGCGAGTCTAACCTTTCATTGAGTCAAAGTCACTGTAAACTTGATAATTAATACTTTTACTGTTCAGTGTTAGCCAAAATTACTTGTCAAATACGGCGCCTTTGTCGATAAGTCATTTGTAACAATTGACAATTTGTTGATTAATTTGAATTGATTGTTAGCTAAAAGCGTCTGTGGACGATTTGTCTGCCGACCAGTTGGACGATTTGTCTAGCGATCAGTTGGACGATTCGTCTAATCCGGTCTTTCTTACTCTGATACCAACCTTAAATTTTACACTTTTAAAGTATTTGAATAAAGAATTATTCTTAATACAAATTATTGTTATAAAAATTCAAATTCTTTTAATTTAATTATTAAAGAAATAGGCTATATATAATAATATAATAATAATTAATACAATTCACACAGCGCCACTTGTCAAAGACCTTTGTCGATAAGTCATTTGTAACAATTGACAATTTGTTGATTAATTTGAATTGATTGTTACTAGAAACTGATACATATACATAGATTTTGTTTTTTGTAAATACATACATATTATACATAGAAAACACCCAGACCGATACAAACAATCATACTCATGAATACAAATGCCTGTGCCGTGCGAGGAATCGCCCCGCGCTCCATCGGTCCTTACGGGTTTGGAGTGCCATCTAAACCGCTAACGTCCACCGAGGCAGCTGCGTCTAACATGTTAATATATATTATAAAAAAAACATATACACAGACTAGAGTTGTTTATTAAAATAAAGTAGAAAAAATTAATAGTCTCTCGTTGCTGCTGCCACCCCGTAACAGGATATTTATATTTTTATCTTCATGTGTTCTAATATCCAGTTGTTTTGTACTATATATTTAAAAACGCCAATTCAAATATATGAATAGAAAATCATTTATTCAAATAAACTTACAAAACCTTTTTATGTCATCGCCATTTTTTAATTACGGTAAAAAAATATTATCATTCAAAAAAATAAAATCTTTTAAATAATTTTATCATTACTTTACATTTCTAAGCCCAAGTGTGTGAATACAAACCACCAATTAGCACTAATTCTATTAAATACTCAAATAGAAATAATATTGAATATATAACCAACTGGTTAAACAATTAATAAGAGGAAATCAGTCATATTCAGACGAGCTACAAGCATCGTACGTTATTATGACGGATGCCAGCCAACATTTTATTTTACATTTCTTTGTCTGGAATATAAAAAGGTCAGATATTATTCAAGTAAAAGACTGTATTACGGTCAAAATATGTATTACAGCAACGGTTTTGAACCCGCGGCCCGAGGGTAACCATAACCCATGAGCATTTTACTAGCAATGTACCAGGTCAGGTTGACATCGTGATAAATTCCTGGTGAATTTGTCACAATGGGCTAACTGAACCTCATTTTATATAAAATACTGGTGCTCTCTGTAAAAAACCGTTATTATAAAATTGAAGAATATATAAATGATTTTTTTATATAGATGATAATCATCTATACACAAAAAAATCACGCCCTGACACATGCGGCCCGCAGATGTATCTTCTGCGGCCCGCCAACAGCATAAGCCCACTCTCAGTAACGACAACAATTAAGTAATAAAAAGTTCCTATAATGTAAAATAAAAAAATCTTTATAAAAATACCTCTGATGCGGCCCGCTATACAGAAAAAATTTTTTTTGTCCTTGATTTGTTAAACGTTGAAGACCGCTTAGAGGATATTATGTTCTTTATATCAAGAAAACTCGCTTCATTCACAACCGAGTAAAAAAAATATGACATAACACAGGCGTCCAATAAAATTGGCCGCCTGTGTTATGTCATATTTTTTTATACTACGACGGTGGCTCGCAAGCATACGGCCCATCTGATAGTAAATGGTTACCGTGGCCTATGAACGCCTGAAAAACCAACGATGTCACGTGCGTTTGTTAACTTCAATACATATTCTTCTGCTATAATAACATACATATTTATTGTTAGTTCTTTTGTACTATTTTATTTAGTCAATAATAATTTATAAATATATGTTATATAGTACAATGGTGGCAAACAAATATGTGACCTATATGAAGATAATTCGTCATCAGAGCCTATGGACATACTAGAAGTGTCGTGAGCGTCAACAAGACCCTTAAAAAACCTTTTTTGAAAAACCCCATGCTGCAGTCTCGCGAGAAAACCTCAAAAAAAATATCGTCATAAATCGTAAACTGATTTTAATCTTACGGATTACTCAGATTCTCCACACAAATTTTATAGAAATAGAAATAGAAATAATCTTTATTCAAATAAACTCATTACAAGCACTTTTGAATAGTCATATTTTGATTCTACCACTCATTCGGAATGCAGATTCATCACAAGAAGAATGAGCAAGAAACTTGTGTGTTGCTCTTTTTAATAGATGTTTTTTTTTTTATTTAAATAATTACAGTATAACAAGTAAGAGGCATGCGATAATCAACATAGAAGTCGCTACGCACTCATTATTAATGTAATCAGATAATATTGTCAGTGCTATAGATTTAAAGTTTTTCTATAAAAACATTATTATCGTTAACGAATTCTTCAATTTTATAGAACACATAATCCTTTATTTTATTTTACTTACAAATCCAAACATTCGATGGTAGCCGAAAATAGTCACGCGTTTATAGCCAGTTGTAATGAAGCCTTCAAAAGCTAAACTGTATTTAATATCCTTATATACTGAAACATTATAAAGTCAACTGAACTTATATAATGTTGAATGGTTTATTGATGTCGAGCTTGTGTAGGTATTATCTACAATTTAGTTGGTAACTACATACAAAACTAATAACAATATTCTCTGTTTCAATATACATGAAAATCTATACCAGTTCTCATGTTGATTCTTAATCGATTAAATTAAATTTATTTCATATTAATTAAATTAAATTAATTTAATTAATATGTAATTGTATTACATATATAAACCTTCCTCTTGAATAATTCTATCTATTAAAAAAAAACTGCTTCAAAATCCGTTGTGTAGTTTTAAAAAATTAATCATACATGGGGACGGATAGACAGCGACAGCGACTTTGTTTTATACTATGTAATGAAGAATACGAGCCGAGTTTCTTGTCAGTTCTTCTCATCTCGAAATGATTCCGAACTGACGATAGATTTGACATATCATAAGAGTCTGTAATAGACCTATACAAATAAAGATATTTTGAATTTTGAATCTTTATCAATCATATCAATATCAATCTTCTTGTGATGAGTCCGAATGAGTGATAGAATAAAAAAATGTGACTATTCAAAAGTGATTATGTTAGATTTATTTCAATAAAGATTATTTCTATTTCTAATCGTTTTGATTGAAACATCATATACATTGAATAACAATAGCAATTGACAGCCTCTACTGTACTCTCTGACAGGTGGTCTATCAGTTTAGCACACCGATTTACTTCTGATAGTAGCGGGTCTGATAGTAGCTGAAAAGATTCCATTTATCGTATCTCCTCAGTTTCAAGACACTCTCCATGATGTGAAGCCAAATCTCGAGGTCCTTGGCGTTGATATATCCAGTGACGTTCAGTTTTGCGGTCATTTAGAGGACAAGGCTAAAATAGCCTCAAAAAAGCTTGGTGTGCTCAGTAGAGTGAGACGGTATTTCACGGCGGCCCATCGCTTGCAATTATACAAGGCGCAGATCCAGCCCCATATGGAATACTGTTCTCATCTCTGGGCGGGAGCACCACAATACCAGTAAAAAAAATAGTAGCGGGTTCGATTCCTTGCACGATGCAAACATTTGTATTAATGCCTGTCATTGTCTGAGTGTTTTCTATATACATTATGTATATATTTACAAAAAAATTCTAAGGATTTATATCATTTGTTTAGTAGCCATTACAGAAAGTCTGCTTAGATTGGCTAGATTTTTTATTCCTTCCGGTGCGATGGTCAGGTTTCCGCACTGGAATGTTTCTGGTCTCATACAACCTAATAGTAGCAGAATTAAACAAAATGCTTTAAATAATGAAATGGCCTTCCGCAACAATCCGATATAAATTCAAAATATATTTTTGTAATATTTTAGAAGCCTTAGATGAAGTACTTTGTACTACTTAGAGATTATTTGTAAATAAAAACACGTATGTCCGTGGGACAGGGAATTATCTTGGGCTGGAGGGTTTTTCTGTGACACACGCTGATATGGGTCCCGTATAAAGCGACACAGCAATGCTCATTTTTGTCAGACTGACTTTATATTTTTTACTAATAATGTTTTTATAGAAAAACTTTAAATCTATAGCACTGACAATATTATCTGATTACATTAATAATGAATGCGTAGCGACTTCTATGTTGATTATCGCATGCCTCTTACTTGTTATACTGTAATTATTTATATAAAAAAAACATCTATTAAAAAGTGTTCTTTTCAAACAAACACACAAGTTTCTTGCTCATCCTTCTTGTAATGAATCTGCATTCCGAATGAGTGGTAGAATCAAAATATGACCATTCAAAAGTGCTTGTAATGAGTTTATTTGAATAATGATTGTTTCTATTTCTATTTCGATTACCTACATATGTATGTACTAGCTTTTGCCCGCGGCTTCGCTCGCGTTAAGAAGTATTATTATTATATATATAATTTTTATATATATAATAATAATACTTAGGTATAATTTTTGCGTCTTTACAGTACTTTCATACAAACTTTCATTCCGTATTTTATCCCCTTGGGGGTAGAATTAATCAAATCCTTTCTTAGCGGATGCCTACGTCATAACATCTACCTGCCTCAATACCTTAAATTTCAGCCCGATCCGTCCAGTAGTTTGGGCTGTGCCGAAAATGGTTAAATTTAATTTTACTTGTATAAGAAAATTTATGTCATAAGATATACACAAGAACAAGCGAGAAACTTGCGTGTTGCTCTTTTAAATAATTGTTGTACCTTTACTTTTTTAAGTTTACACGTGTATCAAAATAATCTCTCTGAAAGTAATTCAAGTTTCCTTAATAAACAAAAAATTCTCTCTAGCATAAATTGATTCATTCCAGATTGTATCTTGTTCATGTCAAATTATTAAATTCTCTATAATAGAGATGGGTATACAAATTGAATAATCAATTTTGTATATTTCCGATGGTCGAAATTCACCTCCAATATTTCAATAGATAAATCAGATATTTAGCCTGAAGGGACGTGGAGCTAATGAAATATGACATCTACTTTCATCTCAATCAATCTCAGGACTGGCTATAGTCATTGTTCTCAACAGTAAAATTAGAATAATAATAAGATTAATAATAATAGACTCAAAATAAATACACCACTTCCACATGTGTGTCCACGAGCATGTGTGTGGACACACATACGTTGCATTATACTGCACTTACTATATTTCGGCCCGTAATTGTGATATACGCCACAAAACTTAATTAATCAGCTAAAGTTGTGAAAATGTAGCATAATAATAGTAATGTTAAGTAAGTGTTTCACCCTACTAAAGTAAAATAATAATAATAGTAATTTAGAATTACTAGTTCAGTGTGAACTGTAACTCTTAATTATTATACCGAATAAAATCGAAAACATAAAATAAAAAATATTCCTGAACACAAACGCCATCTAGTCCCAAGCTAAGTAGAGCTTCTGTTATGGATACTAAACAACTGATATAAATACTTAAGATTTATTTTACAAATACAAACAAAATACCCAGTCTGATACAATCATCATGAATACAAATGAGCACCGTGCGAGGAATCAAACCCGCGACCATCGGAAGTAGAGACGTGTGTTAATGTATAACATTAAAGAAACTTATTATAAATTTTGTAATGACATATTGTAAATTAAATAATGTAAATTTAATATTGTAATGGGTGAAAACTGTGATCGGTACAGCCTGTGCTGTAAATAATATAATTGACGTAGTGGAGTAACCTGAAACAGTCATGCTCGCTATAAAGTTCAAACTTGTGGCGGCGTGGTGGGCCGGGTCGATGTGCTCCCTCAAATATGGTTGAGTACAATGATGGCTGGCTCATACGTCATACTCGTGAACGGGTGCTGCTTGTGGGGACTGTTCTGTTCAGGTTGTGAACACTGATTAAATTTTTTTTTCTTTGCGATAGCATGCTGGTGGTCACTCTATTCTCCCAATTTTTAATTTTAATGACTGTATATTATTACAAACATGTTCCACATATTATTTGAAAAAAATACGAGCTGAGTTTCTTGTCAGTTCTTCTCATCTCGATATCATTCCGAACTGACGGTAGATTTGACATATCATAAGAGTCTGTAATAGACCTACATGAATAAAGATATTTTGAATTTTGAATTTGAATTTGTGCTATACCTGTAGACTACCGACAACAGTAAAACGTAAGTTAAAGAGTGAAATACAGAAGTTTGTCTTCCTTTGGGATTATTAGTTAACAAAAGCATTCTCGTGTTGGGACGAGACGTTACTGACAAGAAAGGACAGATAAGGTATCTTACTATATATAATAATAACCTAGAACAATTCACAGAGCGTCATCTAATCGCAAACTTAGCTAAGGTTGGACTATGAGTATAAGATAGGGCCAGGGGCCGCCCCTGGCCCTATCTTACACTGCTGTAAGTGTGGCCGTGGCTGCTTCCCCGTCGACATCACACCCTTGCGCTACTTCTCCTGAAGAAGAATAGTGACCCGTCTACTGAGATGGGTCCCCGCCGTCGGAGCTGCTGAAGAATGCTCGCGCACTCCCGGAGCTCCGGCAATAAGCAGTAGAGGTACACCTTGGGGTTTTTGCCGGTAGGAGTACGGCAGTACCCGCTCGTTACCCCTGGAGCGGGCGGATCTCCATGACGGATTTCCCCAAGAAAAAAAAAATGTGTGTAAGATGACTTATATTATTAACTAGCTGTACCCGCGACTGCGTCCGCGTGGTTTTTAAATTTATTTTTCTAATATAAAAGTAGCCTAAGTTACTCCTTATTACATTAGCTACCTGCCAAAAAAAGTCCCATGAAAATCGGTCCAGCCATTTCAGAGATTAGCCGGAACAAACAGACAGACAAAAAGTATAAAAAATATTATTTTGGTGTATGGACCGTATATATATTCATATGCATAAAAGCCCCGTCAAAATCGGTCCAGAAAATCTGCCAAGAAACTGAATTGAATTACTTTATTTTTTAAAGCCTGTTTATTTATTGTAAACTATTACTATTACTCCTTATTACATTAGCTACCTGCCAAAAAAAGTCCCATGAAAATCGGTCCAGCCATTTCAGAGATTAGCCGGAACAAACAGACAGACAGACAGACAAAAAGTATAAAAAATGTTATTTTCGTGTATGGACCGTATATATATTCATATGCAAGTAGTAAAAGACGGTTATTTCAATATTACAGACAGACACTCCAATTTTATTTATATGTATAGAAAATAATAAGTTTGTGATGCCATCAAAGGGAGAGTGTAATATATATTTCAGGTCACGAACACTGATTAGACTTTTTGCTTCTGCAGCTGTATGCTGGAGGTCACTCTATTCTCCCAAATTTGAATTTAAATAAATCTGTATTACTGTAAACATGTATAACATTTGTTTAAAAAGAATACGAGCTGAGTTTCTTGTCAGTTTTTCTCATCTCGGTATCATTCCGAACTGACGGTAGATTTGACATATCATAAGAGACTGTAATAGACCTACTTGAATAAATATATTTAGAATTTTATATATATATATATATATATTAAAAAATATATAAATATATTAAAAAAAATGTGGTATATAAAGCGTAAATACCAGCAAAAGCTGAGAAAATGGAACAATAGTGAAAATAATAATAAAACCTTCATTACTGTTAACTTTTGTGTTAACATTTTTTCTAATTATATATATTTATAATTAGAAAAAAGAATGGAAAGAGGATTTGTGCATTTTATTTTTATTATAATTTTATTAAAAAAAAAGAAGTAGTTGACAGAACGACGTAAGATGATTTTAAGACGTTAATAAATAATTAAATATTATAAGCTTTTCTTCAAGATTTTTTGTAGTAACTGTGTTCTTCACAGTTTATACTTAATTAATTGTTTTTTTCCATCTGCATGTCAACAGTTTGTCATGATGTGACATAGGTCACCTCCAAGTTTTTCCATAGTACTTTTTTTACCATTGTTCTTTGTGTTCAAGTTTTTTAAGATGACTTATAGAAATATTTCGACATTAGAAACACTAAGACATTATTTTACAATACTTCTGAATATTCCTTCTGGAATCCATATATCTATATATATATAACTGACATAGTGATTTATCAACGCACAGCCAAAACCACTGGACGGATCGCTGCCTAGGTCATAGTAGATTTATGCCTGCAAAGTCTCAGCCCGATCGGTTTAAAATTGACAAAATTTCATCCCCTATTTTATCCCCTTGGGGATAGAATTAATCAAATTCTTTTCTTATCGGATGCCTACGTCATAACATCTACCTGCATGCCAAATTTCAGCCCGATCCGTCTAGTGGTTTGGGCAGAGCGTAGATAGATCACTATGTCAGTCAGTCAGTCACCTTTGAATTATATATATTTAGATTTAGATTTTTATACTAATGCCTTATTTAAATGTTCTATACCTACTATTACTCCAATGAGTATTTCATAGATCAATTTCTAGCCAATTTAGTTAGTTGCCAATTTTGTTTGGGAATGCCATTTATCAAATATTAAAGTTGAGAGTTTAACTGAAATTTGCGATAGTTCAATGAAAGTTTCAGTCCAAACGGAGGCAGGTGACGAAAAGCGAATTCCAAACGTAACACAACTGAAAGTTTCAGTGGACATCTTGGCACAGCTCTTTAAAATTCCTTATTAAATCAGAAGGGTTGAACAGCCTGAGTGCAGACGCCAAAATTTTCTATGTTGAATTATTCATTTATTTTAATGAAATATGAACTCAAAATTTGAGAGTTGTAGATATCTTTTCAATTAGCCTAATTTTAAGTTTGTTTGTTCCACGGTTTTGATGAAAATTGGTTCAGTTTTATTAATCTATACATATAAATAAAATTGGAGTGTCTGTTTGTAATAATGAAATAACCGTTTTTTACTATATGCATATGAATATAAATATGGTACATACACCAAAATAACATTTTTTACAATTTTTGTCTGTCTGTCTGTTTGTCTTTTTCCGGCTAATCTTTGAAATAGCTGGACCGATTTTGACGGGACTTTTTTTGGCAGGTAGCTAATGTAATAAGGAGTAACTTAGTCTACTTTTATTTTAGAAAAATAATGTTAAATTCCAAGCGGACGATGTCGCGGGAATAGCTAGTGTTAGTATAAAGTTGATTGTCAGGTTGTCTGTGAGTAATTGCTTATAGCAATAAGATTTATTTGAAGTACTTTCTAACATACTTTGTTTCAACAATAAAATCTTTATTTTCAATGCATTAGAGTTGAAAGTGAATAATGGTTATCAATGTTCTTTCACATCTATACAAATAAATAAAATCAAAGTGTCTGTTTGTAATTTACAGCATTTCACTAAAAGCATATGAAATATATACGCAATACGTACTTACATGAAAATAAAGAATATATATTTTTTTGTCTGTCTGTCTGTATATTCTTGTTAATCTCTGAAACGAGTGGACTGATTTTGACGATTAACTAATATTATAAAGAGTAAATTAAAACAAAAAATTGACTTCAATATGGACGATGTCACGAGTCACAGCTAGTTTCATACTAAAATTTGAACGAAAGTATCGTAGCCTAGTGGTTTAAGGCCCTAAATTACACCTAACGATTAAGAATTAATAATATTATTTTTTATTCATCTACTTTTAATATTGCTGCAATAAATAATTATAAATAAAACATTATTTATTTTTTACTACCCTTTGTGTTTAACCCTGTATAAAGTATCGGTTACGTATTAATCTTCATAGAGAGAGAGGGGGTGGCATTCTGATTATATTAGGACAAGAGGGCTCCCCGTTCTTAGGTATTCAATCGGGGTCAACAACCCATATTCAATAAAACAATCCATTACCTTTACTGATAGACCACTTACAGAATGGCAATTTAATTTACAGTCCTTAGGAGGACTCTACATTATATATCCGCCTACATTACTTAGGAGGACTACCTTAGGAGGACTCTACATTATATATCAGCCTACATTACTTAGGAGGACTACCTTAGGAGGACTCTACATTATATATCAGCTAACATTTACTTAGGAGGACTACCTTAGGAGGACTCTATATTATATATCAGCCTACATTTACTTAGGAGGACTACCTTAGGAGGACTCTACATTATATATCAGCTAACATTTACTTAGGAGGACTACCTTAGGAGGACTCTATATTATATATCAGCCTACATTACTTAGGAGGACTACCTTAGGAGGACTCTACATTATATATCAGCTAACATTTACTTAGGAGGACTACCTTAGGAGGACTCTATATTATATATCAGCCTACATTTACTTAGGAGGACTACCTTAGGAGGACTCTACATTATATATCAGCCTACATTTACTTACATATAGTCATTTAAAAAATATTACAGAATATCAATTTAATTTAAAGTCCTTACGAGGACTCTTTATTATATATCAGTTATATATCAGATATAGTCATAAAAAATGCATCAAGTATGTATATCTAAACATATGTCAAACCTTGGCCTATGCACAAAATCTACAGATTTGCCAAACTGAAGAGGAAACGCCACTACACATCCTATGTGGTTGTAGCCCACTCATGCACAAACGAAATATCTCCTTTGGAAAGTTTACACTCTTTCCCGAGAAGACAAAAACCATCGCTCCTTGGAATATCCTTCAATTCTTGTCCATGACAGGTATACTTCATACATTCCTATAATATTTACACTCGTGTAAAGCCAGAGACATTTCATAATCTATAAAATAATAGACAAAAATCTTACATATCTAATAAAACTAAGTCTAAATATATATAACTGAAAGGTGACAGACATAGTGATCTATCAACGCACAGCCTAAACCACTGGACGGATCGTACTGAAATTTGGCATGCAGGTAGATGTTATGACGTAAGAAAAGATTTTGATAAATTCCACCCCTAAGGGGATCAATTAACGCAAGCGAAGCCGCGTGCAAAAGCTAGTGCTATATAAAATAAAGAATAACTTTATTCCTCTACAATTGTAATAATCAAATAACATTTAAAGTAATCATATATTTTTTACAATATATTTCAGCGACACATGTAATGATCGCTCAAAACCTTAACAGATGTTATGTATTGACAGCTGAAATGAATGATTTATTTTTCACAAGCCGAGCGAATAATTCTTTGATGTATCTATGTGAATTCAATATATGTAAATCTGGTATGACATTAGGGATAAAGTCTATAGCAGTGATTCACAAAGTGGTCTATATCGACCCTCAGAGGTATATGACAAACTGCAGCGGACGTCTTTTGTTTTTAACACTAAACTTTACCCCCCTCCGATCGATCCCCCGTCCAATTGAAACGGGGATCGAAATTACGACGGCCTGAGCCGAGGTTCGAACCCCTGGTGGTGCTCTCAGACTAAAGTCGTGTCCGTCAGGCAGGAGTTGGCCTTCAGCCGCTCCATAAGTCCTTCCGCGGGTTTGGAGTGCCATCTGCACTCGCCCCATAACGTCCGGTGAAGCTTTAAAGGCCAGCTACGGCCAACATCATTACAGTAGTCCGAAAAAAAAAAAAACTTTACTACAGTTAGAAATTTACAAAAAATCAATACCGAATTTTATCCAAAACCGAAAAATATGGTCTATATATGTATTTATGTATTTATTTATTATATTATATTTATTTATTATATGTGGTAAGTACCTGGTATAATACTTACCACATGTAATAAATAAATTTTATGATATATTATTTTTAATGATGGTTGAAATTAATGGATATTTTTAATCTCTTTTAAACATATTTACCGGTATTATTAAGTACAATATATAACAGCTATTAACAACTTATAATTTCAACTAAATATAACCTTACATTATCATATTAAATGAATAATATGTTAACATTATATGTATAAATAATTAATATCTGTAACAAAAGGAATCGGTCCAATAAATTTCTGTTGAATCAAATATCAAATATCATAGCCGGAAACAACTTTACAGGAAACCAACAACTTTGTCCATTTGTGGGTGAAATCTAATTAAAGTTACTATGACAACATTTATTCTGTTATCAAGTAAACATATCTACAGAGACAGTCGGAAAGGCCAGTGATAATCTATACATATAAATAAAATTGGAGCGTCTGTATGTAATATTGAAATAACCGTTTTTTACTACATGCATATGAATATAAAAACAGTATATACACCAAAATAACATTTTTTACAATTTTTGTATGTCTGTCTGTCGGTCTGTTTGTTCCGGCTAATCTCTGAAATGGCTGGACCGATTTTGACGGTACTTCTTTTTGGCAGGTAGCTGATTTAATAAGGAGTAACTTAGGCTACTTTTATTGAAAAAAATATTTTAGATATATAAATTTTAATACCACGCGGAAATAAACAATAGATAATAATATTTGCAGGACAATTCATACAGCGCCATGTTCCAAGCTAAGCAGAGCTTATATTATACCAGACATATAAATACGTAAATATTATAGATATAAAACATCCAGAATAATTCAAATAAACTATTTACTTACATGTGACAATTATATTAACTAATAAATAATAAAATAAATAAATAAATAACCCTGGACAATTAACACAGCGTCATTTAGTCCCACGGTAATCAGAGCTTGTGTTATGGGTACTAGACTACTGATATATGTAGATAACTTAAGAGAAGAATAAGATAGATTACTAGACTTAAGTTTTTTTTTAAATATAAGTATAATATATATATAGCAAACACCCAGACCGATTCAACCAATAGTTCATATTCGCGACCATCGGAAATAAAGCTATTAATTATGCTCTTGCTAGCTTTAAAGCAAGTAAAAACTCATTTCCTTTCCCTTTAGTTCTACTTTTCCCTTATAGTCCCTTTCTTTCCTTCAAACTTTTCATGGATATGTGTATTATTAAGTTTTTTGTTTAAATATATGTATGTCTATATATATTTATATATTTGCATGTATTATTTATACCTATCTTAGTTGTGTTGTCATTTGTACCACCTACTCTTTTTCTTATATTTTCACTGTCTACCTAAAGGTTGCCTGTAAGAGAGTTCATCATTGTTATACATATTTTTATAGTAATTAATATTTTCTGTAAATGCAAAAAAGTGTAAAAATAAAAAATAAATAAATAAAATTAACTACATTCTGAGTAACCGTTTGTGTGTATGGATGGTTTTACTCTTCCCCGCAAAAACTACTAAACGAATTTCGATAAAACTTTACAGTAATATAACTTATACATCGGAATAACATATTTCACACAGTGCCATCTAGACCCAAATGAATCCAGGTAAAACTTGTGTAGTTATATTATACATAGATTTTTTTGTTGTAAATATTATACATAGAAAATAATCATACTCATGAATACAAATGAATAACGTATAGGCTGACTACGGCTATGGCTACTGAACGGATTTTGATGAAACTTTACAGTAATATAGCTTATACATCAGAATAACGTATAGGCTGTATATTTCACGCGGATGAATCCTCGAGAACAGGTAGAAATATATATTTATAAAGTAATGAAATAGACTTCTGCTAAATGACACCTACATCGATAAAATATTATTATTTCTATATAATAATAATAATAATAATCTCAGGACAATTCACACAGCGCCATCTAGACCCAAGTTAAGCTAGCTAAAGCTTGTGTTATGAGTACTAGACAACTGATATAAATACATAGATGTTTTTTTTTGTAAATACATATATATTATATATAGAAAATACCCAGACTGATACAAATAATCATACAAATGTTTGTGCCATGCGAGGAATCGAACCCGCGACCATCGGAAGTAAGGCGGTGTGCTAAACCGCTAGACAGCCGAGGTCGTCAATAACACTTCTAAACGTATTTTTTATTTTGTTTTTACTCGTTATTGTAAAATAATTTAAAAAGCTATAGAATCAGCTTAATTATTAATAATAAATTAAATTAATCTTTTCAACCCTGAGCAGTGAGTTTAGTTCATAAACTAATTAATTAGTAAAATATGAAAACAGCTCGCTTCTAATAATTCCTCGACCCGTATAATACTATGGACTTTAAGATAATACGATTAGGTACAGTCCGCTACGTATAAATTGTAATTAAACATCGTTATTGTTCTCAAAAGAAGACACGAATTCAAATCCCAGTTCACTTACAAATACATTAATGGCAGGCACAGAATACCAGCGCCGTGACAGTTAGCTGTCATGACAAATGTCAGCCACGTTGGCAACCATTGTATATAAATATTATAGTCTCAGAATTGGACATGGAAGATATAAAAAGCATTTGCATAGGATGAAAATGGTTTTGTCTCCTATATGTGATTTTTGTTCTGCCGACGAAGATCAATCATTAGATCACTTGTTTTTTGACTGTCAACATTTCGCAATCCAGCGATTAATATTTATTGATAAATTGATCAATATATATGATAAAATGGAGATCCCGCGCTCCATCCAGAATCTATTGAAGAACCCAGAAACTTACAAACCCATTTTCAAGTACGTTATATCAACTTTTCAAGATTTGTAACTTCTGAAGACAATTATTAGAAAAAAATAATAATATAAGAATATATTACTGAAGACAATGGCTGTATGGACTGAGTCCTTTTGCCTTTCCCTAAAAAGGGAAAAACCGAACCAAAAAATTTATAAATATTATAGATGTTTTTTTTTGTAATTTTTCTACGTATGTATGTATAGGTATATGTATGTGTGTTGTGTGTGTGGGTGTGTATGTGTGCATACATATATATATGTTAAATGTACCAACGTCAAAATGTGTAAATGTATGTTCATATCAATAATGGTTGTCAATAAATGTTTTTCTTTCTATTCTTTCTTTCTTCTTATTTGTTTCTTAGGGGATCTTCTATAATAACAATGAAAACTGTAATCACTAAATATACAATTTTATTTTGTTGCTTTAAATATACATGTACTTCCAACCATTACACAACTTCAAACTGTTATAATATATTCAAAATAATAAATATGACGATATATATATTTGCCTTAAAGTTCCCTTCAATCTCTATAATAATATGTTTCTTTTTAAATTTAGTTTTTACATTTTGGCGCCAAAGTATTTTTTACTTTTTATATGGATTTATTCACGCTAAGGAACATCCTGTACAGCTATATTGGTATTATAAACTCTTAATAAAGTCTTACTGATTATTATTTTTATTTATCAATATATAAATCGTAGGATGTTTAACATTATTTTTTTAATTGAAATTATGTTTTTTATTTATAAAGTTACTAGCCGTCCCGGCAAATGTTGTTTTGCCTTCAATAAAAAAAAAATTAGGGGTGGACTACCCCTAACATTTAGAGGGATGAAAAATAGATGTTGACCGATTCTCAGACCTACTCAATACGCTCACAAAATTTCATGAGAATCGGTCAGGCCGTTTCGGAGGAGTATGGGAACGAAAACTGTGACACGAGAATTTTATATATAAGATATAGGATCACAACAATAAGTTAATGTTGAATAATGTTGTATAATATTACTAGCTGAGCCCGCGGTTTCAATCGCCTGAATTTTGAAGCTTATATGTTATTCTGATGCTATAAACTATAGTCAAGTTTCCACACAGAATACATTTGTGTTCTCACACATGCTACAATTAAGTAGCGGAATTAAACAAAATAATAGAAATTCATCAAGTAGAGAAATGTACTTCCGCAAAACAATACTTAATTCGATTAAAATAAACATAAATTTCATTTCAAAATCAATTTATCCGCTGTTATTGTATTGATCATAAAATATATGTATTTACGCAGCCGACTGTACTTTGTTCCCAAGCAGTTTTATACCCTAATATCTTACATTAGCAAGAACTTAAGCATTACAGGGATGGTAATAGTGAATTTAGCAAACGAAATAAGTTATTACTCGACCTAAAGTTTTTTCGTCCTTTGTTTTTCCGTCATTTGTTTATTTACCTGACAATTTATATGAATTAATACTGTTAGCTTCAATACATAAAGAACACTCGGTTGACTAATTTGTTACTTACATTTCATTCATTTAAAGCCATAGTGAGTCACGTGATGTTGGTGACGTCACGATTATGCCGCCACCAATAGGAATAGAGATAAAGAGTCCGGGAACAAGGAGGGAGCGGGCTGCTCTCACTCTGTTCGAGGCGACCGAGACGACCACACGTGAATGTACAGCGACGCAAGTTGTGCCTGCGGTTTTGTCCGCTTAATATTTATAACCTATGTGTTATTCTGACGTATATAAATCCGACCCGTCCAGTTATCGTCCTATCAGCCTCCTCAAGGCTATAGGCAAGCTGTACGAACGAATCCTCCTCGCCCGCCTAAAGGAGTTTATATACTCCAAAGGCCTGCTCATCAATGAGCAGTTTGGCTTCCGAGCCAAACACTCATGCGTCCATCAAGTGCACCGCATCACGGAGCACATTCACAAAAACACTCTGTACTTCGTCACCAAGTCCCCCAAAGGCGGTACAGGCGTCCTATTTTTCGATGTGGCTAAGGCTTTCGATAAAGTCTGGCACAACGGCTTGATTTACAAGCTTCATCAGTTAGGTGTCCCCGACAGGCTAGTACTCATTGTACGAGATTTCCTGTCGAATCGCTCTTATCGCTACCGTATAAACGGAGCGTTATCCGACCCGCACCCCATACGAGCCGGCGTCCCTCAGGGCGCCGTCCTCTCTCCGATGCTCTACTCGTTGTACACCAACGACATCCCCAAATTCTCCGACTTAAAAGTCGAAATATCGCTGTTTGCCGATGACACGGCTCTCTTTACATCCGCCAAGTCCCGTGCGACAATAGCCAGACGGCTTCAGAAAGCCGTAACGATACTGGGCGAATGGTTCCGTCGGTGGCGCATAGAAGTCAATCCCGAAAAAAGTGCAGCAGTGTACTTTAGCAGGGAATTCGACTCTATGAATCACCCGATCGAACTATTCGGCCAAAACATCCCGTGGGTTTCGAAAACGAAATATCTCGGCGTCACCCTAGATAGAAAACTAGCGTTTCGTCCTCACATCAAGCGTGTCCGCGACCGAGCCGCCTTTATACTAGGGCGACTCTATCCTTTTATTAACAAGCACAGTAAAATGTCGCTTCGCAACAAGCTGACATTATACAAGGCTTGCATCCGTCCCATCATGACCTACGCTAGTCCCGTATTCGCCCACATACCCTACTGCTTAATCAACAGACTGCAGGTCATTCAGAATAGGTTTCTGCGTCGAGCCACCGGTGCGCCGTGGTTCGTTCGCAGCGTAGATCTCCACCGCGATCTTAATCTGCCCTCCATCAAGCAGTTTATGAAGGAAGCGTCTCGACGCTACTTCGACTCTGCCCAATCCCACCCTAATCCGCTTATAGTCAGTGCGGTCGACTACGCACCGAGGAGTAATATCCGACATACGCGACAACGTCGCCCGAGGCACGTTCTCATTGACCCCGACGACCCCATAACGGCAGGTAACCTCGCCACGGGCCCACCCGTTCCACCCCGACCACACTTTTACACACACACACACACACACGACACCGTCCTCGCCGGCGAAGACGACGACCAAACACACAAGAGCGATCCCCCGTCCAATTCAAACGGGGATCGAAATTACGACGGCCTGAGCCGAGGTTCGAACCCCTAGTGGTGCCCTCAGACTAAAGTCGTATCCGTCGGGCAGGAGTTGGCCTTCAGCCGCTCCATAAGTCCTTCCGCGGGTTTGGAGTGCCATCTGCACTCGCCCCATAACGTCCGGTGAAGCTGTAAAGGCCAGCTACGGCCAACAGCATTAGAGTAGTCCGAAAAAAAAAAAAAATCTGACGTATAAACTATATTACTGTAAAGTTTCATCAAAATATCTTTTTAATATTATAAATGCAAAAGTTTGAGAGTTTGGATAGATGATTGTTAGTCTTTCACGCAAAAACTACTGAACCGATTTTGATGATTGATGAAACTTTACAGTAATATAGCTTACACATTAGAATAAATCATTGGCTATAATCTAAATATATAGATATAACTCAAAGGTGACTGGCTGACATAGTGATCTATCAACGCACAGCCCAAACCACTGGACGAATCGGCTTGAAATTTAGCATGCAGGTAGATGTTATGACGTAGGCATCCGCTAAGAAAGGATTTTAATTAATAAAAGGGGATAAAATAGGGGATGAAACTTTGTATGAAACTTTGTCAATTTTAAACTGGTCGGGCTGAGACTTTGCATGCATAAAGCTACCATGATGAAACTTTACAGTAATATAGCTTATACATCAGAATAACGTATAGGCTGTATATTTCACGGAGATGAAACCTCGAGAACAGGTAGAAATATATATTTATAAAGTAATGAAATAGACTTCTGCTAAATGACACCTACATCGATAAAATATTATTATTTCTATATAATAATAATAATAATAATAATCTCAGGACAATTCACACAGCGCCATCTAGACCCAATTTAAGCCAGCTAAAGCTTGTGTTATGGGTACTAGACAACTGATACAAATACATAGATTTTTTTTTCGTAAATACATAGAAAATACCCAGACCGATACAAATAATCATAATCATGAATTCAAATGTTTGTGCCGTGCGAGGACTCGAACCCGCGACCATCGGACGTAAAGCGGTGTACTAAACCGCTAGACCACGGAGGTCGTCAATCGTTCTATATACCACAGTTAAACTACTGATTAGTTATTATTCTTAATTATCGGTGAGTATCTGTAGAAAATAATAAGCTCCGTTGCCATAACTATTATTACCAGTATCCCAAAAAATCTACAAACAATAATTCACAGAGTACCCGCTACAGCTGTTAATAAAAATGTTTTCTCAACGCTCATTGCACACTGTTTACTGTTGATAAAACAACAACGGCTCTGACGCGTCAGATTTGAGAAATTAATTGTGAATACACCGCCAATTTACGCGTGAAACGCTGCAGTGATTGTCAAGCACTGCGCCGCGGCACTTTTTTGTGCCAATTCTAAAAAATGGGCTACCAAATCGTTGCTAATTTTATGAATGCGAAAGTAACTCTGTCTGTTTCGCTTTCACGCTAAAACTACTGAAGCGATTTAAATGAAATTTGGTACACAGATAATCTAGATGCTGGTAAAGTACATATGCTACAACCCTTTTTTAATGCAAAAAAGGGCTGTAAGGGGTTGAAAGGGGAGATGAAGGGTTGTATAGAAGTATCGTCATTTTTAAAGCTAGAAAATTGAAACTTATTTTTTAAGCTGTTCTTTAAATATTACGTTCAGAGTTTGTAAAAAAGTTATCCTTAAATAAAATAGTGAATTATAATTAATTCCTTCATAAAAGTAATATTATTTTTCTAGTACATATTATTTTATATTGAAACTATTTTACGAAGTGTATTCATCATCTGTTTCTACCTTATCCCATTTATTTGTGGTCGGCGTAATATGTTCTTCTCTTCCATCATCTCTGTTCGCAGTCATCTCGTTATTTACTTCCTTTCTTGCCATATCATCTTTCACACAGTCCATGCCATCCCTTTTTTGACTTTCCTGTGCCGTATATATATATATAATATATATACATTCATATGTAATCTAAAAACATCTAAAACTATCTTTAAAGTATTCGCTTCATTTCTACGTATTACATGTTAGTAAGTAAATAACAATAATAACAGATATAGCTGAGAAATAATATATATACATAATAATAATAATAATAATGGGAGGACAATTCACACAGCGCCATCTAGACCCAAGTTAAGCTAACTAAAGCTTGTGTTAGTGGTACTAGACAACTGCTACAAATACATAGATATATTTTTTCCTAATTACATATATATTATACATAGAAAACACCCAGACCGATATAAACAATCATACTCATGAATACAAATGTTTGTGCCGTGCGAGAAATCGAACCCGCGACCATCGGATAGTAAAGCGGTATGCCAAACCACTAGACCACCGAGGCTGTCAAATATAACCCTGAACAATTCACACTTACAAACAACTAATAACAAATAATTGTTAAACGTATCTTTCTGTTTGTCTACCGCCAATTTATGTTAAAAGTGTGCCGCATAATAAAGGTTGAGAATCACTGCCCTGCTGTTATTTTGTCACGGTGTTGTTTTGCAATTTTGCAAATTTCCACACAATTGACATCCAGAGAGATTTTACCAAAGAGATTATTTTGTACCTCATCAGAGTTATTTATTTATTTATTTTCGGAAAACCAAGGCTGTTGATTGAATATAAATAACGAATATGGGCTGTAAGGGGTTGGAAGGGGAGATGAAGGGTTGTATGGAAGTATCGTCATTTTTAAAGCTAGAAAATTGAAATTTAATTTTTAAGCTGTTGATTAAATATAAAAGACTTCCTTCTCAATATTTAAATTTCAGTTAGTATGGCATTTTAATTTATATTTAGTTTATTCTATTTAACTTTAAAATTATGTATGTAGTTTACGTAAGTGTATCTAGTTTAATATATGAATATTATTATGTATATAAATTTTAATTCATATAATTATTATTATTATTTTGCTTTATCATCATTATATATTTGTTTGGAAAACCAAGGCTATTTACAAACACAGTTATAAACATAATTAAATCAGAACGGCCACTTACAAGTTTTCACGGATAGAAACGTAATCTATACATATAAATAAAATTGAGGTGTCTGTTTGTAATATTGAAATAACCGTTTTTTACTACATGCATATGAATATAAATACGGTACATACACCAATATAACATTTTTTACAATTTTTGTCTATTTATTTTTTACAATGTCTGTCTGTCTGTCTGTCTGTTCCGACTAATCTCTGAAACGGCTCAACCGATTTTGACGGGACTTTTATTGGCAGGTAGCTGATGTAATAAGAAGTAACTTAGGCTACATTTATTTTAGAAAATGAAAGTTAAATTCTACGCGGACGAGGTCGCGGGGAACGGCTAGTATAAAATAAATTACAGTACTAATACGAAAGGCGTGAATGTATGATAAGTACTCATAAAATCATATATCAAAAAATAACAATCTACTCAATTAAAACATACGCTGAAACCATGAAAAACAAACATTTTTAAATAATGTAAATGCATAATTACATGCACACTAGTTTTTCCCGCGGCTTCGTTCGCATTAATTTATCCCCTTAGGGGTGGAATGTATCAAAATTCTTTCTTAGAGGATGCTTACGTCATAGTAGCTTTATGCATGCAAAGTCTCAGTCCGATCGGTTTAAAATTGATAAAGTTTCATACAAACTTTCATCCCCTATTTGATCCCCTTGGGGGTAGAATTAATCAAAATCCTTTCTTAGCGGATGCTTATACATCATAACATCTACGTGCATGCCAAATTTCAGCCCGATCCGACCAGTGGTTTGGGCTGTGCGTTGATAGATCACTATGTCAGTCGCCTTTGAGTTATATATATTTAGATATATAGATTAAATTCGATACATAATGTAATGTAATGTGGACTTTATTCTCCGCAATTAGCCTCTTATTTGGGCCGAAATCCGATACTTATAAATCAAAGAATTGCCTGCTCATAATGGCCCTCGCTAAAAGATATTTTATCGGAAAACAAATCAATATCTAATACCCTACTTAATATATTGAAGTTGCTACTTGCTCGCAACATATAACTGTTATATATCTATACCTTATTTCTACTTTTAAGCTACAACACAGTAAGATACGAATTAATAATACTGTTAGTTTTTCGGACTTCTAATTCTAATGCTGTTCGCCGCAAATGGCCTTTATAACTTGCGGTGACTACGTTCCACATCCAAATAGTTATTATACTAACTGTAGCCGCGACTTCGTCCGCGTGGAATTTAAGTTTATTTTTCTAAAATAAAAGTAGCCTAAGTTACTCCTTATTACATCAGCTACTTGGCAAAAAAAGTCCCGTCAAAATCGATCCAGCCATTTCAGAGAATAGCCGGAACAAATAGACAGATAGACAAAAATTGTAAAATATGTTATTTTGGTGTATGTACCGTATTTAAATTCATATGAATGTAGTAAAAAACGGTTATCTCAATATTACAAACGGACACTCCAATTTTATTTATATGTATAGATGTATAGATTTATTTCCCCAAGGCATACGACCCAAAAATCCGCTTACATATTGACCTTATAAAGCTGGATCTTACGAATGAAATATGCTAATGCGAGATCCCAGTTTTAAAGATCTACATAATATGTATGGGAAAATCCAATATGGACCTTTGAAATAAATTTAAAATATATTTGTAATGTGCTCCAGGGTGACACGAATTGTATACATATATAATATACGCTATGTGACTAGTCAATGAATGAAGAAATTCATTTTTTTTTATTACGCCCTGGCTTCGAATGGGTGTACTGTATTATACTTATTCTTTTCTTCTTATTCTTGAATCACGCTATCTATTGCTACCACAATAAAAAACTGCATTAAAATCCGTTGCGTAGTTTAAAAGATTTAAGCGAACGGATAGCTGAACCGACTTCATTTTATATATATATATAGTATATATTATAAATATTATATTATATATATAAGAAATATATATATATATATATTACTCAAAGGTAACTGACTGATATATCTATCAATGCACAGCCCAAACCACTGGACGGATCGGGCTGTAATTTGGCATGCAGTTAGATGTTATGACGTAGGTATCACCTAAGATAGGATTTTGATTAATTCTACCCCTAAGGGGATAATATACGCAAGCGAAGCGGCGGGCAAAAGCTAGTGTAAATATAAGCAGCATAATAGAGTTGTTTCAAACTTCTAGCTTTAAAGATGACCATACTTCCATACAACCTATCATCTCTCCTTCCAATCCCTTACAACCCTTTTTTAGCACTAAAAATAGCGTGTCTTTTCTCGGGGTCTAGATCATCCCTGAAGCCGATACAGTTAAGCGTGGAGTGGTGAAATATTCAGTAATGAAAAACGATTGAAGTTTACAGCTGTCCGTGTCGCTTGCGCATATATAGCGTGAGGATAGTGGACGCGTTCGCCTGCAGTGCGAGGGAAGTGATAACTGCTATAGGTGTCGCTATCTACACACAAGCGGTGGGATCAATTTAATTACGAAATAAGTAGGTATACAGGTACGTAACATAGAATTTTACAGATACACACTACAAACAAACAATATATTTTAACAGTGAAGTATCAATTTATACATATATATAGTAAAAGGTAAGTATGGGTTTATATATACATTATGGTTATTTCTATATGTTTTATGTGTTTTTATTTTTATTAATATTTTAGTTTTATTTTACAGGCCCGGTTTGCAGTCACTAGGCACGTCGGCTACAATCCCAGTACCAAACTGCACTTAAATCGGTTCAGCAGTTTTTACGCCGAAATGTGACAGGCAGAGAGAGTTACTTTTACATTTATATCCAAGGTCACTATTCAGTCATGGGCACTGGTCTTTTATATATTTAATACATATGAAATGGCTCTTCATCCAGTTCAACGGGGCCATTGCCCCCGGAGTATATGACGTAGCTAAGGGGCCCAGAGGCCCCGAGGCACCTAGCCCTAGTCAGGTGCGGAAGGTATATATCAGTTCTTACACATTTCACTCTCATAAGGACTATATATATCTTCAAGAAAATCCCAGTATTTTACCATATAGCCATACCTGAAGAGTAAAGTTTTATACCTTCATAACCAATAATTTCGCTGCCTACTTCCTTTACGCTACGTTTACATTCAGCCGCTTCCCCTGACACTCGCGTTGCCGGAAATATTGCCGGGCGACAACTGAGCGAGAGGGCTGAATGTAAAAACACGCTGCCACTCGCGCTGCCAGTCCTTTGACTCGCGCACCAAAAACCGAGAATCGAGGGAGCGCCGGGCAGCGCCAGTGGCAGCGCCAATGGCATGGGAAGTGTTTCCACTCGTGTTTACACTCTCGCGCTGCTCACTTCCCTGCCCACTCGGGCTGAGTGTAAATTGGGCATTAAAATCGAACCATTTTAATTCTGTTTATTGGCAGAAATAAGTTCTATATATTTTACCTTTTAACTTTGATTGTATAACATTGTCGTGTTTGAGTCACATAATACCGTGATTTATCTATTGGAGTGAAATATTGAACGGAGTACTCGAGTCTCGAACCTAACCTTAAAAGTTCATGGTATTTTTATTCACAACTAAAGTAAGATATCTCCATTACTAGCTACTTAGCCCAGCTTCGCACGGGTGTACATGTATTATATATATAAACCTTTCTCTTGAATTACTCTATCTATTAAAAAAACCGCTTCAAAATCCGTTGGGTAGTTTTAAAGATGTAGTTTTGCAGTTGTTGTTATGTAGCATACATAGGGACAGACAGCGACAGCGAGTTTGTTTTATACTATGTAATGATTATAATAAATATAATATCTCAGGACAATTAACACAGCGTCATCTAGTCCCAAGCTAAGTAAAGCTTGTATTATTGGTACTAGACAACTGGTACAAATATGACGTGCGAGGAATCGAACCCGCGACCATCGGACGTAAAGCGGTGTGCTAGACCGCTAGACCACTGAGGTCGTCAAATTTTGTTTGTATCGTATCGGTCTAGGTGTTATGGTTGCTAGTTCGATTCCTCGCATGGTACAAATTGTATTCATGAGTATGATTGTTTGTATCGGTCTGGGTGTCTTCTATGTATAATATGTATGTATTTCCAAAAAAAAATTATCTATGTACTTGTATCAGTTATCTAGTACCCATAACACAAGCTTTAGCTAGCTTAACTTGGGAGTAGATGGCGCTGTGTGAATTGTCCTGAGATTATTATTATTATAATCATACAAACGTTTGTATAGTGCGAGAAATCGAACTATCGACCATCGGAAATTGAGACTCTAACCGCTAGACCACCGAGGCCGTCAATTTGTTTTATGTGCTATAACTAAAATATAGACATAGTATACATATAGTAGAGCACTATTTAATATATTGAGCCTAACTTTCGACATCAAACACTAAATAATCAGATAAAGATAAAGAGTAAATCAGATAACGGACTCCATTCCTGTAGGTTTGTTTACGGGCAACCATTAACAGATTACGCTCCATACTCGAATATGTTAATTGCTGTAAATTCATTAGATTTAACAATGGACTCCCTAAAGATTACTTATCAGATACTGTTTACTCTAAAACTAGTTTAGTAGGCAAATGAACAAATACACACACAAATTAAACTCGACTCTAATAAAATTGCTTTATATCCATTAGCGAATTGCTGACGTTATATTTGTTCGGTATTTAATTTGTTAAACTAATAATTGAAATCGAAAATTCTGAATTATGGCAAGTCGAAATTAGATAACCCTGATTTCGTAGAAATAATAATTAATAACAAAACCAATATTTCTATTACTCATCCCATACTCTAAATTGAAATTTTTCTATTATTGCAAATCTATAGAATCTAATATTCACATATTGTTCTATATTTAAAATTCTATTATTCTTTTTTTAAATTGTTACAATAAAAACTATAGTACTAAGTAATTCAGGTGACAATTTAATGTTTCAATTATTATTCCTTTTGTAAATTGTTACATTTATAAATAATAATTACAGAATAATAATAAAACCAATATTTCTGTTACTCATCCCATGTTCTAAATTGAATTTTTTCTATTATTGCAAATCTATAGAATTTAATATTCACATATTGTTCTATATTTAAAATTCTATTATTCTCTTTTTAAAATGATACAATAAAAACTACAGTACAAAGTAATTCAGGTGACAATTTAATGTTTCAATTATTATTCCTTTTTTAAATTATTACATTTATAAATAATAATAAACTCAATATTGTGCTACTCATACCATGTTCCACATTTAAATTTTTCTATGATTGCGAATCTGTAGAATTAAATCCCCATATTGAAAAAAAATTTAAAAAATTACTTATATAGTACCTACTAAGTAATTTAGGAGACAAAATGTTGTTCCATATTTCAAATTATTTTATTCTTTTTTTAAATTGTTACAATAAAGACTATAATATATAATTCTCGATATTTAAAATTTTTTAAAATATTACAATAAAACTATAGTACTAAATAATTTAGTTGACAATATATTATTCCATATTTAAAATTCTTTCGTTAGACATAAATAATAATAAATTCGATGAAATGAAATAGCAGTAATTCGAATATAATATATATTTACAAAATGTGAATTATTATTTAAATAGGTGACCGGGTTTACTTCAATAGATCATCGTTAGACGTTGATCGATCGAAATCGTTGAATTTTTATAAAAAGTTGAAGAAATTCTATAAATGTAATTTTTATGTACCTATAAATATATACCTGAGTATATGAATGTTTGATTTTCAACAATATTTCAAAGTCAAACATGACTTACAACGTTATTGTATTCGTTCGCGACGTACAAAGTAAGGCGGTAGGTAATATAAGTTATGAACAAACAAATATATTGGCGCTACGCACATAAATTTTATTATAAACAAGCAAAATATTGTACATACTGAAATTTAATGTGTGTACAAAAATGCGCATTTATATGTTTGCACATATATATACCTAAACACCAATACAAACAAATAAATATTATGAAGTAATAAAGGAATTAACAAATAATGGTGTTAATTTATATGCGATCGAAGTGGGAGCGAGAGATATACTAGCGAAATCTCTCTACAATCTAAAAGTTTTTTGCCTGTCTGGAACTCTGGGTTATACACTAGAAAGTGTATCTAAAGCAGCACTACCAGGCTCCTACCAGATTTGGTTGGACAGGGAGAAAAACGCCGGAGGTGAAAATGAGTCGTATGTTAAAGGGCGTTAAATCTACAATTGGGTCACAAGTCCCGGGAACTGCTCGGAATTTCTCTCTCTGTCGCGATACGATGGACCCGGTAAATGCACGGTGAAACTATTGGTTTGGGATATTCAAACACTAAATAGTTGAGTAAGATTTTAAGTAAATTTCGAGTACAATAAGTGATGCAGAACTACAGAATGTATTTTACAAGAGAATGACAGATAGTAAGTAAAAAGCGCAGCATTGAGTGTTGTCAGTAAGCAAATAATCACTATGTACAATTCCTTAATAATATAAATTTATCACCTATTCACTAGATACCATGAAATGCTAAGAAGTTTGTCTAGGCTGGCGTAAATGTTCCATCAGTTGTCTAGTACCCATTACACAAGTGTTCAATAACAGAGGCTTCAAAATCCCTTTTGTATATTTTTACATGTATTTTATTGAAAAAAGATATGCGTAGTAATTTACAGATTAATTTTTGTTACAAATATGAACACAATACAGAGTAGACATAAGTTTTTTCTGAAAGCAGGCGTAGATATACCCCCGGCCATGGAAGCTCCGACTTCCAACAATTGTACATTTAATATGTTACTCTTCTGGCTGCAGTGGTAAAGGGCCTATCTTAGAAAATGTTCGTCTTGTAATGTTGTTCTGCTGTGTAGATATTTGCCACCCGGGAGACACCGTCAGCACCCGGATATATATTGTTTGATTCGTCCCAACCTCCGTTGCGGGAGCGAGAGAGATACCCGTGAAATCTCTCAACGATCTTCTAAAAGTACTGTCTGGAACTCTGGGTACTATACTAGAACGTGTTACAAAACATGCAGTCTCCTGCCAGATTCGGCTTGGACAGGAAACGCCAGCGGTGAAATGAGTCGTACATCAAAGTGCTCCTTAAATCTATAACCGGGTCACAAGTCCCTGGAACTGCTCGGAATTTCTTTATCTGTACCACGATGGACCCAGCACCCGATGAATCTATGTCGGCGACTAAGTACTCCATCAGTTGTCTAGTACCCATAACACAAGCTCTGTTCAGCTTGGGACTAGATGGCGTTATATGTGTTGTCCAAAGATATTAATGTATTAATATAACTGACCCTGCAAACATTGTTTATCCTCATAAATTAAAATCGCTATTAAAAAAAATAGGGATTGGCGATAGTAGCAGTTTAGTGTTGTATATTTTTTATTATTTGGACATAATTGGGTTTTATTTTTTGGACATTTTTTTTTACCACCTACAATTTAAAAAAAAAATAAAATGTAAATTTTAGGAGTGGCAACCCTTATCACATAGGGGTATGAAAAATAGATAGTAACCGATTCTCAGACTCGGTGAAGCCGTTTCGGTACAGTATGGTAACTAATATTGTGACACGAGAATTTTATATATAAGATTACTTCGTCCGCGTAAAATGACATTATTTCCATAGAATCTTTCATCTCCCGTTTCAACCCCCTACAACCCTTTTTTCGCATTCAAAAGCCTACAGCCGTTTTCAGGATCTAGACTATCTGAGTAACAAATTTCATTTAGGTTTTCATTAGGCTCAGTAGTTTTGACGTGAAAGCGAGACAGACAGACATGCTTTCACATTTATAATATTAGTAATATATTATTTATTATATATATCACTCACCTTCTCATATACTGGAACTTGATGACGATGAAAATCAGCAGCGTATTAGCTGACAATGATGCTGTCAGAACCGCCACATACAAAACTATTATCACCACATCTGGTCTGTAAAACACACCCAAATCTATAGGCGACACACTCCACAGATCACTCTCGTTCCACCCCACATTTTGCAAACTCGCGTTCAACGATCGAAAAGGCATTTTCAATAGGTTATGGCACACTATTTGCAACACATAGTTCGCGGGATCAGTTGAACTGTAACCATGTTACGAGCGGGGATTGTTCTGAATGTTGTTTAAATTTAAACTATGATCACATTTGTTGATTACACGGTGTAGCTGTCGGTAATAACGGTTTATTGCAGAGGTTAAGGTCGTCAAACAGATCGGAGCTATTGTGATGGTTTTTCCGAACTGATTGTAGATTTGACATATCATAAGAGTCGGTAGTAGACCTACAGTAAAGATATTTTGAGTTTGAATTTTGAATTGAATATGTTACTCTAATATTTTTTTATTAAGATAAGTTTTTACTAAGATATATGGGTATCCAAATTGAAAGAATTCAATATTCACTTATTATTTACATATTTATTAATAACTAATTGCGATCGCAAATAGCCATATAATTACATTTGAAAATAAAATTATAAAATTCAAATTTGGAACGTCACGCATGAATAGCCATATAATAATATATAAGAATAAAATTAAAAATTCAAATATGGAACACCACGCATGGAACGTCGATGTAATTTATTTAATTTCATATACCTACATTTTGCACTTCTTCTCGAACATTCCGTGACGTCACTATTAAAATCAGTATACAATACATTTTTTACTTCAATAATACAACAAAATAAAACATTGCAATATTCCTCAATCAAACACTAATTACTGTTATGCTTCGACCAGACTCAGCCTGATCACTCCTCCCCATCCTAAGGTTGTCTGAAGGAAATAACTAAGTAACTTAAATAGCTTTAAGGCCGCCTAGTGAGACTTCTTTATCATATTGTAATTATGTTTTTTTTTTACTTTATTTATATTATTTACGGTCAAAATTCGATACCATAGCTAGTGCAACCTAGTCGAAACTTCGAGAGAGGTAAATACGTTTATTGGCTATAAAATTATTCGTGTTAAGACCCGGTTAATAATATAAGTAATGGATATTAAACTTGAAAGTTTAAAAATAACTGTTTCTTTTATATTTGTACTAGCTACCCACCCATACATGTATTATACATATATACCTTCCTCTTGAATCACTCTATCTATTAAAAGAAACCGCTTCAAAATCCGTTGCGTAGTTTTAAAGAATTAAGCATACCTATGGACGGACAGACAGCGACAGCGACTTTGTTTTATACTATGTAATGATGATGCATACTAGTTTATTTAATTGTTTATATGTGAGGAACAATATAGAGTTTTTTCAATTATTTTCATTATTATATCTAACTAGCTGTGATCACGGTTTCACACGCGTGTTTATAGCCTATATGTTATTCTAATATATAAGCTATATTATTGTAAAGTCATAGTTTTTGCGTGATAGAGTAACAAACATCCAAACATCCATCCATCCACACTTAAAATTCCGTGTTTATAAGATTCTGTTAAGTATTATTGTAACTAACATATGTTGTTTATATTTATATAATGTAGCTATTATTCATATACACATAGTGTTCTATTTAGAGCTAGTTCAGTATGAATTGCATGTAATATACGAACAGATAGCGACGACGACTTTGTTTTATACTATATAAAGATTATATATTGTAAAGCAAACTGTAATAATACTAGCAGAATCGATCACGCGCTGCTGTCGTTAAGGTTCTTGAATAAAATAATATTGCGACTATAAATTGAGATGTAAGCTATCCTATCTTTCAAGTTGAGTTAAATTGCTCACAATGTGCAAATCAAATTTGCAATCGGTTCAGTAGTTTAGGAGTCCATCGCGGACAAACAACGTGACGCGTAATTTTTATATATAAATATAAAACTCAACTCGTCCATACGTCGTGCATAGCAACCGGTACAGTATTTTGGCTCTACGCCACAATTACATTAATAAATTTTTGGTACCTCATAAATTTAATTCAAATCACAAATATATTATTATTTACATAATAAAATATTTTAAATTAATCACAATCTTTCATATAATATGACTTATGGTTCATATTACTTCGTTTACATTAAATGTATACTTTTTCATTTATAAATATTTGTAACGGAATAAATATAAAATTGATGTGCACACGGAATGTGTGTAAACATGAAAACTTTGATGTGAATGTTCAAAGCGCGATTCTTCCTCTCATAAACTGTTACTATGCATACACTATAGTAATTACTCTTTCACGGTAATCAAATCTAATCAAATCAAAACATGTTTCATCAAAAATCAAAACAACAACGAATAGAATAATAAAATCCCTGAACCATTCACATTGCGCTATTTATTTCTAAGCTAAGCAGAGCTTGTGTTATGGAAACAAGACAACTTATTTGTATTTTTTTGTAAATACATACATAATATATATAGACAAGATACAGAGCAATATAAATAATACAAATTAAAAATTCAAAATATCTTTATTCATATAGGTCTATTACAGACTCTTATGATATCTCCAAAGCATTTCGAAGGTGACGGTAGATTTACCGTCACTTTGGAATGCTTTCGAGATGAGAAGAACTGAAAAGAAACTCAGCTCATATTCATTTCAAATATAGATTCATTTTTAAATTCAAATTTGGAATAGAGTGACCACCAGGACATAGTATAGTAATTTTGTCGAAAGCAAATAGTGTAATCAGTCAGACCAGTCTCCACAAGCAGCACCTCTTCACGAGTATGACGGATCAACCAGCCATCATTGCACTCAACTATTAGTTTGTTCGGAAAGTAATTTCGTTTTTCATTAACTAGGAATTTAATTGTATTTTTGCACTCAACTTCACACTTAAGCCGTATAATTTTTATATGCTTTGAGAGCTCATATAGCAAGGCTTGTGTTTGAAAAATTACAATTAATTCTACGCAGTAGTTTTTGGTTGGTGCCCTTTTAAATATGGAGAGGAATAAGCAGCATTTTCGACATATCTTACTGTTTTACTACAGAAAGGGCAAAAATGCTGTTCAAGTCAGGAAGAAATTGACCGATATGTGTGGAGAAGATGTGTGAACAGTACGCCAGTGCCAGAACTGGTTAGCTAAATTTCGATCGGGCAATTTTGATGTTGAAGATGCACCACCCTCGGGAAGGCCGGTTGAAGCTGATAAAGGCATTGCTTGATGCGATACCGAGAAAGGCCTATGCCATGCAGAATTGCGTTGACTGGAAGAGATCTCTTTTAGAGATAAGTCCTCCTTTGTTAACATTAGTTCTAATTAATATATATAAAATATGTATTTAATGCAATAAATAATATTTAACATTAAACATTATTATATCAAACTGTTACTATGTATGTGTTAAATTATTGTGTTCAATTCAACCCCAAGAAGACACAAGTTTGCGCGTTTACCGCTAAAAAGATTCTATTTATCGTATCTCCTCAGTTTCAAGACACTCTCCTTGATGTGAAGCCAAATCTCGAGGTCCTTGGTGTTGATATATCCAGTGACGTTCAGTTTTGCGGTCATTTGGAGGACAAGGCTAAAATAGCCTCAAAAAAGCTTGGTGTGCTCAGTAGAGTGAGAGGGTATTTCTTATATAAGGCGCAGATCCGGCCGCATATGGAATACTGTTCTCATCTCTGGGCGGGAGCACCACAATACCAGCTACTTCCATTTGACCGCATTCAGAACCGAGCAGCCAGAATCATTGGTAATCAACGTCTATGTGACAGACTCGACCCATTGGCTTTGCGGCGAGATATTGCATCTCTGTGCATTTTCTACCGCATATATCACGGGGAGTGTTCAGAGGAATTGTTCGGATTAATACCAGCTGCTGAGTTTCAACACCGTACCACCCGCCAGAAACTGAAATACCATCCTGATCATCTGGATGAATGGCGGTCTTCCACAGTACGGTTTTCTAGAAACTTTTTGCCTCGCACAACCACATTATGGAATCACCTTCCAGCAATGGTGTTTCCGAACCGATACGATATTGAAACCTTCAAGAAAAGAGCTTATTCCTTTTTAAAAGGCCGACAACGTACTTGCAATTCCCCTGGTGTTGCGGGTGCTCATGGGCGGCGGTAATCACTTATCATCAAGTGAGCCGCATGCTCGTTTGTCCCCTATGTTATAAAAAAAAATGTACCATAGTAATTACTCTTTCACGGTATTACCATGGTATAAGTAATGAGCATATTCGTGCAGCTTATCAATTGATAACATAACTACACTATATTAATGCTGCTACAAAGTAAGTCTGGAAAAGGGGTGGGTTATTAAAAGAACCACCGTCAATTATAAAATTAAACTGGCTACACCCTTAACCTAAACCTTATCTATGACAAAAGTAATTATGCAAGTAGTCTCAGAAACGACTATATATATAATGATATTATACCATAAATATTTTATTTTATCTCATACTAGCTACTCGCCCCGACTTCGCACGGATGTACATGTATTATATATATATACATACAAATAAAATTGGAGTGTCTGTTTGTAATATTGAAATAACCGTATTTTACTACATTCATATGAATATAAATACGGTACATACACCAAAATAACATTTTTTTACAATTTTTGTCTGTCTGTTTGTTCCGGCTAATCTCTGAAATGGCTGGACCAATTTTGACGGGACTTTTTTAGGCAGGTAGCTGATGTAATAAACTTAGGCTAATTTTATTTCAAAAACATATTTTTTTTTAGAAAAATAAAGTTTAATTCCATTCGGACGAAGTCGTGGGAACAGGTAGTATATATAATTTTATATATTTTTATTCAAATACACTTAACTTAGGTAAGAAGTATTTTTTTTTATTCTACATTCATTCGCAACACAGTCTTATTACAAGAATGAGCAAGAAATTTTCTTATTTTATTTTAGCTCCTTAAGCGATTAAAATTTTACAAACTTTGAATGTCATATTTATTTATATTTAATCAACAGCGTGGAAAATAAGCTTCTAGCTTTATACATGACAGCCCTTTTTTCGCATTAAAAAGTATGTCCTTTCTCAGGGTCTACAATAATTGTGTAGCAAATTTAATTAGAAACGGTTCAGTAGTTTTGGTGTGAAATAACGATACACAGAAAAAGATACTTTCGCGTTTATAATATTAATAATTCAAGTTATTTCATATTTGAAAGAAATCAACGGATTACGGATTTTCAAACTCATCATCATCATCATCATTACATAGTATAAAACAAAGTCGCTGTCGCTGTCTGTCCCTATGTGTGTTTAAATCTTCAAAACTACGCAACGGATTTTGAAGCTGTTTTTATTAATAGATATATTGATTCAAGAGGAAAGTTTATATGTATAATACATACGACGAAGCCGGGGCGAGTAGCTAGTCTACTATACAATTCAAATTCAAATTCAAAATATCTCTATTCAAATAGGTCTATTACAGACTCTTATGATATGTCAAAATCTACCGTCATTTCGGAATGATATCGAGATGAGAAGAACTGACAAGAAACTCAGCTCGTATTCTTTTCAAATAAGTGTTATACATGTTTACACTAATACAGATTCATTTTTTAATTCAAATTTGGGAGAATAGTGTGACCAGTAGCATATAACAACGTCTGATCAGTGTTCGTAACCTAAACAGACCAGTCCGTACAAGCAGCACCCGTTCACAAGTATGACGTATGAGCCAGCCGTCATTGTACTCAACCATATTTGAGGGAGCACATCGACCCGGCCCACCACGCCGCCACAAGTAGAATAGAATAGAATAGAATAGAAAATCATTTATTCAAATAAACTTACATTGAAGCACTTTTGAGTCCGTACAAGCAGCACCCGTTCACGAGTATGGATGGGTGACATAATTGCACTCAACCATATTAGAGGGAGCACATCGATCCGGCCCACCACGCCGCCACAAGTTTGAACTTTATAATATCTGTACTAACACGATAAACATTATCGGTCTGGTTATATTTCAACTAAAGTACGATTTTTTTTTGCTTCGGTTTTTCCCTTTGTATGGAAAGGCAAAAGAACTCAGCCCATACAGCCATTGTCTTCAGTAATATTTTCTTATATTATTTTTTTTTTCTAATAATTGTCTTCAGAAGTTACAAATCTTGAAAAGTTGATATAACGTACTCGAAAATTGGTTTGTAAGTTTCTGGGTTCTTCAATAGATTCTGGATAAAGTACGATTATTAATTCCAGTCAGTAAAATGACAAGGGTGACCCGCTACAATAGTGATGTCCGGCGATCAATAGACTTAGACATTTAGTCATGTTTTATTTTATTAGGTATCGAAGACTTTTTTTTTTTAATTTTAAATATTTAATACATATCGTATTAAACAATACTATTTTAGAAATATGGACCTTACCAGCATATTAAAATTTCTCACTACAACATTATTACAAAAGCTGGGAAAAAATGTAAAAAGAGATTCATAGGAATTAATACTAGAATTTTTATTTGTATAAAGGCAATTTGATATTGAATAAAAAAAATGTAATCTCGACTAACTTTTAATTGTAAAAACTCGATTCTACCATATCACTATTTATTTGGGACTAGAAATCTGCAACACTGGAAATGTCATTTTACTGACTGGAATTAATAATCTTACTTTAGTGTGTTTATTACATATTATTCACATTGTTTACAACGCCTTAATACGAATCATTTTATGGTAAATGAAAGTATTTACCTTTCTCAACCTTTCGACTAGGTAGGCAGGCCGAAGCGGTTTTTTTAATAGATAGAGTGATTCTAGAGGAAGGTTTATATATATAATACATGTACACCCGGGCGAAGCCGGGGTGAGTAGCTACTATTCTATAAAACATGAACCAAAAGCCAATAATTTCAGACATTGCGTGGGCGTCTCTGCAATGATTTTCCGCAATATAGCAAAACTAATAACCAAATTGCCTATTGTGTGTTAGTTTTGTTATTTCGTCGATAGTAACAATGAAAATATGATACACCCACATGGTTTCATATTTATCAATGTAACGTGTATTGTAATTGTAAATTGAAATACTGTTAGAAGTAGCTGTACAATAGCACATTCAAAATCACCATTGTATTAATATTATACTAACTTATGTGTTAATGCTATATTAATCTATTAATGAAAAATATTCAATAGAATAGAATAGAAAGAATAGAATTTTTTTTATTCAAATAAACTTAATATAAGCACTTTTGAATAGTCAACATTTTTTTTTTAATCTACCGCTTAATCGGAAAACTGTCTCATCACAAGAAGAATAAGCAAGAAACTTGTGTGTTACTCTGCTCTTTTAAACAATCCTTATAAGTTCATATTTTACAAGTCGAAACAAACTAGCACTAATTTATTTTGACTCAAATATAAAAACACAATAAGATTAAATTAGTCGTAGTGATAAGAGCAGACCAGTCCCTACAAGCAGCACTCGTTCACGAGTATGACGGATGAGCCAGCCATCACTGCGCTCAACCATATTTTAGGGAGCCCAATGACCCGGCCCACCACGCTGCCACATGTCTGGAATCAAAATATGATTATTCAAAAGTGCTTGTAATGAGTTTATTTGAATAAAGATCATTTCTATTTCTATTACAGTGTGTAAAAAATTGAATTTTTTTACACGCCGGCAACAGCAGGGTATGTTTGGAATAATTATAATTTTAATACCATTTCGTACACATGTTCTAGTAAATAAATTGAAATGTATAACTATTTGTCCATAGACAACTAAATAAAACAATACACTATATAAACTTTATATTCCGTATTTCAAAAAAAAACATTGAATGCATTATATATCTGGTCCAATATTTGAAATATTGGACCAGATATATAATATATTCATAGAGAGCCTCCCAGAGCAAGCATATCCAAGTTTTTATTTTTGTAATTCCTTGACTTTAGAGGCTCTATTTATGAAGTATGAATAGTTTTTCCCAGAGCAATACATATGCATATATTTTTTGTATTAACCGTAGACCGAAATCGAATCCTCTACAATCTGATAGTAATCGTAATACCCCTGGAACTTTCACACAACGCCATTTAAGCAGAGTAAAAAAAATATATATATTTTGATACACACATAATTTATTTTTAAACTTTCGTGTTTACTATAAAAAAACTGCTGTCACCTATCTACATTGACATCGCTGTTACTCCAGTCAGCTCGTAACCACGGCTAGTGCAACCTAGTCGAAACGTCGAGAGATGTAAATACCTTTATTTGCCATAAAATTAGTTCGTGTTAAGACCCGGTTAATAATATAAATAATGTATAATACAATACATACATAATATATAAAAAAACACCCAGACGTGTGTTGCGAATGCTCATAGGCGACGGTAATCACCTACCATCAAGTGAACTGCAAGCTGGTGTGTCTCCTGTTCTATGTAAGAAACAAAGAAAATATAGCGCAGACAAAGTCACACGTATCAGTTAGTATATCCTATCTATATACTATTGACTCACGTGTATATTATAATTATAACAATTTCAATTTAGACCCTTAGAAGTTCCTTCGCAGAAAGATATTTCTGTCACTAAAATTTTAATATATTTTCGCGCAAGCCGCGGCCTGAGGGCAGTCCAAAAATAGATCGGGGTGATTATAACAAGAAATCGTATACAATTATGAAAAAAGTGAATTCATTGGACATTTTTATGTCGGCGCTGTGGTCAAATTAATGTTTTTTTACGTGGAAGCCTATAAAAAGTCCAGATGTTAATGTTTAGAGTTTTTCTATGACCAAATTGTCATCTTACACTTAATACCTAATAGCGGTTTTGTTGGTAGGTAGTGTAGTGACTTTTTGTGTACACTGTTTTACTATTACAGCCTCTATGGTCTAGCGGTTTAGCTCACTGCTTTACTTCCGATGGATGTGGGTTTAATTCCTCGTATAATACAAACATCATAAGTGTGATTATTTGGGTGTTTTTATGTATGTTATGTATGTATTTATTTTAGCAACACACAAGTTTCTTGCTTATTCTTCTTGTGATGAGACAGCTTTCCGAATAAGCGGTAGATTAAAAAAAAAAGAATTGTTGACTATTCAAAAGTGCTTAAATTAAGTTTATGTAAATAGATGATTTTCTATTTTATTCTATTTAATTCGCATTACATCCATAATGTATTAGTAAACATCTCATAAACTATGTTCGTTAATTATAATATACAGAAGTAGAGCTCTGGAGAGGACAATCTCAGATATTTATATATGCTATAGTTGTTAGGATGCTGTTTGCCTATTTACAAAAAATATATATCTAAGTATTTATATCAGTTGTCTAATACCCATAACACAAACTCTGCTTACCGTGGATATATAAATATATATATATAAATTTATATATGATGGAAATGTATCAGCACGCATGTACATTATACGTTCGTTAATATATCGCCCTGCTAATGACAGACCTTTTGAAATCTCAATTCAAACGCAATCGATTAAAAAGATAATCATCAAAATGGATTTCGAAGGTAGGAATTTTACTGACTGTATATGTACTCTCTATTCTACATGACCCTAATGTAGGGTTGCCAATACCAAATAAAAAAAAACGGGATTGAAATTTAATTCCAGGATAATTCAGTTCAAAAACAGGACGCAGTAAGAGTTGAACCTCATATTTAAAAAAAAATGAGATTTTAATTGAATTCAAAATCTATATATTTGTATCAGTTATCGAGTACCCATAACACAAGCTTTAGCTAGCTTAACTTGAGTCTAGATAGCGCTTTGTGAATTGTCCTGAGATTATTATTATTATTCTTTTTTTTTCTCAGCTTTTGCTGGTTTTTTATTTTTTATTTTATTATTATTATTAAGGAAACGACAAATTATGAAATATACATAGAAAACATCCAGATCACAAACAAACATACTCATGAGTACAAACTAGTGTATCGCACGAGGAATAGAACCTACGATAGTTAGAAGCAAATGGTATGTCTAATAACTGATTACTATTACCATAATAAGTAGGGGTAAAATATATTAATATAAGAAACTCGACGTTGATAAGCAGCTACAATTTCCTAGATGAATAAATTATTGATTATCGTGATCTGATCTGATTTCTTTTGTTTTTGTCATATATGCTCCACTCCTGAGGCACTGGACATCATTACACTGCTGCAGATCCAGTGCATCTGGACGTAGATATATATGATATATATGAACATAACGAAATAACCTTTATACAAATAAACTCAATACAATAAATTTTGAATATTCAAATCTTTTTATTCTACCGCTCATGTCTCTCTACAGGCATGCGATAATCAACATAGAAACTCCTACGCACTGAATATCACTCATTCGGAACGCAGACTCATCACAAGAAGAATGAGCGAGAAACTCTATTCAATAGATGTTTTTTTTTTAAATAAACAATTACACAATAACAGGTATGTGATAATCAACATAGAAACCACTACACAGTCATTGTTAGTTCAATCAGATAACATTATCAAATTTTTTGTTTTTAAAACAATACTGCTAGTATTGATTTTGAATAGTCATATTCTACCACTCATTCGAAACGCAGACTCATCACAAGAAGAATGAGCAGAAACTTGGGTGTTGCTCTTTTGTATATATATTTTTTTAAATAAATAATTACACAATAGCAGGTAAGAGGCGATAATCAATATAAAAACCGCTACGCACTCATTGTTATTTCAATCAGATAATATTGTAAGCGCTGTGAATTATAAGTTTTTTCTACAAATTTGAATATTGAATTAGAATTGAAATACCAAGGATATTGTAATTTACTGACATAGTTTATAAATTTACTAATCATTACATAGTATAAAACAAAGTCGCTGTTGCTGTCTGTCCGACCCTATGTGTGCTTAAATCTTTAAACCTACGCAACGGATTTTGAAGCGGTTTTTTTTAATAAATAGAGTTATTCAAGAAGAAGATTTATATGTATAATATATGTACACCCGGGCAAAGCTATGTAGCTAGAGTTATATATATAGATGGATATCAGATAAAATTAATAAATAAATAAAATTTATTACTTATTTTATTTATTATTCATTTTTTTTATCATTCTTCACCCTTTACTGTTGACTGTACCAACTGAAACAAAGTAAACATTATCCCTAACTGAAATAAAGTATTTTATGGCAGGTGAAATTGGAGAAATCTTTGTGCGACTTGACTTCTTAATTAAACGAGTAGAAGCAGTAACGTACTTGTTACGGCTGTTTGGAACATTGTAATCACATTATTGAATATATATAAACCTTCCTCTTGAATCCCTCTATCTGTTAAAAAAACCACTTCAAAATCCGTTAAGCATACATAGGGACGGACAAACAGCGACAGCGAGTTTGTTTTATACTATGTAATGATATGACATTCACAGTTTGTAAAAATGTTAAACAAATGTTATTATGCCACAAATGATTATTTATAATAATAATAATAATAATTTCAGGACAATTCACACAACGCCATCTAGACCCAAGTTAAGCTAGCTAAAGCTTGTGTTATGAATACTAGATAACTGATACATATACATAGATATCTTTTTTTCGTAAATACATACATATTATACATAGAAAACACCTAGACCGATACAAACAATCATTCTCATGAATACAAATGTTTGTGCCGTGCGAGGAATCGAACCCCGACCATCGGTCATAAAGCGGTCTAGCAGACCACGGAAGTATTATACTTGGAGTTTCTACAAGAGATCAAATCCGAAACGAAGTAATTCGCCAGAGAACTAAGGTTACTGACATATCTCTTCGTATTTGTAAGCTGATGCGACAGAGCTGGTCATATCTAACGCAGAGCCAATGCTCGCTGGAGTAGACGAATTCTAGAGTGGAGACCGCGAATTGGCAAACGTAGTGCAGCAGTAGTGCGGCAACTAGGTAGAGCGACGATATACGTAAGGTTGCGAGTAATAACTGGATGAAAAGGACTGAAGGTCATGCCCAGTGGTGTGCCTTAGGAGAGGCCTATATTCAACAGTGGACTGCGTGGGCTGATGATGATGATGATGTTGTTGATGATGATGATCATGTTGTTGTTGATGATGATGATGACATTGTTGTTGATGATGATAATGATAAATCCGCTTACTCTCGTCACAATATTAATAGAAATATAGGCATAGCTTAGTATTTATTAAGTACCGTAATTTTAATTAGTACTATCATAATTAGATCGCCATCCCCTACTAGAGACTTCAAAGACGCATAATAATCGTCTAATTAGAACACGTCTGACATTTTCAATTGAATGTTGAAAAGCTATTGCAGTGACACCTCATTTAATGCCGCTGAAAACTCTACGTTGAAGACTTTGATGTATATCTTTTTAATTACGGATGACTGCCATGTTTTTCTAAAGCGTAATGATATATTTTTACTAGCTGTACCCGCGACTTCGTCCGCGTGAAATTTAACTTTATTTTTCTAAAATGAAAGTAGCCTAAGTTACTCTTTATTACATCAGCTATCTGTCAATAAAAGTCTCGTCAAAATCGGTCCAGCCATTTCAAAGATCGGAACAAACAGACAGACAGATAAAAATTTAAAAAAATGATATTTCGGTGTATGTACCGCATTTATATTCATATGGATGTAGTAAAAAACGGCTATTTCAATATTAAAAACAGACACTCCAATTTTATTTATATGTATAGATGTAAGTATAAGGTTTAGGTGAACAAACAGATTGTCCAACTGATGGTAAATAGTAATCTTCACCTATCTTACTAATATTATAAACGCAAAAGTATACATATATATATAAAGTATGGATGGATGTTTGTTACTCATTCACGCAAAATATTTGCAGAATACTATGAAACTTATTATTTATTCCAAGCCCTTTGTTACTTGTACCTCACAAATATTTTTTTGTACTACTATGGTGGCAAACAAGCATACGGCCCATCTGATGGTAAATGGTTACAGTAAGCTATGGACGCTTGAAACACCAGATGTCACGTGCGCGTTGCCGACCCTTTAGAAACCTTAATATACCCTTCATGAAAAATCCCATGCTGTAATATCGTGAGAAAACCTCGGCAGAAAATTTATTCCACAATCTAAGTGTACGCGGCAAGAAGTTCCTCTGAAACCTGTCCGAGATCACTTAGATTCCAGCGTGTGGGAATGAATTCCCTGTCGATGGCGAGCAGTGCGATAGTAAAAGGTGGCCGTAGGCATCATGTCGAACAATTCCTTATAATAATTTGAATTTGAATCCATTGTTTAAAAAGAATCGCGAATTCTGCGGTGCCATCTTATTTTCAACTAGCTTTTGCCCGCGGCTTCGCTCGCGTTAATTTATCCCCTTAGGGGTGTAATTTATCAAAATCCTTTCATAGGGGATGCCTACGTCATAGTAGCTTTATGTGTCTCAGCCCGATCGGTTGAAAATTGACAAAGTTTGTATGAAACTTACTAACTTGAAAACAGGAATACAACTGAGATTGCTGTCCCAATAAACGTATCACTTTTCCATTTATTATATAACTAGCTTTTGCCCACGACTTCGCTCGCGTTAATTTATCGCCTTAGGGGTGGAATTTATCAAAATCCTTTCCTATGCCTACGTCATAGTAGATTTATGCATGCAAAGTCAGCCCGATCGGTTTAAAATTGACAAAGTTTCATACAAACTTTCATCCCCTATTTTATCCCCTTGGAGGTAGAATTAATCAAAATCTTTTCTTAGCGGATGCCTATGTCATAACATCTACCTGCATGCCACATTTCAGTCCAATCCGACCAGTGGTTTGGGCTGTGCGTTGATAGATCACTACGTCAGTCACCTTTGAGTTATATATATTTAGATGAGAGCTATAGTCTCTAAAGATCGTAAAATGGCTTCATATCGTGAAATTCGCATTCTTCAGTAACAATTTTTTTGTCACCTTTGTGTGTTGTGTTTATGTCACCAGAGTGGATCTTACTGGCGTATCTCGTGTTGACTTTTACGACTTCAAATTTACTGACTGAAACGTCATTCCTCAATAATTCCATAGGTTTTTATCACTGGCAAACTGGCAAATAAGCTAACAAATAAATTTAAATGGGCAAGAATTTACCCTATACCCGGAATTCGGTGAAATATTGTGTGTACAAGATATCATCAACACTATTATACATAGAGCATTGGCGACGGCAAAAATACCGGCAGTACTAGAGCCTAGTGGCATTGTTCGCGAAGACGGGAAACGGCCTGATGGTATGACCCTGGACCCGTGGAAACTCGGAAAATGTTTAGTATGGGATGCCACGTGTAGATGTAGATGTAGGTTGGACTCCATTTTCCGCAATTGGCCTCTCATTCGGGCCGTTGTGCGTGTAGAGCCAGGCTACTAACGTAGCCAGCCAAGCTCCTCCCAGAAGTGCAGAAGTCTCCTGGTGTCTTCGCAGACTTCTCGGAACGACCTCACCGTTCCGAGGATTTGATTTCGTTGTGTGGTCACTGCTTCGCACTCCAGGATTACGTGAGCGGCCGTTTCCTCGGCTACAAAGCAGCCCCGGCATAGGGGACTGTCTGTAGCACCTATTTTGTACAAATGTCTGTTTAAGGGACAGTGGCCCGTCATTGTCCCTATCATTGTTTTTATGTTATGCCTGTCCAGATTTATTAGGCGTTTTGTCATTCTTTGATTTGTTCTAGGAATTGCCACTTTTGATTGTTTGCAATCGGTGGTTTGTTTCCATCTTTTGTTTTGTATCTCAGTGGATCTTTGGCGAATCCAGGATCGAAATTGTGAGAATGGTATTGGCAGAAACGGATGGGGGCCTGCTACCGTCATGCCTGATCCTCTTCTTGCCAATTCGTCCGCGGCATCATTTCCGTATGATCCGCTATGCCCTTTTATCCACTGGATGGTTACACCGTTGTGCTCTGCCACTTTGTCCATGATATTGTGACATTCGATTATTAATCTGTTGTTTGATTTCCTGTTCTGTAGTGCTTTTAGCACGGCTGCACTGTCCGATATAAATTTTATGTTGAAATTATTGACACCTAACTTTTGCACTGTTCGTGCTGCCTCAGTCAGGGCAGCGCATTCACATTGGAAAATCGAACTATGTGGGCCGAGTGGTATGTATAAGTTCATGTTGAGGTCAAGGAAGTGTGCTCCTGCTCCTGAACCGTTTTGTGTTTTGGAGCCATCTGTGTATATGCGTAGTTCATTTACAGCAGATTGATCTTGTTCCTCCTGTTTCATTTGTATCTGGTATTTTCTGTTAAATGAGTGATATGTTTGAGTTCTATCACACGGAGCTGCAATCAAAGGTTCGTGTTCGATTGCTTGGTTCAGGATGTGAGTGTGAGAACTATTATGGTTTTTGCCCCATGGGATGCCACGTGTGTGGATACATTGGCACCAAGTCATGTGTCTGGATCGTCCTCTCGTCCTGGCACGGCAGCAACACAGGCGGCAATTTTAAAAAGACGAAAATATACGAATCTGGAGGTTTCGTATTGGTTTTTACCATTTGCCGTGGAGACGTTGGCCCCATGGAGCCTGGAAGCCAAATTGTTTTTGACATATATTTCAGCGCGGCTTATTGAGGTTACTTGTGACCCGAGAGCTGGTATCTATTTTGCCCAAAGGCTAAGTATGGCCATTCAAAGAGGCAACGCTGCCAGTATCTTGGGTACGCTGCCTCGATGTGCCGCGTTGGATTACAATGATTGTTTTTTGTAATTGTTTATATAGAAAATTGATATTGAGGAATTATGTATATTTGTATGACAGATATCATGTGAACTGTCCGATACCAAAAAAAAATTGCTTTATATATCTGACTGACTCTCCGGTGAAAGAAACTGTATGCAATCGCAAATAGCCATGTATACATATTAAATGTGTTTCCTTGTGTAATTAGTGTATATGTATGTAATTAGTGTTATATGTGTGTATTTGTGTATTATCTTCCTAAGTAGTATATTGGAAGGCTGTAAAGCTCACTCAGATAAAATAAAATTGGAGTGTCTATTTGTAATATTGAAAGAACCGTGTTTTACTACATGCATATGAATTTAAATAAATTGCAATACATATGAAAATAAATGTACCGTACACCAAAATTTTATTTTTTATAATTATTGTCTGTCTGTCTGTCTGTTTGATCCGGTTAATCTCTGAAATGTCTGGACCGAACAAACATCCATCCATACTTTATATATATACTTTTGCGTTTATAATATTAGTAAGATAGGTGAAGATTACTATTTACCATTTGTTAGTTACCATTGGACCATCTGTTTGTTCACCTAAACCTTATATTTACGTCTATACATATAAATAAAATTGGAGTGTCTGTTTGTAATATTAAAATAACCATTTATATAAATAAGGTACCATATGAATATAAATAAGGTACATACACCAAAATAACATTTTTTACAATTTTTGTCTGTCTGTCTGTTTGTTCAGGTTAATCTCTGAAATGGTTGGGCCGATTTTGACGGGACTTTTATTGGCAGGTAGCTGATGTAATAATGAGTAACTTGTTAAATTCCACGCGGATAAAGTCGTGGGTTCAATTTAAAAATAAAATTCAAATTTGGAACGTCACGCATAGAACATCGATGTTGTTTTGTTTTACTTTATATACATTTTTTCACTTCTCGAACATTCCATGGCGTCACTATAAAATTCAGTGTACAAAAAATTCTAACAATTTTTTATTCAAATATTACAATAAATTAAACATAGCAATATACCTCCATCAAACAGAAACATCAATATGAAACATAAAACTTAAAAATGGTAGCTACATCAATTGAATGACAAATATTATTTTACTTATGAACATAAGACGGACATGTTCAGAAGTAAGCAATAATATTTATCACATAAAGGGATCGAACTAGCTACCTTATGAAGGTAAGGCAAACGACCGGCAACAGTTGCTTAAGCCACGTTGCATTTGACATCATGACTCTATAAATTAGTGCTATTTATTTATATTCACACAATTCAACTTAAAAACGTAAAGTTATCAATAAAATAATTGTGAATATCTTTCACTGTAATATTATGGAATGTAATATTGAGTATTGAAGTTTCTTGCTCGTTCTTCTTGTGATAAAACAGATAAAAATATATATTCATATGTGCTTCAATTTAAGTTTATATATAAAATGTTTGTATTATTATTACATTATAAAGTATTGTACATTTTATTTTTATATATAAGTAGCTTTGACGTGGTCTAGTGTTTTGAGTAGTAATGATCACTAAAATGTATAGACTTGTGGCGGCGTGGTGGGCCGGGTCATTGAGCTCCCTAAAATATGGTCGAGCGCAGTGATGACTGGCTCAACCGTTATACTCGTGAACGGGTGCTGCTTGTAGGGACTGGTCTGCTCTAATCACTATGACTGATTTCCTCTTATTAATTGTTTAACCAGTTGGTTATATATACAATATTTTTTCTATTTGAGTATTTAATTGAATTAGTGCCACCAATTGGTTTGTATTCACACACTTAAACTTAAAAATGTAAAGTAATAATAAAATTATTTAAAAGAGCAACACACAAGTTTCTTGCTCGTTCTTCTTGTGATGAGACAGCTTTCCGAATGAGCGGTAGATTAAAAAAATGTAATGACAATTCAAAAGTGCTTCAATGTAAGTTTATTTGAATAAATGATTTTCTATTCTATTCTATATATCAAGAAGTTTCCATTCTATTCTACAGTATACTATCGGGCAGTTGGGTTAGTAACTGGTAGGTATAGTGATTTATTCATAGATTTATTCATTCATATCACGATAAACGATAACGAGTCTGGTACGATAATCCATTTCAAAAGATATTGGAAATCTGTGTTCATTATTATTTAGTAATATCATGAATACCACGAAATATATTTTATATAAGAGTAAAATATATCATTATATAGTATAAAACAAAGTCACTGTCGTTGTCCGTCCGTCCTTTTGTATGCTTAAATCTTTAAAACTACACAACGGATTTTGAAGCGGTATATTTTTAATAGATAGAGTAATTCAATAAAAGGTTTATATGTATAATACATGTACACCCGGACGAAGCCGGGCGAGTAGCTAGTATAATATATAACATACAGATTTTATTTTTTATTTGATGTCTTTTGTACTAACTTACCATCTCTACTTCAATATACATATACTTATACTTATTACTTATATATAATAAATATATATATATATAGATAAAATACATTAAATGGAGATAATATTTTTCAAATCAGTATTAAATGTAGTATAATTTAGTAGCGTTTTCTTGTATTTCAGTCGAAGAACTTGAATAGAATAATGAAGATATTTTATGAGACCATCTTTGTAGTGCAAAATCGCGTTGTTTATATTTTTATAAATATCATCATTGCCTTGCCTTTATCCCATTATTTGTGGTCGTCGCAGTATGTCATTCTCTTCCACTGCTCTTTATTGGTCGTCATATCTGTACATACTCTTCTTTTATTCATATCATCTTTCACACAATCCATCCATCTTTTCTTAGGGCGTCCCCTCCCTACATCCATACATATTTTTATAATCATAAAAAAAATTATGTCATATATATTCTTTTTCCCTTTATCACGGTATCACGCATTAACACCTAGACCATTTTCCATTATTGTGTTTTTTTGTTGTGTTTGTTATTGTCAGGAGAAGTTTCTTATTAAAGAAAAAGTTGGGAACTTGTGTGGAATATTTATTTTATAAATTATTACAATAGGAAGTTAATATACATCGTTAAGTTACGTCTGTCACGTCAGGGTCATAAAAAAGCTTATATTTTTTTATATAGCACAGGGGACAAATGCGCTTGCGGCTCACCTGATGGTAAGTGATTACCGCCGCCCATGAGCACCCGCAACACCAGGGGAATTGCAAGTGCGTTGCGGCCCTTTTAAGAAGGAATAAGTTTTTTCTTGAAGGATTTCGTAGCGGTTCGAAAATACTATTGTTGGAAGGTGATTCCACAATGTGGTTGTGTGTGGCAAAAAAGTATAAATTATTATTGTTATATGTAAGAACAAAATCAAAAACCCGTTTCCAAGATCCTAGTACTTTAACGTTTATTTTTTAATTTTGAATATATATATCTGATCAAAATCGCTGGAAGGCATTGGATGCAAGCATCGCAGGACCGATCGTCGTGGCGTGGTGTCTTCCGGGTGAGATGAGATATAATAATAATAATAATCTCAGGACAATTCACACAGCGCCATCTAGACCCAAATTAAGCTAGCTAAAGCTTGTGTTATGGGTACTAGAGAACTGATACAAATACATAGATAATTTTCGTAAATACATACATATTATGCAAAGAAAACACCCAGACAAATACAAACAATCATACTCATGAATACAGATGTTTGTGCCGTGCGAGGACTCTAACCCGCGACCATCGGTCGTAAAGCGGTGTGCTAAACCGCTAGACCACCGAGGCCGTCTAATTTCAATAGAATTTTTAATATATATAAATTCATAATACATATATCATCAAAAATCAATGTTTAAAGTACTAGGACAACATAGCATGGTAGCAACATACGTGTGATGAGAACCTCTCAAGCCGCGGGAGGGGGGGGGGGGGGAAGAGGGGGATGACTCTGTTAATGGTACAGATAAGATAACTAGATACTAGTTAATGGGAACTTTTTGATGATAGTGGTCCTGTTTGCGCTAATGGTATGCACTGTCAGGGCGGTGAGAGATGAAAGCTTTGTTTATATAATTGAAATGGTAAACCTGCCGTTTTTTAGACAGCAACAGTGGAAAACAAGTAAATGGCCCACAGATAGTATTTTTTTTATTGGATAATAATCGAATAATGAAATAACAAACAAACTTATCTGCCTTTCAGTCCAGTCAAAATAAACATTTAAGTTAATGCTGTTGGCAGCAGCTGGCCTTTACAGCTTCACCGGACGTTAGAGGGCGAGTGCAGATGGCACTCCAAACCAAGGAAGGACTTATGGAGCGGCTGAAGGCCAACTCCTGCCTGACGGATACGACTTTAATCTGAGGGCACCACTAGGGGTTCGAACCTCGGCTCAGGCCGTCGTAATTTCGATCCCCGTTTGAATTGGACGGGGGATCGATCGGAGGGACGCCCGGGGGTGTCGGTGTGGAGCGCCCGGGAGCGCGCAGGCGCCCAGTTGAATGCGCGATATTGTGTGTTTGAGGTCGTCGTCTTCGCCGGCGAGGACGGTGTCGTGTGTGTGAAAAGTGTGGTCGGGGTGGAACGGGTGGGTCCGTGACGAGGTTACCTGCTGTTATGGGGTCTTCGGCGTCAATGAGAATCGTCGTGTCTCGGTCGTGCCTCGGGCGACGTTGTCGCGTATGTCGGATATTACTCCTCGGTGCGTAGTCGACCGCACTGACTATAAACGGGTTAGGGTGGGATTGGGCAGTCGAAGTAGAGTCGAGACGCTTCCTTCATAAACTGCTTGATGGAGTGCAGATTGAGGTCGCGGTGGAGATCTACGCTACGAACGAACCACGGCGCACCAGTGGCTCGACGTAGAAACCTATTCTGTATAATCTGTAGTCTGTTATGGTATAGACATTAAATAATCCATTACAAATAAAATGTCAAAAATTCCCATCGATCCTAATTTTTTGACCTTTGCTTTGAATAAAAAAATTTACAGAAATAGGATTAATTTGTATGTTAAAATCAAATAATTGTAAAAACATCTGTAAGATGCATTAGGATTTTTATTCAATTATTAATAACTATTAGTAACTAGCTAATGTGCAGGATTCTATATTATTCAATATCTTGTCGTAATTACGTAATATCCACTAGCACGAAACGTATGTAGTAATCAATTAAGAACATTATTTAATCAAGTCATTTTGTATATATTATATTCTTTATTTCACTTTTAAATACAGTTGTAAACTTAAATATATACAGAGTGAGCAATGGTGGACTTATCTCTAAAAGAGAACTCTACCAGTCAACCCAACAGTGAGCCATAACTATTAGTGAGTGTATAAGACATGTGCAATTAACAATATTATGTTGAAATATACAAAAGTTGTGAAAAAAAAAACAATTAAAATTCAACAAATATATATATTTCATACTATATATATGTTAAAAAATACTATGTAGTATTTATTTGTTACTAGCTACTCGCCCCGGCTTCGCCCGGGTGTACATGTATTATACATATAAACCTTCCGCTAGAATCACTCTATCTATTAAAAAAACGCTTCAAAATCGGTTGCGTAGTTAAAAGATTTAAGTATACATAGGGACAGACAGACAACAACTGTGGCTTTGTTTTATACTATGTAATAATAATAAAATATTAAATTCGTGAAACTTATATAAATGATACAACGAAATCCAAAACAAAAACGCATAGAGTAGTGCAACGCAAACACAGATAAATGTGATAAAGCTATCTGCCACTAAGATACCATAGAGTTAAGCATTGACAGAAACTCAATAAACAATATGCAATATTTATGTATTCTATTCTCTTCTATTCTATTCTTTAAATAAACCATGTCTTATAAAGCAATCTTCTTGATAAAAGAAATAGGTGATATAGAGTTATCCACATAGATAATAGCATTATGGCATAAACATCAATCTATTTATTGATGTTTATGCCATAATGCTATAAATATACAGTTTTCGCATAAAATTTAAAGACAAACTTGTTCCTAAATCGTTTAAAAAAATGTTATGGGTCTTTTATGGAAATTGGTATAAAATTTCCATAAAAGAATAAGATACCGAAGTATATACTGGAATTACCTTTAAATAAATTCAAAACATCTGTTAAATCATATTTCTTGAGCAGAGCCTATTACTCACTAAACGATTATGTACATGAACTACTGGCAATAGTTGTTCATGCACGGGATTTTCATTTAATATTAGACATAGACCTACATAAGTAAACAATGTAAATAGTAGCTTTAAAAAAATCAGTAGAGTTTCTTACCAGTTCTTCTCAATTGATTCTGTATACTGAACTGGACTGTAGGGAAAAAATTTAAAACAAAAAAACATCTTTTAATAAAATCAAAGCGACATTTTACTTATAAAAGAAATAATATATAATGTGAAATAATATATAATTTTCTACCGCGTATATCACGGGGAGTGTTCTGAGGAATTGATCGGATTAATACCAGCTGCTGAGTTTCACCACCGTACCACCCGTCAGAAACTAAATTACCATCCTGATCATCTGGATGAATGGCGGTCTTCCACAGTGCGGTTTTCTAGAAACTTTTTGCCACGCACAACCACATTGTGGAATCACCTTCCAGCAATGGTATTTCCGAACCGATACGATATTGAAACCTTCAAGACAAGAGCTTATTCCTTTTTAAAGGTGTTGCGGGTGCTCATTGGCGGCGGTAATCACTTACCATCAGGTGAGCCACATGCTCGTTTGTCCCCAGTGTTATAAAAAAAAGTTTTTTTTTATTTTATATCAGAGCTCTATGGACCCTGATGAGCACAGCAAGCTACAGAAAGACAATGGACTATATATGATATAGCCTATCTACACGGGTAAACTTAGGCCAACATAGCGAAATAGAAATAGAATTTAATAGAATAGAATTGGGAAATGGCGAAATAGAAATAGAAATAATCTTTATTCAAACAAACTTAATATAAGAACTGTTTATCATACTAAATTTATACACGCGATAGTTTGTGAGCACGCATGGATGTTTGCTACTGTTTCACGCAAAAACTACTGAACGGATTTTGATGAAACTTTACAGTAATACAGCTTACACCAGAATAACACAGAGGCTATAATTTAAAAAGATATTATGTAAATTAGACATTTAATGATAAATGTCAAATAAGTGTACCTAATGCAGACGAAGATGCGCAGGTCAGGTAGTTTATATTCACAAGAAGAACAACGAAACGCAGAACGAGCAAGGAACTTACGTGTTGCGAATTGACGAGAACTTACCCTAATGATTTTCTAGGGAATGCAATTGGAAACCGTCGCAATACTACTAGCAATAGGGACAATGGTTCCCATTACTAACAATTGCGTCCCATGACATAAAACCCGGATCGGTCGAGCTATTCTTGGAACAAGTTAAATTTTATACGATACAGCACATAGAGTTACAAGTTGGCATTATTGCAAGCAATTGATTGTATCAACAGATTAATTTTGATGATTTTAACCTTTTCAAAAAAATACAAATTCAAAATTCAAAAATCATTTATTACATTTATTCATCTAGCACATTTTAGTTGCTTATGAAAGTCGTTTTTTTTTAATTTTTATTTTTATATTTTTTTCCCTACCGTCCAGTTCAGTATATAGATCCAATTGAGAAGAACTGGCAAGAAACTCAATTATTTTTTTTTTTATATAAAAGCCAGTTTATTTACAATGTATATTTATATAGGTGTCTATGTCTAACATTAAATGTATGCACGACGCACCTCTTTGTATATTATTTATGTATTTTGTCTATTATTTTATATAGAAAAATAAATATGATATTGCCATTCTTTTTCTGCTGACTATTATGCTTTTCTACATAATATTATATTATTGCTTCCTAAAACCCGTGTTACATAATTATATCTACCAGCCCCATATATATACAGTCCTTCGTTCACTAAATGAAAATCCCAAACAACTATTGCCATGCACGCTCGTCTTTCAAGTAATCGTTTAATGAGTAATAGACTTTGCTAAGTAAATATGATTTAACAGTTGTTTTGAATTTATTTAAGGGTAATTCCATACTGGAATCTGATAATTGAGTCCGCATTCTTTAAAACATTCTTCAATAACTGTGATGGAAGGAGATCAAGATGAAATGAGCAAAAGCAATAGGCACAGATCGAAGAATATTACATTAAATTAGGTCACATAAAACGTAAAACAATATAATGTTATAAAAAACATAGATAATAAAAAAGGTATAAAAAATAGTTCGCAGCAATAACATTGTAAGCCTACATACAATAACAATTCAGAACGATTCACAGAGCTCCATTTCATCCTAAGCTAAGCAGAGTTTGTGTTATGGGTACTAAACAACAGTACAAATACTTATATAGACTTTTTTGTAAATACATACATAATATACACAGAAAACACCGAGAATTTATTTCTTCAAATTCAAATTCAAAATTCAATTTGTTTCAAAATATAAATAAGATGCTTTTATTTTGTACATACATAATATACATAGAAAACATACAGACTACTGATACAGATACTGTTTATATCGTTCTGGGTGTTTTATAAGTATTTATCATACTTATGAATATGTGTACTATGCGAGAATTCGAACCTGTAACCGTTGGAAATAAAGCGGTGTGCTAAACGGTACCACCGACGCTGTGGCAAACTTTTGCTTAGTTTGGAACTAGATGGCGCTATGTGAATTATTCCGACTTGTCCTTATTACACATTATATCATTCCGAACTGACGGTAGATTTGACATATTGTTGACTAAATGGCAAAAGGCCACAACGCAAAAAAAACTGAATACATTTTTTTTCCAAAAATGATATCAAATAACGATTCACATACCATTTTTGGAAAAAAAAACGCAAAAAAAAAATTTTTCAGTTTTTTTTTTTTTGCGTTGTGGCTCTTTGGCATTTAATCAGAAATATCATAAGAGTCTGTAATAGACCTACATGAATAAAGATATGTTGAATTTGTAATTTATTTATAATTTGTGGAGTGAAGTATAATAATAAATAGCACGTCTAAATATCAAACCTCCAGTTATTTCAAACCCGTCTATATATAATCATTTGTAACCTAAGGTTATAGGACCGAACTTCGCATCATTGCCCCGTGTTCATTAACTGTTTCTGAGAGTACCTTTTAACCTCTTGTTATCAGAGAAAACCGCTTTTAAATCCTCCACTCGCAAATGTACCGACTTGACTTAATCCGACTTAAAACTTTTTGCGAATAAAGTTTATGTTGTTAGTACATATTTGTAACCTTATCTATATAGATATAAGGTCCAAATCTCCTGTCATAGTGGGGGAAGGGATCGTTAGTAATGTGGACTAATAGCCCCGTTGCTAGCAATATACCATATCAGATCTACCTCCACATAGTTTCCCTTGGAAACTATCCTAATAAATTTCAAGTGAATTTCTCACGATGGGCTAACTGACCTGACCTCATATTCATATTATCATCCTCCACTGATGCTGCGCAAACCGTCAGCGCAGGCGTGAGCACCATTTTTTTTATCATCCATTAAAAAAATCCTGTGGTTAGATAGATATATAGATAAATGCTTTATTCAACAATTGCAAACACATAGCATACAAATTAAAAAATGCAGAAATATATATATTACAAATAAAAAATGGAGGTGGCTGAGGCAACCAACTCAGCATGAAGCTACAGATAAGTCTGCAGCGCTGATATTCTGTTGGCTCCTATAATTAAATACGGTTTAATATAATAAATTCTCCCTTTAATATGGTTGAGTGCAATGATGGCTGGCTCATCCGTCATACTCGTGAACGGGTGCTGCTTGTGGGGACTGGTCTGTTCAGGTTACGAACACTGATTTGATTTTTTGATTTTTTTTTATATAACATATGCTGGTGGTCACTCTATTCTCCCAAATTTGAATTTAAATGAAATAGTATTATTGTAAATATGTACAACATTAAAAAAAATACGAGCTGAGTTTCTTGTCAGTTCTTCTCATCTCGAAGTCATTCCGAACTGACGGTAGATTTGACATATCATAAGAATCTGTAATAGACCTACATGAATAAAGATATTCAAAATATCTATTTTGAATTTGAATTTGAATTAGGGAGATGAAAATGTTAGTAATGAGAAATGTAAGTGAGTCTCTAAAAACCATAGAGTTACTACCTTAATGGTAGTAACTCTATGGTTTTTTCGTAGGCAGATTTATCTTTCTATATTCATCCCTTAAATGAGTGGTTTGATGAAAAATGAAGGAGTTCTGAGGTAACAATCGTAAGGGAAAAAATACAACACATATGAGAAACACCTCGTTTTTTTAGCCGGTTAAATATACAAAGGCAAACTTGAATGTCCAGTGTATAATAATAATAATAATAATATCTCAGGACAATTCCCACAGCGTCAACTGGCCTATTTCAGAACAATCCATACAGCATTAACTGGTCCCAAGCTAAGCAGAGCTTATGTTATACTATGTAATATTATGTTATCTGTGGTTATACTAAACAACTAATATACAATAAATACAAAGCGTATATTTTTGTAAATACATATATATACATAGAAAACACCCAGACCGATACAAGCAATAATCTAATTATTAATATTATAAATGCGAAAGTTTGTCAGTATGAATGGATGTTTGTTACTCTTTCACGCAATAACTACTGAACGCATTTTGATGAAATTTTAAAATATATATAGCTTATACATCAGAATTACATATAGCCTATAAATTTAACGTGGGCGAAACCACATCTAGTTGTATATATAGAAAACACCCAGACCAGTACAAAAAATAATTATGAATACTTTTACAATGTTTGTACCGTGCGAGGATTCGAACCCACGACCATCAAGAATAAAGCGATGTACTAAACCGCTAGACCACCGAGGCCGTCATCAATCAAGTAACAAACGTAATTTAAACAATTTAGTTTGTAATTGTCACATTGAATTAAATCATTATTCTTATGCTGTTCAAGTTATTTGTATTATTCTATTTGTCTTCTGTCTTCAGCGGGAAAGAGAGATAAGTATGGTTGCCATCCGTGCTGGTTTCCCCGGATTTGAGATAAGTAGGATTGCCATCCGTCCTGGTTTCCCCAGATTTGAGATAAGTAGAGTTGCCGTCCGTCCTGGTTTCCCCGGATTTGAGATAAGTTGAGTTGCCATCCGTCCTGGTTCCCCGGATTTGAGATAAGTAGGGTTGCAATCCGTCATGGTTCCCCGGAATTGAGATAAGTAGGGTTGCCATCCGTCCTGATTTATTTTTTTAGGTTTTCATTCAAGAATATTAATAATTTGTGGTTGCCATCCGTCCTGGTTTCCCCAGATTTGAGATAAGTAGGGTTGCAATCCGTCCTGGTTCCCCGGAATTGAGATAAGTAGGGTTTCTAAAATAAAGGAGCCTAAGTTATTCCTTATTACATCAGCTACCTGCAAGCTGCTGCTAGCTAGCTAGTAGAAGTCCTGTCAAAATCCGTCCAGACATTTCAGAGATTAGCCGGAACAAACAGACAACAGACGAACAAAAAATGTAAAAAATGTTATTTTGGTGTATGTACCTTATTTATATTCATATGCATGTAGTAAAAAACGATTATTTCAATATTAGAAGCAGAGACTCCAGTTTTATTTATTTCAATAGATACAAAAAAGAACTGATTATTAAAACAATTTGTAACAAACTGTACAAAGATTCGGTTTTGTTAAATTTTAAATGATGATAAAAAATTACAACATTTCATTTTCAAAGTCTGAAAATAAGTAATAAATTGCTTTATGACATTTTTTGACTATATTTAAAAAAAAACCCGTTGACATGTCCGGGTTCTGGACTCTAAAATCCGGGGTTGTAACACGTCTTGTCCTGTTTTTCAAATTTTAGAGATAGCAACCCTAGAGGTAAATGATACGTGACATCTTATTAGTATTACGGGCGTCTATAATTTACATACCACTTATTATCAAGCGGCCGACCATTTGTTTTGCCGTCGCTGAGAAAATTGCAAAGGTAGAATTCTATAAATATACTGTAGTGATTTATTCATAGATTTATTCATTCATATCACGATAAACGATAACGAGTCTGGTACGATAATCCATTTCAAAAGATATTGGAAATCTGTGTTCATTATTATTTAGTACTAGCTGTACTCAGTACTTCTTTATTTAAATAAATATAAATAATAATAAATAAATAGACATCTATACATATAAATAAAATTGGAGTGTCTGTTTGTAATATTGAAATAACCGTAATAGTAAAAATACTATATGAATTTATATATATGTAATGTACATACACCAAAATAACATTTTTTACCATTTTCGTCTGTCAGTTTGTTCTGGCTTAATCTCTGAAATGACTGGACCGATTTTGACGGGACTTTTATTGGTAGGTAGCTGATGTGATAAGGAATAACTTAGGCTACTTTTATTTTAGAAAAAATATTTTATTATATTTGATTAAAGTCGCTGTCGCTATGTATGCTTAAATCTTTAAAACTACGCAACGGATTTCGAAGTTGTATTTCTAACAGATAGAGTGATTCAAGAGGAAGGTTTCTATGTATAATACATGTACACCCGTGCGAAGCCGGGGTGAATAGCTAGTAAACCATAAATGTGTAAAATTTCACAATCCGCCGTCTACGAAATTTCGTAAAAAGTGATATAAAGTTTTTGCTTTCTGTATTAATACGATGATAAACATTTTCTATTAAAAATACAATCCCATCTTCATTCTTGAGTTTCATGATTTCATTAGTTATTTCTTACTTAGTAAACAAGTTCACTAATAGCTTTTTAAAATACTGAAAAACTAACTTTGTGAAAGTCAAATTACTAGTTCGCCATGAACCAATTTTGAGCAGGTAGTGTATTCCTGTATATGATTTGTATGAAACAAATCATATACACATTATTTTATTTGATGTTATTGTCCTTAATCGAAAATATTAATTTAATATATATTAATAATATAAATATTTAATTTAAATTAAATATTATACACCGATATAGTTTATAGGCTTTAGATTTATATATATATTTACTTATACTGATATATTTTAAATAAATGTTATATATATATATATATATGTATATTGTTAACAAATATTTAAACAGTAAAAATGTATCTATTGAACGGTGATAACATTTTTTTTAATAATTCCTGGCACCGAAAAAATTAGGAGAGCCGACCCAGCATAAAGTGGGACAGGGCTAAGAGGAAGAAGAAGAAGAATTGATGTAGCACTTTAGATCCTCTACATATATATCTAGATATATACATATATAATTCTCGTATCACAGGTTTCGTGTCTACTCCTCTGAAACGGGTTGACCGATTTTGATGAAATTTTATATGTATCTTCAGTAGGTCTGAGAATTTATAACTAATTTATATACCCCTAAGCGTTAAGGGTGGCTCACCCCAAATTTTTTCGACAACTATTTTTATTTTTTTTATTATGTGGCATTAAAAATTACATACAACCCTAAATTTTCACCAGTCTATCACCAACCCCTATTTTTAGTAGCGATATTAATTTACATGGTAAAACAACGTTAGCCGGGCCAGCTAGTAATATATATATTTTAAAAATATGGCAACATTTTCCCCACTCCCATTAGTTTCTCGTCGACCTGAGAGGTTTTTTATAGTTAGCCTTTTGGGCTAGTAATAAGGTCTTTATTAGGATAACATTTTTATGTTTTTTTCTCTAAGTTTAAGTAATTCACAAATATTTTCCACTGCTTTACTAGTATGAGAGAAGTTTTTGTTTCGTAAAAGAACATGGAATTATGCTTTCGTTTGTGGTAACTGAGACGGAGTATGACAATAAAGTAAACTCAGTTTTTTTTAAGTGTCCTAATGGTGCACCCGCCTGCCCTAATGGTTTACTCTGGCGGGGCACCAGTGGAGGATGATAAGGTGAGCATGAGGTCATGTCAGTTAGCAGTTAGCAGTTATCGTAACAAATTCACCAGGAAATTAGCACTATGGTATCCAGAGGGAACCAGATGGAGGTCAACCTGATACGGTACATTGCTGGCTGTCTAGTCCAGTCTGTTTACATAGTTTTTGCTTTTGTATATACTTTTTTCGACATATTGTTGTAGAAGATAACTTAAAATGCTATGTCCTATTATATATAATAATATAACAATAATAATCTCAGGATAATTCACACAGCCTAGACTCAAGTTAAGCTAGCTAAAGCTTCTGTTATGGATAATAGATAACTGATACAAATACATAAACATTTTTTTTCTAAATACATACATATTATATATAGAAAACATCCAGACCAAACCAACACCCTACACAAACAATCATGAATACAAATGTTTGTGCCGTCTGAGGAATCGAACCCGCGACCATCGGAAGTAAGGCAGTGTATTAAACCACTAGACCAGCGAGGCCGTCAACGTGTATATATATAAGAGGAATAAAAGACGAAACAATCTCTTTGGACAATATTGCAACAAGCTTCTTGCTTATACTTCTTATAATGAGTATGCATTCCTAATGAGTGGTAGAAAAAATATAAATAAAATATTACTATTCAAAAGTGCTTATATAGCTAAGACGTTAGAGACCTAAATTGAATGCACGACTATTTTGTCCTTCTGTAAGAGGTAAATAGTTTTGAGCTTGGTATGCCCTTACTTTTAACGTTAGGGCGAGCTACTTGCTGAGTTTACAACCTACACGTAATCATTATGTGTGAAAATTTCAAGGCATCCTAGAAGTGACAACTTACACCAAATGGTAGTAACTTTGAGTCAAAATTTCAAATTATACGCATAGTCTAAACTGTTTAGACTATCACGGATAAAACAGGCAGTTAGTAATATGGAAAATTATTTGTATACTAAAATTTCAAAAATTACAAAATTATGACGTAAAAAAGTATAATAAAAGTATATTGTAAGAAAATAAATATTATACTTGATTACAGGACCAGAACAAATTTTCAACTCAGGTCATTTATTAGTGGGAACGTTATAAAATAGTTTTAGATTAATAAAATTCGTTAATTATATGTATTTACACTTATTTTTATAATTGAAAATTCATATATATAGACTTTGTTCGCAAATAATGTTCGTAGTGTAAAGATATATTTTATAATTCAAGGGGATTACTACAAATTTATTAAATTTTATTGGACTCAAAAAATAGCTCAAACCCTACAATAAATATATAACGTCACCATCATCATCATCATCATCATCATCGTCATCATCTTCTATCCATCGTCATCATCATACAACATAGGCCTCTCCCAAGGCACGCCACCATATGTGTATATTTAGGTTCAATATATTAAGGTTGTGCTATATTTATATACATAAATAACTTTACCATCGTAAATATACATTTTAAAACAACCCAGAAGACTATGTAAGACTGTATTTTTGTGTATATAGGTATATTAAAAATGAAATTATACGCTGACTCTTCAACATTTCTCTTTATAATTAAGTGATTTTTCTCTTAGGAGAGTCCCTTACTAATTGGATGGTAATTTGATATTATTTTGCATAATTTTTATTATTCTTAAAACATATATATATATATATATATATATATATATATAAATATCCCCTTGGGCACTTTGTGGCTCAGACGTGCCGTATAGGTAGTTTTTTGTTGATCCTTTTTCACTTGTTGATCCGGAGGCCTTTTGTTGATCTAATGCCAGATGACCATATATAAATGTTGATCCGTTTTGAGCCACAACTGTTACGACGAGTAATAATAATAATTAAGCGATTTATACACGATTTTATACAAATCCACCTTTTTGGCATACGAGCAGTTCTTGATCCAATTCAAACGGGCCAATCAGGGTGCAGCATTTGCCAAGGGCTTCCTCATTGGCACGTTTGGGCTACTACATTATGGCTACAGTAACTTAATAATGTCTAGCTAGTATTTCAAAAATAATAGTCTATAATCTAAATATATAGAAATCAGTCTGGAGTAACGTGACTCCAGATCAAACCTCAATACTTGTTATTTTTTGGATGGGAATCTTTTCTTTTGTAACAACGTTACTGAGCGAATAAAGAGAAGACGCAACGGCGGATCCAGGGGGGAGCGTCATGGAGGTCATGGGAGTCATGGGGGCGTCATGACTCTCCCCCCCCCTTAGCCCAGAACTTAGGTAGACCACTAATTGAACTAAAAAATAATGAAACAGCAAATTTTTTTGCACGATCGGAGTGTTGGTGCAGTAGTATTAATTATAATTAAACATTGTTACTTAAAACATAACAGTTAAAGTACTATAACACTAAAAGCAAAATAGGTATTTTCAAAATACTTTTTCAAAATAAATTACCCTTTGAGTTTTTGTTCAAACCTCAGATATTATATTTAATTTAGGTATATCAATCAATACATAGTATAGCATAGTACAGTCTGTCTGTCTGTCTGTTTGTTCCGGCTAATCTCTGAAATAGCTGGACCGAAACTTTTTTGGCAAGTAGCTGATGTAATAAGGAGTAACTTACGCTACTGTTATTTTAGAAAAATAAAATAAAATTTCACGCGGACGAAGTCGCTGGGGCCAGCTAGTCTATAGATATACCGAGATTTAATGTTTAAGTTGCTATTATGTTATTGACAAAATTTTACTGTAATGTTACTATTACGTTATCCTACACAATTTGTATTATTTTGGATGGATAAATAAATAAATAAATAAATAATAATCTATACATCTATACATTTAATAAAAATTGGAGTGTCTGTTTGTAATATTGAAAAAACCGTTTTTTACTACATGCATATGAATATATATAAGGTACATATACCAAAATAACAATTTTTATAATTTTAGTCTGTCTGTCTGTCTGTCTGTTTGTTCCGGCTAATCTCTGAAATGGCTGGACCGATTTTGACGGTACTTTTTTTTGGCAGGTAGCTGATTTATAAGGAGTAACTTAGGTTACTTTTATTTTAGAAAAATAAAGTTAAATTCCACGCGGACGAAGTCGCGGGAACACCTTGTTTTTAATAAAAACATCTTTTTTGTGGTACTTGAGAATGTTGAAGCCTGTTGTTTGTAATATTGAAATAACCGTTTTTTACTACTTACATACACCAAAATAACATATTTTACAATTTTTGTCTGTCTGTCTGTTTGTTCCGGCTAATCTCTGAAATGGCTGGACCGATTTTGACGGGACTTTTTTTGGCAGGTAGCTGATGTAATAAGGAGTAACTTAGGCTACTTTTATTTTAGAAAAATAAAGTTAAAAACCACGTGGACGAAGTCGCGGGAACAGCTAGTGTATAATATATTAGAGATACCTACGTGTTTTTTTATTGATGACTAGCTGTACACGGGATTTCGTCCGTGTTGAATTTAACTTTATTTTTCTAAAATATAAGAAGTTAAATTCCACGCGGACGAAGTCGCGTGTACAGCTAGTTGTCGGTAGTCTAGCGATTTAGCTAGCACACTGCTTTGATTCCTGCTTGGTAGTCGAGGGTTCGATTCCTCGCACGCTGCAAACATTTGTATTCATGAGTATGATTGTTTGTAACGGTCTGGGTGTTTTCTATGTCTAGATAATATATATGTATTTACGAAAAAAAATCTTTGTATTTATATCAGTACCCATAACATAATCTTCAGCTAGCTTAACTTTGGTCTAGATGAAGCTGTGTGAATTGTCCTGAGATTACTATTATTACTATAATAAATCTTTTCAAATCAGCCGATGTTTATTTTTGCCATAATACGTGCTGTTACCATGTGATAATATTACGTACGTACTTATTAAATTATTAACTATTTATACTGTTTTAAATGTGATGCGTTCATTATTTATATTTCCTTTAAATTAAAGACAAATGTATATATATATATATATATTTATATACACTTGCACACTTAGTTGATCCAGCCACGATCCGTAGATATTGCTGATCCACTGTCTCTCTCTTTCTATCACTATCTTTGTATTCTAATATGCGATGTTGCCGTTCCGGCCGAGACCATGCGTTGTTGCCAAATGTATTCGTCGATAGTAGTAGATACTTATACTCGATATATATTTTTTCAACAATTTCCTGCAATAGTGAATCCGTATCGGCATTTTTTTTAAATGCACAAAGATTTTTTGGCTCTGAATATATTTAAAAATCATTTACTTGTGTGTTGATGAATTTATATACTAGTACATGAAGTACCTAATACTTGTTTTGATTTGAATAGGTAGCGATATTATGAATTTATTATACGTAATCTAAAGATTTTGACGAAATAAAAGTAATTAGTTATCTGTTAACCTTGACTTCATGCTGGCACCAGTATTATCAGATGATGAACATAAAAACTTACAGCAGAAATATCGTGTTTGGACTCATTAGATAGGTCTCGATGAATAGAGTTTAAAAAACTTAAAATAAATGGTACATTAGAAATAATGTATAAAAACCCCTTACGTAAAATTCAACCACTTTAAACTTAATAATAATAATAATTAGGAAAAGAGAAAAGCTATACATGCACTGAAAGTAATTGATGCCTTCCACACAATATTTTCAGTATTAAACAACTCTGTTTGTTCAGTAAAAGTGTAAATACACTGGTAACCTTTAATCATATTTTATATGCAAACATTACATATACAAACACTAAAGTTTTATTTCAGAATAGCCAGTAGTTTTCAAGAAATAAGTCTTTGAAATTGTACGTGTAACTTATATATATACCTACTAGTTTTTTCACCATAACAAACAACACCAATATGGCCTAGTTAGTAGTTTACCTGTGTACCAATTAATAATAATAGTAATCTCAGGACAATTCATACAGCTTCATCTAGACCCAAGTTAAGCTAGCTGAAGATTATGTTATGGGTACTGATATAAATACAAAGATTTTTTTCGTAAATACATATATATTATCTATACATAGAAAACACCCAGACCGTTACAAACAATCATATATATACAAATGTTTGCAGCGTGCGAGGAATCGAACCCTCGACCACCAAGCAGGAATCAAAGCAGTGTGCTAGCTAAATCGCTAGACTACCGACAACTAGCTGTACACGCGACTTCGTCCGCGTGGAATTTAACTTCTTATATTTTAGAAAAATAAAGTTAAATTCAACACGGACGAAATCCCGTGTACAGCTAGTCATCAATAAAAAAACACGTAGGTATCTCTAATATATTATACACTAGCTGTTCCCGCGACTTCGTCCACGTGGTTTTTAACTTTATTTTTCTAAAATAAAAGTAGCCTAAGTTACTCCTTATTACATCAGCTACCTGCCAAAAAAAAAGTCCCGTCAAAATCGGTCCAGCCATTTCAGAGATTAGCCGGAACAAACAGACAGACAGACAAAAATTGTAAAATATTTTATATGTACCGTATTTATATTCATATGCAAGTAGTAAAAAACGGTTATTTCAATATTACAAACAACAGGCTTCAACATTCTCAAGTACCACAAAAAAGATGTTTTTTTATCAAATAAACAGTTTTTATTAAAAACAAGCTGTCCCCGCGACTTCGTCCGCGTGGAATTAACTTTATTTTTCTAAAATAAAAGTAGCCTAAGTTACTCCTTATAAATCAGCTACCTGCCAAAAAAAGTACCGTCAAAATCGGTCCAGCCATTTCAGAGATTAGCCGGAACAAACAGACCGACAGACAGACAGACAAAAATTATAAAAATTGTTATTTTGGTATATGTACCTTATATATATTCATATGCATGTAGTAAAAAACGGTTTTTTCTATATTACAAACAGACACTCCAATTTTTATTAAATGTATAGATGTATAGATTATTATTTATTTATTTATTTATTCATCCAAAATAATACAAATTGTGTAGGATAACGTAATAGTAACATTACAGTAAAATTTTGTCAACAACATAATAGCAACTTAAACATTAAATCTCGGTATATCTATAGACTAGCTGGCCCCAGCGACTTCGTCCGCGTGAAATTTTATTTTATTTTTCTAAAATAACAGTAGCGTAAGTTACTCCTTATTACATCAGCTACTTGCCAAAAAAAGTCCCGTCAAAATCGGTCCAGCTATTTCAGAGATTAGCCGGAACAAACAGACAGACAGACAGACAAAACTTGTAAAATATGTTATTTTGGTGTATGTACCGTATTTATATTCATATGCAAGTAGTAAAAAACGGTTATTTCAATATTACAAACAGACACTCCAATTTTATTTACATGTATAGATGTATAGATTAAAAAAAAAGTAACAGTCATAAGGCTAGTCGTATGCCTAATATATATAATAATGTAATAAATTCATTTAAACAGAAATTGCGGGAACATTATTTAAATTTGTAACTTTTTTACTGTCCTCCTTTTTTCACATCTTTCTGTTATATCCATATAGTTCTCTCTATATTTTCTGATTTTCTTACTTTCAATTTGAGACTGTACTTATAATTATATATAATATTTATACATTTATGGGTTATATTTAGATATATATTTATGTATGTATATTGTTATTTTTTTATAGAAATGTATATTTTGCTTATCTTTATTATCTTTATAAATCTTTTTTTGACATTTCTTATTTATATTAGTGCACCGCCAATAATCTTTCGCTGCACCACTCATGGTTGCCTGGTAAATAACGCGGCAAAATATTAAGTCCGCCACATGTACAAATTTTTTGTGCATTAAAGTTAAAGAAATAAAAAAATACAATACTGTTTAATGAAAATGCGTGTTGTCTAGTGCTTTGAGATGTATCAAAATAAGGTCAACAAAAAAGTCCGTGATGGTATATGTCTATCTCTTAAGGATAACCAACAATAACCATTTTTTATCTTTTACATTTTACGGGATTTTTTTTTATCGTATGTTTCCCTTAAAATCATGTAAACTATGTTATTATGTCATAATCTAAAGAAATAATAATATTTTATAGTGACATATCCACTATAAAATACCATAAAGTAGCAATGTAATTCGTTACGCGCGAATCAGGTGTTATAAGGTCAAAGGTCGGTGCACCCCGCGTATTTGATAAATAGTGCTTCTCTGGATGTCTTTAAGAGAAAATGGCAGTATGTACGTGTATATGTACAAGTCCTTAAGTGTTAAGTTTTTCAAATGTACATACAGTAAAGAATAAATATTTTTAAGTACAGTACTTACGTACATTAATATAATACCTACTTTTTACTTGTATCTATTGTTATCAAAATTAAATTATAAGTTCTTAACTTGACCACGACTATGTGACCCTCTCTTGGCGCCAAAACGAGTGAAAAAATGAACAGCATACGACGACGACGCAGTACCTATAGAGTGGAGCAACTGCTTATTCAGTTTTATTCAACTATTTAGTCCCTCCACCGTTACAATGAATGGAGGCGGATATTAATCAATGTACGTAGCATTGCGAATATAAAATATCTAGATTAGGTATAATAAATTCATAATTCATAGGCCGTTACGGTATCAGAGCCAAAGTCTTCTTTCTTTGTTTATGTACTGTTAGATGCGACAGCGACTTTGTTTTTATATTACTATGTAATGATTGATATACCTAAAATAAATAAAATATCTGAGGTTTGGACAAAAATTCAAAAGGTACTTAATTTTTAAAAAGTATTTTGAAAATACCTATTTTGCATTTAGTATTTGAAATACAAAAAACAAAACTATTTTTGTTTTTAGAGTGACATTTCTATGAATTCACTGTCGATAGCGAGCGGTGCGATGGAAAAAGATAACCGTTTATAAAAATATAATAAATAACCCTGGACAATTAACACAGACTGATACTGAACTGATATAAATAGATATTTTTATTTTGTAAATACATATATAATATACATATAAAACACCCAGACCGATGAAAACAATCGATGACCGATGAGTACAAATGTTTGCATCGTGCGAGAAATCGAACCCGCGACCATCGGATGTAAAGCGGTGTGACCACCGAGGCAGTCGAAATATATAAATAATCTTATGAATTTAATTTATTCTAATTTGTTTATGTGCGCGGGGTGCGGTGTACGGTGCTCTCACCCTGTCTCCACCGTTGCTGGAGCTTGCATGTATGGAGCATTGCGAATATAAAATATCTAGATTAGTAAATTCATAATTGATAGACCGTTACGGTATCTATATATATTCGGATTAAAATAAGTATCGCAGTAAGGACCAGTATATACAGTGATCAACACAATTAACTGATTTTTGAAATATATATACAGAGCCAAAAAGTCTTTGTGTATTCAAAAAATATCTAATTTGTTTGTGTGCGCGGGGTGCGGTGTACGGTGCAGGGGGGACCCTGCCTCCACCGTTGCTGGAGCTTGCATGTATGGAGCATTGCGAATATAAAATATCTACATTAGTAAATTAATAAAGTCATAATTGATAGACCGTTACGGTATCTATATATATTCGGATGAAAGTAAGTATCGCAGTAAGGACGAGTATATAAAGTGATCAACATAATTAATTGATTTTTGGAATATATTCAGAGCCAAAAAGTCTTTGTGTATACCAAAAATTTAGCCGTTCGGAGCCATTCAGTCACGAATTATTAGTAAAAAAAGTGTCGAGTATATCGTACTATCGACGAATATATATGGCCGCATCGCAAAATAGAATGCGACGTTGCCATACCGCCTGAGATATACGCGATAGAGGTCAAGTTATTCAGTGCAAAAGGTGGAATCAGCAAGTGTGTAGGTTGTGGCGTGATCAACAAAGTGCCCAAAGAGGTGTTATATATATATATATATATACGCAATAAAGCACCACATATAAAAAAGAAACATAAGACAAGAATCTCATTGGACAACATTGCAATTAGCAAGTTTCTTGCTCATTCTTCTTGTGATGAGTCCGCGTTCCTAATGAGTGGTAGAATAAAAAAATGTTACTAATCAAAAGTGCTTGCAAAAGAAATAGAAATAATATTTATTGTAATGAACTTAATTATTTAATAAAGATTATTTTTATTTGTTTTGGTAAAGAAAAGAAAAGAAAACGCACCATCACTACATAATATAAAACAAAGTCGCTGTCGCTGTCTGGCCGTCCATATGTATGGTTAAATGTTTAAAACTACGCAACGGATTTTTTTTTAATAGATAGAGTGATTCCTGAGGAAGGATTATATATATAATACTTGTACATCCGTGCGAAGCCGGGGCGATTAGATAGTTGAATATAAATATGTTCTAAATAAATTAATTGAAATACTATTTACGAACAAAACTATATCTATTATTATCTATTATCCAGGATGGAATAGTCAGTGGTTCAGCCAACTGCCCATGTTATGGACAACTCTTTATTGTGTACAAAAGCATATTTATAAAAAAAAGAACTTTACGTAAATGTGCTAAACAAATGGCGGCCTTATCGCTTAAGGCAATCTCTTACAGACAACCTGGAAAATTGAAACTATGAGTAGAAGATAAGGTAGATCAATACAAAATACATATACATGAAATATGCCTAACTAAATAAACATACACATACATAAATAAAATATATAACTAAAATTACTATCACATTTAATTAATTTATAAAAATATATTGGCTACATTAAAATTTAAAAAGAATACGAGCTGATTTTTTTTTCAGTTCTTCTCAGCCCGAAAGCACTTCGAACTGACGGTAGATTTAATATATCATAAGAGTCTGTAATAGACCTACATGAATAAAGACATTTAGATTTTTTATTTTGAAAATAGATTTTTTTAACCTCTGACGGAACCGATGCGCTCCATTACGACCCTTAGCTCCTTAAATATAAAAAAAAATCATTAAGTAATGACTTGTCAAATAGTTTAAATATAATTACTAGTACATACCGACCAAAATTAATATTTATTTATTTTATTAATTGCAACTTTTTATCTAAATCTTGAATATAGAAAATAATTTTGTAATCATTATCACTAATTGCATTGCAATTTTTAACGTCACTATTTAAACTGTATCAAGCTATCACATCACAACATCATACCGATTTTAAAGTTCATATATTATAAGCACATTGGTTTATTATTAATATATTCGATTTGTATTTCATTCGTAAAACTTTCGGGAGAGCACTGGCTCGCTGTGGCAGCGTGTGTACCGCGCCGGCACTACCCTTGAACTGAAAGATGAAAATGCGAAATCAATTGGCCTGAAGTCTCCCATAGTCTTTTCTTTCGCTAGCTATTGTTGGGATTTTCAGTCGATGCGGTTTTTTATATACAATATTAATAGAACTGTAGATTCAGCATTTCAGTGTATGATGAACAATAATATAATCTACTTTCCTACATATACATATATTTATACTATATATTGACGGCCTCGGTAGTTTAGATGTTTTGCACACCTTACTTAAAATTGTTGCGGGTTCGACTCGCACGGTGCAAATATTTATATTCATGATTTTTTTTTTGTAAATAATTATGAATTTTGATACATATTTTAGATTTAAAATAAAATATTATATACGACATAGACGTGGTAATGAGGGTATAGTTGCAGGTATATATATATTTTTTTATTGGGTATGTTTGGGCTATTGCCAGATGTTTGTAACACCTGTATGTTTTTTTTTTGGATGATAATGGAATGGTGCACCCGCCTGCGCTAACGGTTTACGCTGGCAGGGCACCAGTAAAGGATGATAAGATGAGCATGAGGTCAGGTCAGTTAGCCCATCGTGACAAGCTCACCATGAATTTGTCACGATGGTTTCCAGGGGGAACCGCGTGGAGGTCAACCTGACAATGTACATTGCTAGCAATGGGGTTATCAATCCACATTACTAACAATCCCCTTTCTCTCCCCCCTGTAACACCTGTAGCACTGCGATAGATAGACTGTGCTTGGCCTTTTTCAAAGTTCGCTACCTAGACCCGTCAGGGACAAGAATTGTTGTTGCAGGTATAAGCAAGTTATGAAAAAAATTGTTTAAATATATGCAGCGCGGTGGTGATCACCTCATCACTGTAGCATTATATATGATGTGATGAGGTGTCACTACATAATATGCTGTTTATTGTAGTATCTAGGTATAGTATATTGGTGATATAATTGTACTATTTATTGTACATTACTAAGTTTATTTAATAGTGTGCTACATGGCTTAAGTAACGCGTTCATTCGACACAGAATCGTAACGTGGACTGATTTTACACTGAACTTAAATCTATGTTATCTGGAAAGGTAAACTTATTATTTTCTCAAGAGACTACAGCATGGGGTTTTTCAAGAAGGGTATATTAAGGTTTCTTAAGGGTCGGCAATGCGCACTTCACACCCATGGTGTTTCAGGCGTCCATAGACTACGGTAACCGTGTACCATCAGATTGGCCGTATGTATGTTTGCCACCTACATGGTTATTATATAAAAGGAAGAAAATAAAAAAAAATAGAGAAAAGAATCCACTCGTTTATTCTAATACCTTTAGAAATTATGTGCACCAATAAAAGTTGATGATAATCCGTACAGTCAGCTTCATAATATATGGTAGCGACTAGAAAATAAAAAAATACAATTTTCAATTTTAGATGACCAATTTGTATGTTTTTATGGATGTATATAGAATGGTGATAATAGTTAATAAACACTGGAATGAAAAGTAAATATATAAAATGAGCTTGGTTTTTTTTAATAGATGAATATTAAAATGGTGCATCAATGGATGATGTATGTGCATGAAGTCATATTGATTAGCACATTATGGCAAACACCAAGAGTTAACGAGGATGGTTTCCAAGGAGGGACCGCGTGGAGGTCGACCTGACAAGATATATTATTGTTATTTCTTGTATGTTCTTTTAATATTGGTACAATGAAGTAGCATAAACAAGTGAATATAACACTAATGTGTATTAATATATTTTTTATATTAGTGTATATGTATATAATATATATTAAATATTTACAATTTATATAACAATAATTTAATGCGTTCTCTCTCTCCAACACCACTCTCCCCCCTTTTCACACACGTTTTACTTCTATTCTATTGTATACTTGGGCATCCTGTCTGTCCTCATGTAACATATCTAAATTCAGACTTTTTTATTTAAGTTTTTTTTTCTTGCTTTTTATACTATATCTAGTTCTTGGTTGTCTGCTTGCTTCCAAACAAAGGCCTGCTCTAATCTTTTCCACTCTGTTCTGTCTTGTGTGATCCTGGTCCATATCTTCCCTGCTGTTCTAACTATTTCATCCTCCCATCTTCTGTTTGGTCCTCCTCTTTTTCTATGTCCTTGTCTTGGGTACCAAGTAGTTATAACCTTGCTCCATTTATTCTTTCCACGTATTTTAGTTTTCTAGTTTTAGCATTTACATCTTGTGTTTTAGTTATATTTCTAATGGTTTAGTTTATCTTTTCTATTTTATCCGGCATTATAAGAATAAAAAATAATAAGAGAGACGAACTTTTTAGCATTCCATGAACTCACCGTGCTAGTGCCGGAATCTGCATGTGGCAGAGAGGGTAGCTCCAAACTGTTCCCGAAACTTGTGACCCGGGTGTAGTTGCAAAAGGCTCCTTTGTCGATGTACGGCAACATTCACCTTCGCCGCTCGTGTTTCTCTCCCTACCCAGCCATATCTGGTAGGAGCCTGCTAGTGCTGCTTTAGATACACGTTCTAGTATATAACTTACTACAGTTATAGACAGGCCAAAATTGAAAGAGAAATTTCGCTGGTATACCTCGATACACGTTCTAGTATATAACTTACTATTAACAGGCCAAAATTGAAAGAGAAATTTCGCTGGTATACCTCTCGCTCACTCTTCTGTATATGAAGCCGACTGTACAACATTTCCCTAAATCTCTTACGACAAACGGTCGACTATCTTTGCCGACTCGAACCGGACTATTGAATACACGTTAACGAAACCCTCTAACCACAAAGTGAATGGGTATTTACGGGGCATTAAACTTATATCTTCAGTGATGATCTCATAATACATCTTTAGACTAGCAGACCCTGTCACGTTGCTGTGACTAAGGTTCTTGAATAAAATAATATTGCGCTATAAATTGAGATGTAAGCTATCCTATCTTTCAAGTTGGATCAAATCGCACACAACGTGCGAATCAAATTTGCAATCGGTTCAGTAGTCGATCGCGGACAAACAAAACAAACGTGACACGCAATTTTTATATATAAAGATTATATTTATGGAACCTAATAGAATAGAAATCATTTATACAAAAAAAAACTGACATTGAAGCACTTTTTAATAGGCATAACATTTTTTTTCAATCTACCACTCATTCGGAAAGTTCAGCACGAGAAGAATGAGCGAGAAACTTGCGTGTTGCTCTTTTAAATAATTTTATAGTTACTTTACATTTCTAAGTTTAAGTATGTGAATATAAACTACCAACTAGCACTAATTCAATTAAATACTCAAATTGAGAAAATATTAAATATACAACCAATAAACAAGGTTGAGTAACTAAATAAGTGTAAATCAGTCGTAGTAATTAAAGCAGACCAGTCCTCACAATCAGCACTCGTTCACGAGTATGGTATCAAGAGTAAGACGGTTCCACCACCTTATGCGAGCAGGTAAGGAGTGGAACTCTCTCCCAGGATCAGTGTTTCCTGCCTCTAACGTTGGGCCTTTCAAGTCAAGGATGAATAGATGAAGAGTAAATCATTACTTAAGATCAAAAGAAAGAACACGCGCTGAAATTTCTTAAAAAAAATGTATTTAAGCTTACGGCACGCCTGATGGTAAGTGATGACATTAGGAACATCATCATGTGACGCCTATAGCACAACTGTTTCTTTCCCATTCCGGTGACTAATGTGTCATCCATACGACCTCGCTGGTCTAGCGGTTCAGCACATACAGATATCTGAAGTCATAAGTATGATTGTTCATATCAATCTGGGTGTTTTCTATGTATATAATGTATGTTTTACAAAAGAAAATCTATGTATTTGTATCAGTGGTCTAGGACCTACAACACAAGCTCTGCTTAGCTTGGGACTAGATGGCGTTGTGTCAATTTTCCAGGTATATTACATTATATATACCTACTTTACTCCCTTCAACCAAAACCAGACTTACAAGCAAGCTTAAGCAAAAATAGATAACACATAGGGAAGGGCATTGTTAGTCATTACACAGTATAAAACAAAGTCGCTGTCGCTGTCTGTCCGTCCCTATATATGTTTAAATCTTTAAAACTACGCAACGGATTTTGAAGCGTAGTTTTTAATAGATAGAGTGATTCAAGAGGAAGGTTTATATATATAATACATGTATCGTGCCAAGCCGAGACGAGTAGCTAGTGATGTATATAATAATGACATATTTGTAACTTTATCTCTACGTAGATATAAGGTTCAAATTGCTTGTGAAGGGGAGAAAGGGTTAGTAATGTAGACTAATAACCCCATTACTACGAATGTATTATGTCAGATTGACACGCTCCTGTAAATTTCTTGGTAAATTTCTATTTGTCAAGATTGACATCTGGACCTGACTTCCGCCTCCTCTGGTGCCCCGCAGCGTAAAAAGTTAGCGCAGGTGTCTACTTAGGTACCCCGTTATTGTATAAACTCACCCCCTTGTATAAACTCAGACGAGTTTATACAGAGCCTAACGGTATCTGTCTTAACTGATAACAAAAAAAAGCTCAAGGAAATCCTTTAAGTTGTTACATAAAAGATAGGTATCTTTTTTATCCTTTAACGTAAGCTTGAATAATAGTATCGAAAACATAAATTATTAATTTCGGCTCTCATGAAAATAACATGACATTATGGTTTATTGTAATTTAGAATGCTTTTTATTCGTGCCACAAAAGTGGCGATTAAATATAACTAGTGGTCTCTCAGTGGTCAAAATTGGACCTTTCCTTAGATTCTGTAATACCACAGATAACATAATATTGTAATATTATATAATCTATTTTCATATTGACCACAGACTTTCACAATAAACAAATGAGTATATAGGCATACATACAGTGTCATTATTACATTTTCTAAAATAAAAGTAGCCTAAGTTACTCCTTACTACATCAGCTACCTGCCAAGAAAAGTCCTGTTAAAATCGGCCCAGACATTTCAAAGATTAGCCGGAACAAACAGATAGACTGACAGACAAGAATTATAAAAAAATGTTATTTTGGTGTATATACCGTATTTATATTCATATGCATGTAGTAAAAAACGGTTATTTCAATATTACAAACAGATACTCCAATTTTAATTATATGTATAGATGTATAGATTGTCAATATACGGAAGTATACACAGAACAAAAAAGGACAGATTCTACTATGGAAATATATTATTTCCCTAATAAGTATATACTTCCTTCCATAATTCATTAACTAATACAAATAAGTACAGCTTCACATATAGTTGACTTACCAAGGTAATCTCATAAGCCGATCAAGAACTTATTAATCGCTATACACTAGTTCTACCTGCGACTTTGTACGCGCCACATTTAGAATAGCAATCCATATAAATAAATTCTTCTTCTTCTTCTTCCGGCCTTATCCTATTTTCATTTGGGGTCGGCTCTCCTTCTTTCTTCTTCAGTGGTGTCTATTTTGGACTGTTGCTGGCTCTATATTTCATTTGTCCTTAAGGTCCTTACTAACTACTATATAAATAAATTGGACGGTAGGGAAAAAAAATTATAATGTAAAAACTTGACGTTCATAAGCGGCTAAAATGTCCTACATGAATAAATGATTTTTGAATTTGAAATAAAAAAAATATATATTCATGTAGGACACTTTTGAACGTCTTTTTTGTATCTATTAATATTTTTTACCTACCATCCAGTTCAGTATACAGATTCAATTGAGAAGAACTAGCAAGAAACTCAAGTGTTTTTTTTAAGGTCACTTTAAGTCTATTATATATATACTTCCTAACTTATATAGATGTCTATGTCTAACATTAAACTCCTAGCATGAACAACTACTGCCATGCACGTTTGTCATTTAAGTAATCGTTTAATGAGCATGAAATAGGCTTTTAGTAAGACAATTTCTGTTATTTTTTTTTATAATGTGTCATTAACAAATACATATAACCCGAAATTTTCTCCCTTCTATCACCAACCCCCATTTTTAATAGCAATATTAGTACTGAAATTTATATGGCAAAACAACGTTTGTCGGGACAGCTAGTTATTTATATATATCTGTTATATATCTCTCTTTTTACGTGGGTAATACGTTCAAACACGCGAGCGTCAGCCATGCGTGGATGAGTTTAAAAGTTATATGAGGATAGTGATTGTGAAGAAATTTTCTAACAAATGACGGCTTTTTGTAACAGTTCTAATGTAGGACTAATGTATATTATACATACAGACAGTCAGTAGGGAATTTGCAACATTATTATTAGTTAGTAGCTGTGCCCACGTTAAATTTCAATAAAAAAAATATAATCTATATGTTATTCTGATGCAAGCTATATTACTGTAAAGCTTCATCAAAATCCGTCCAGCTTTTGCGTGAAAGAGAAACAAACATCCATATTTACAAACTTTCGCGTTTATAATATTACTAGCCACTCGCCCCGGCTTCGCCCGGGTGTACATGTACAATATTATATATGTAAACCTTCCTCTAGAATCACTCTATCTGTTAAAAAAACCGCTTCAAAATCCGTTGCGTAGTTAAAGATTTAAGCATATATAGGGACGGACAGACAGCGACAGCGACTTTGTTTTATACTATGTAATGATGATTAAGATGTATATGTAGTTTCGCGTGTTACTTCAATTCAATACTAGAAGCTGAAGCTTTGTTTATTATCCACGCGTACGAAGCCGGGCCGGATCGCTAGTTCTGTTATAAATGAGTGATATACAGACGCAGTTCGCATACAATTTCACTATACGTATGGTATAATTATCGATCACGTATCTCGTAGTAACGTGATTACGCTCATTCCCTTTTATGATGATGAGCTGTCATTCAGGAAAATGTCCCGCATCCAACGTATACGACACATATCATATCTTATATATACGCTGTTAACGTTCACTATTCAATAAACGGTAATATGCATATAAAGTGGCTTCAGACGTGTCTACATTATAATAATTATATTAATACTTGAAGCAAAAACTTTGTACACCTTTTAAGAAATTTCACGAACGGAGCAGTATGAAATTTGGTTCGCTTGTAGTTTATGAACTGAAGAAGTACCTATAGAACGCCAATTTTCTTTTTTTGATTATGGATAAAAAGTATATTAAGTCAATAAATAAATGCAGAGTGTATTAATAAATATAGTTAAAAAATATGACTATTTACAATTGCTTATATTATCTTTATTTAAATATAGATTTATATTTGTCAGTAAAATTTATGGGTACATACGTACGTACATAGTCAATTTTTTCTAGTTCCTTAAATGTGATAAGTGAATTTATATAGGACACATAGCTCGTAGGACAGATAGCAGTTGGGACATAAAATCCTCGAGTGGCGACCGCGGACCGAATTAGAATACATAGCTCGTAGGACAGATTAGACAATAGGCAGTTGGGGCAGTAAAGTCCTCGAATGGCGACCGCGTATCGGAAGACGCGTGTGAAGCCCTCCAGCTAGGAGGACCGACAATCTGGTCTAGATCTCTAGAAAGCATTGGATACAAGCAGCGCAGGACCGATCATCGACCAAGATTTTTGGGCATAAACCAAACGAGCTTTTGACTCACTTGATGGTAAGTGATTACCGCCGCCTATGAGCATCCGCCACACTAGGGTATTTTCAAGAGTGTTGCCAGCCTTTTAAGAAGGAATAAGATCTTTTCTTTAAAGTTTTAATATTGTATTGATTCCATTGATACCATACTCGTACATATCAACAACTGATTTTGATGAAAGTTAATAATTCGTTTTATGGAAATTGCGTAAGGTTTACAACAAACTGCCAGAGTCTGTTCTCAATTTGCCAGAAAAATTCAAATACCCTATAAATTATTTTCCTTGTAAAAAAATCTTATAAAATTGAGAAATTTAAAAATTATAATAATGTTTTTGTAGAAAATATCTACCTTAATTCGTAGCGCTGACAATGTGATCTGATTGAACATAGATTAAGTGCGTAGCGGTTTCTATGTTGATTTTCGCATGCCTAATCCTTGTTATTGTACACACGAGTTTTCTTGAATTTGCGTTTCGAATGAGTGGTTGGATAAAAATAATATGACTATTCAAAAGTGCTTATATTAAGTTTATTTGAATAAAGATTATTTCTATTTTTATTGCTGAAAGGCTTAAACACATGCGCTGAAAAAAAAAATTTACGGCTCGTCTTATGGTAAACTAGTTACTATACAATCGTATAAATGGCTATGTATGTTATCGGCCATTCATTAAAATCTCGGAGATTATATGATATTTTCTTTGAAATTAAACTCGTACATTTACGATACTATACAAAGTTTATGATGTCATAAACTCCATGTTCTGTTTCTGTTCTCTTTCACGGTGATTTATGTAAGAACATTTGCTATACAAACATACATAATCATACGTATAATAAAATTTAAACGAGCCGTGAATACTCATTAAATATAAAAAAAACACTGTACACTTTGTACTTAAGACAATGAGATTAAAAAATAGGTTTTATTAATTGGTTTCTACGCGTTATTATAAATACATAATAATTAATAGAAATGTGAATCAAAATCGGAAATAATTTATTCATGTAGGTCATTTAACTTATGAACATCAAGTCTTTTTAATTATTATTTATTACTTACCGTTTAAATATTTGTTATTATAATAAACTTCATATAATCACTTCTGAATAGGGATATATTTTTTTATTCTATCGATCATTCAGAAAGCAGACCACAAGAAAAATGAGCAGGATACTTGCGTTTTGCTGTTTTAAATAAATGTTGTCAATAAAAGCAATATTGTCAAAGTAAGTAAATATAATAGCTACTAGAGAAATAAAATAAATCAGTCATAATACGAATAATTTAAATAAGATAATTATTTTATTCTCTCTTTATTTAGTCAACTGATGACCGCAACGCGAAACGTCAGGTCAGGTAAAATATCTTACGTAATTTACTACAAAATTATTGAGAACCACTTAACTTAATTAATAATGGGTACAAAACGAGAAAGATTAAAAATTACTTGTACACGATGATCTCAAAAAATACTTAAACGATTTGAAAGTGATGTGCAGCTATATCCTAGCAATCTTTCAGTAGCATTTAGTATCTATATCATACCAATCAAGTAAAAAAAAGGTTATAATCTACAGTTATTCCAAATTTACGGCCTCAATAGTCTAGCGGTTTAGCACACCGCTTTACTGCGGATGGTCGCAGGTTCGATTCATGAGAATGATTGTTTGTGTTTTCTATGTAGATTAAAAATATCGAAAAAATATCTATGTATTTATATCAGTTGTCTAGTAACCATAACACAAGCACAAAGGGTACAAAGTCGAGGCCTCAACTAGTTATGACTATAAAATTATAGTGATTGTTCTTTGTATCTTTTGAAACGATAATAAAGGGCTGGAATGAGTTGAACATTGTTTATAAAACGAGTCAGACTATGTAAAATTGAAAAAAACAATAAGCTAGTAGTTGCTTTTGAACGTTTAATGCACATTAATACATTTATTGAATTAGATGTTATTCTATTTAAAGACTAACTTGCTGTTACCACAGATAACAACTAAGTATCGTTTAGAAAAGTCAATAGTTCTTTTATGGGAATGGGTATAAAAAGTTACAATAAGATATCGAGGTATATACTTGAAGTACCTTTAAATAAATTCACAACATCATGCTTATTTAAGTAAAGCTTATTACAGACTAAACGATTACTTGAATGAGGAGCGTGCATGGCAATAGTATGTAGTTCAAGCACGGGATATTCACTTAATGTTAGACATAGACACCTAAATAACTAGACAATGTAAATAAAGTAGCTTTAAGAAAAAGAAATTTAGAGTAGTCTCTGGACAGTTTTTCTGAAATGAATTTGTATACAGAAGGGAGATACTCGGTAGGGAAAACATGTTAATACAAAAAATTTGACGTTCAAATGTACATTTTTTTATGTTAGGTTTAGGTGGCAAACAAGCATACGGCCCATCTGATGGTAAACGGTTACCGTATCCTATGGACGCCTGAAACACCAGGGGTGTCACATACGCGTTGCCGACCCTTAAGAAACCTTAATATACCCTTCTTGAAACACCCCATGCTGTAGTCTCTCGAGAAACCCTCGGCAGGTAGTTCATTCCACAATCTAAGTGTACGTGGGAGGAAGCTCTAAAACCGCACTGTCCGACATACATACGTAAATGATTAGTTAGTGATAGTACATAAGGTAATGATTTTAGAATTGATTTTGCCGAAGTTTCATCCTTGCCTCTTCCCGTTACTCGGGGTCGGCTTTTCTAATCCTGGGGCGCCATACATTTCGCTGGTGAGCATCGTCACTTGACAGGCCCAACTCCTTCATGTCCCTATGCACATTAGTCAACCAGGTAGTTGGTAGCCTGCCTCGTCCTTTTTGTTGTAGCCATGGAAAGGCACTTTCTCACAATGTGGTTTTCAGGTTTACGCAGAATGTGTCCATACCACCTAAGTCTACATTCTTTAAGCTTTTCGGTAATAGATACCACTTCGAAGCTGCCCCTTACAGGCTCGTTTCGGACTTTGGAAGTTCATTTCATTACTAACTGACTAAATAGTCTAAATAGAGACAAAAATGACTAGAATGCGACACTCAAATTCAAGAATCGTTTTCAATATTTATAATATAATATTACAATCTCTCACAAAACTTCATAGTACCATAGCAAAAAGTTAATTTCAAAGGGCACACAAATTGGTTGCATGTTTATACGAATATACATATGTACGAGTACGTAGAAAATTTCGTAATTAACTTTCGGCCTGCCGCGCCGTACTGCGGCTACAGAAGATGTCAGTGTCTCTCGGTGAATAACTTAAGTTTTTCATGCCAAAGTTTTGTTATTTCAACGTGATTGTGTTGTGGAGCCATTTCAGTGCATTATTGGATGTAAAAAATGTTTATTTTATGTTTATTTTTAATTATGGTAAATTAAGTTTAATTATATGCTCTTTTTTTTCGTTTGTTGTTTATATTGTATTTTTTACATTGCACTGAATAAAATATCTTTCTTTCTTTCTTTCGTTCGTTCTTTCTTTCTTTCTTACGAATATTTATAAACGGGGAATTTTATTAGCCAAATAAGATTACAAATAATGGCTTCAACTGAAATACAGCTTACAAAAACTATTCATTGAAGGTATTCATTCGGGTCATTGGGCTCCCTAAAATATGGTCGAGCGCAGTGATGGCTGGCTCATCCGTCATACTCGTGAACGAGTGCTGCTTGTAGGGACTGGTCTGCTCTTATCACTACGACTGATTTAATCCAATTGTATATTTATATTTGACCCAAAGAAATTTGTGCTGGTTGGTAGTTTGTATTCACACGTTTCGATTTGTAAATGTAAACTTACAAGGATTATTTAAAAGAGCAACACACAAGTTTCTTTCTCTTCTTCTAGTGATGAAACACATTTGTTTTTTATCTACCACTCGTTCGGAAAGCGAACGAGTGGTAGATAAAAAACAAATTGTTATGACTATTCAAAAGTGCTTAAATTAGGTTTATTTGAAAAAATTATATTCTAATTCAATTCTAATTAAATCAGCATTTAGTTAAAAGACTCAAAAAAAATTGTGCTGGTTGGTAGTTTGTATTCACACTTTTGCTCGTTCTTCTTGTGATGAGTCTGCATTCCGAATGAGTGGTAGAATAAAAAAACTTGACTATTCTAAAGTGCTTATATTAAGTTTATTTGAATAAAGATGATTTCTATTCCTAATTATTTACAAAAAAAATGTATCTATATATATCTTAATATCAGTAGTCCGGTAACTAGAAGATGCTGTGTCCAATTGCCCTTTTATATTATTATTAATTAACTACCTACCTAAATAAACCTTCCTCTTGAATCACTCTATTAAAAAAACCGTTTCAAATTCCGTTACGTAGTTATAAAGATTTAAGCATACATAAGGACGGAGAGACAGCGACAGCGACTTTGTTTTATACTGTACTTTATGTAATGATATAACAATTCAATTAAGTTCTTGCTTAATTTGCACTTAATTTTTTATAATTTAATCACACTCAGGGAAATTTGGATGTAAAGGGAGGGGACCAACTTTCGAATAGATGGATGGATGTCGTGAAAGATGATATGCGAATAAAAGAAATATGTTTAGCAACATATGACGATGCATTATAATGATACCGGACGAAAGAGCTGTTTGTTTTCTATCATTATGTTTTTTTTTTCGAAAACCACGTATTTAGATAAACTTGTGGATTAAAGGCATGAAACATTGAAAACTCTGAAATTTACGTCAACAGCTCCTTCCGACCAACTTTCGATATAATTTTGGATGTCGTATAAAATTTCTTAATGCGTACCCAAAACTCTGTGTTCCTTGTTTGAAATTGTTTTAAGCAACATCTGTTCGATGCATTATAATGAATACCGGACGAAAGACCTTGCTGTTTGTTTTCTATCATAATGTTTTTTTTTTTCTAAAAAGCAACGTATTTAGATAAACTTGTAGGTAAAACACAAATGTTAGTAAATAAAAAAAAACAATACTGCCATCTGGTAGAGTTTTAATGTACTAGTATGCTATATGCATAAGTTCCGGTATCAAATAAAAATAAAATATAGTTTATATATAACCGTGAATAACATTTTTTTTATATAAAATCGAGTTACTTTTACCGAAAACTTACTCCTATGTAAATATATCGCAAAACCATATCTAAGTACATAGTTAGATCTAAATCGTTTAAATACTAACTTTTGCCCGCGGCTTCGCTCGCATTAATTTATCTCCTTAGGGGTGGAATTTATCCAAATTCTTTCTTAGGGGAAGTCTCCGTCATGGTGGCTTTATACATGTAAAGTCTCAGCCCGATCGGTTTAAAATTGACAAAGTTTCATACAAACTTTCATCCCCTATTTTATCCCCTTGGAGGTAGAATTAATCAAAATCCTTTCTTAGCGGATGCCTACGTTATCACATCTACCTGCATGCCAAATTTCAGCCCGATCCGTCCAGTGGTTTGGGCTGTGCGTTAATAGATCACTATGTCAGCCAGTCACCTTTTAGTTATATATATACACAGATATATTTTATGTATTTCAGAAAATCTGATCATATTAAATAATAGGACTACTTCTGCTTTTGTACATATTCAAATATTTTTTTAAATTTTAATTATAATTTTATCTAGTCCCAAGCTAAGCAGAGCTTGTGTTATGGATGGGAGACAACTAATATAAATACATAGAAACATTTCTTTTATAAATATATACATAATAAAAATAGTAAATACCCAGACCGACACAAACAATCATACTCAGGAATACAAATGTACCGTGTTTGTACCGTGCGAACAATCGATCCCTCGAGAATCGGTAGTACGCCGCTAGGTCACCTATCATCGCCGTCATTATAGCCGTAACAATGTCCCGTTTTCAGTGGAAATTAAACTGGTCACATTACATTTAGGCGGTGTTTACCGCTTTCCACCACGAGATCCACTATTTGCCATTCGCAGTTACGTAAAAAATTCAAATAATAGAAACTGTTTGGAAATCGACGCCCGAACTGTCAACAAAACAAACAAAAACGTCTATACTCTTTTCATGTTACCTCTTTATATGCTTCATGGGTACAAACAGATAGCAATTGCGTCCTAAATAAACAACGAGATGGCGCCCTTTGTATATCATCGAAGTAGGTGTAGGTCAGAACTAGTAATGACAGATTGAGATTTTTCCCCTAAATTTGGGAAATTTTGATGCGATGGGGAAAATTTAGGAGAACAAAGTTTGAAGTTGTGTGGTTTGTGGCATAAAAATTGAATAAGGGGTAATAAATACAAGAGTGTGGAACACCAATCTTAAAATCAACACGATGACGTGCGTAACACAATACAAAATTCCAAGAACAACATTGTTATATAAAATAACAGTAATTTGTAATTATAATATTATCATATAAGAGAAAGCCAAAACATTTCTGTATAAATAATATTTTGTATTTGTTTATGGTTTGTACTCTGTGATTGACACGAACTTCTCAGCATTCCATGGATTCACCATTCGGGGGCCAAATCCATCGTGTGGCAGAGGGAAAAATTTCCCCGAACAGTTCCCGGGACTTATGACGCTGGTGTATGTTGAAGGAAACATTATTCATAACCATTTGCAATGCAACATAATACCCTCTACAATATGCGATCTTCTGGAAAGAATGCATCGGCTCCTTGTTACCTCTTTTTTTTATTTCCTTTTTGTAATTATTTGTTTCTTTTATGCACAATAAAGAGTTTTATTATTATTATTATTATTACCTCGTCAATATCATCAGTCCATCTAACAGATGTACGATAACCCGCCGTACTCTATATAGTCTCCAGTCTAAACACTATCTTTGTTTAAGCAAATTTTTAGGGCGATTTTTAGGCAAACCTAAATTTTGGGGAGATTTTGAGCAAAATTTAGAAGGAAATCGGGACGGTTATCTAGCAACACTGGTGAGAACGAGCTATGTTTAGTGTTGTTTATCTATTGTGTTAGGTATTTCTGGAGAGGTTTTAACGCCGTGCTACGGCTCTTAGTTATAATCCGTGCAAATATTGTTGTAGAACTCGTAAATTTCTCCGCACTATCGGAACTCGACGTAACGCTTACTTACTTATAAATTCCGGCCCATTTTCCTGCCGTAATGTTTATACGACATTTTATAAACTTGGTCGATAATAAATGGATTTATTTTTATGAATGACTATTTATACTCACGAATCCATTCGTGTGTAGAATAGATTCATCCAAGGATGCCAATTGTCCTCCAGTTTTTGTCTTCAGTGTGAGGACTTATTCTTACAAGTGTGTACGAAATCATTCAAGATACGACAATGTAAGAGGTTAGTGAGACATTGAGCCTGTCATAGAAGAAAGGGAGGGAAGGGGAAAAGGGACGGGAAGAGGGAAAATCATGTGTGGAAGCGTGAGGTTAGATATACCTTATGATGCTCCAAGAGTTATTTACTATTCTTTAGTACGTATCAGGCTACAGGGTTGTAGTAGCACAATTTCACTGGTTTATTACTAATTTAATACAATGTTTTAATTATCCTTGAAGAACGTCGCGTACTTTCGGGCTATATGGAAAGGTTTTTAACTGTCAGGGTAGGGAAACAGAGGTCAGACAAAAACAACTACGTACTTTTTGATATTTTCACTTCATCATAATTATCGTCATTGCCTTGCCTTTATACTTGTTACTGGAGCGGGAACACAACTACTATTTTAATAAAATCCAAATATTAGTAAAAATGTGTATTCTTCCCAAAAGGGCTCACAGCAAGAAGTAACAAAACAATATAGAATAGTCAAAGTGACGTATAAAAATATAGATATAAAAATATAAAGTTTATAAAAAGAATGATAGACAAGCTGCCAGTAACAATACTATTATTTTGGATCACCGCAATATGTCCTCTTCTTCCACTGATCTCTATCGTCATATCTCCTTTTATACATATCATCTTTCACACAATCTAGATGGATTACTTTATTAGGTCGTCCTCCCCCTTTCCATCTATCCATGTTAAATACTTTATTTAAGACATGGTCCTCGCTGCTCCGCATATCCTGCCCATACCAAGTCAATCTGTTACCTCGCAATTTGGTTTTAACTGGCGCAACTTTCAAACTTTCTCGTATGGGAATAAATGTTTTCACGTTGGCAACCCTGACGCAATCTAACAAAAATAAATTTTATTAATAAAATTGTAGGTAGCGTATATATAAATATTCACTAAAATTATAATTCCCTTTGTAAAATATTCACATTCTTAAAACACGTTTTACGTTTTTATTATATTTTAAGAAAAAAGTATATCTGTAGTAAACACTACCCCACGAGTGTTGTTTGAATTAAAAAGTAAGTACTTTTGAATAGTCATATTGTTTTGACATTAAGTTTATTTGAATAGAGATTATGACTATTCCTATTAAAAAAAAATAGCTCCCAATAAACAAACTCCAATAAATTGCAACTAAGAACGAGTAATCGACATTACGTCAGCTTGGAAATAAAAAAAAAACATTAAACGGTCTATTCTTATAGGGGCAGCGCTGTCACCGACAATTTCACAGACACCCACACACGTCAAACTTGTAACACCCCTCTTTTTGCGTGTGGAAATAAATGGATTATGATTTTTTTTACAAGAAAAATATTTAACTAAAAGTTTTCAATTTTCCGTAAGGTTTTTAAAAACAAACGCGTAAATACATTCGGTTATTCGACATGCTGGTCTAATTTAGAGTTGTATGTATTTTTAATGCCACGTTATAAAATAAGAATAAAATATAAATGTTAGGGGTGAACAACACTTATGACTTAGGAATATGAAAAATAGATAGTAGCCGATTATCAGACTAACTGAATATGTATATAAAATTACAGAAAACACGATCAAACCGTTTCGGATGAATATAGTGGTACCTAATATAGTATAATGAATGATTAAATTTATATCTAAGATATTATATGGTAAATATGCAAAAAATATAAAAGTAAAAAATTCTATATATTATAAAAAACATAGTTCAAAATACTAAAAGAAATATAAAAGAAGTACTGTCACCAACAATTAGGTATACTATTTTTTTATGTAACTTTAATGCACAAAACAATGTGTACATATGGCGGACTTAACATCTTACGGTTTTATCTACCAGGCAACCATGAGTGGCGCAGAGAAAGATTATTGGCGGTACACTAATAAATCAGAAATGCCAAAAAAAATATATATAAGGTAAAATATACATAAATATAAAGCTAAATATAATATATATATAAATACTCAATGATCTGATCTGTTCTAAGGAGATCTCACATTGTTTATTGAGAGTTTTGCCAATCCTCGTTTCTTTGGTAGCCTGGTATTGACAGAGTCAAGATTGATGTCCCGCTTTGAACGTAAGGTTTACTCTGTTTTATAGCTGCTATAACTTACTATGAGACTTGCAATATTTAAAATGCAATCCAGCTGCAAAGGTAAACAAGCTATAAGGCCTGTTTAACAATACTAAGAATCGCCTATGAACAACACGGCGGCCTGTATAAATCACACGAATACTGTTAAAGTTAAACTTCTTGATAATAAATGAGATGGGACGAATAAGAACGTATTACCAAAATTCGCAGTTCACTTTTGCGAAATAGAAATAGAAATAATCTTCATTCAAATAAACTTAATATAAGCACTTTTGAATAGTCAAGTTTTTTTATTCTACAGCTCATTCGGAATGCAGACTCATCGCAAGAAGAATGTGCAAGAAAGTGTTGCGCTTTTAAATAAATAATGATTTAATTATATTTACATTATTGTATACCCGAGTGTACATGTATTATGCAGTGCAATGTCAAGAGTTATTTATTTATTTAATTATTAAAAACAAGAAATTATACCTATATACCTGTATACAACTACAATTACGATTTGGAATCGAACCTCAATACATCTAGTTAATTATTTGACACCTAAAACAAGATGAATTTTTCTCACTCTTCGTCCAGACCAGCGTTTCTCAAACTGTTGTCCGCAGCTGGCCAATAGCCTAAGAAACTCAAAATATGGTCCATAGAATTTTATTTCAAATACAGATAACCATTATTTACTTTAAATTTAAATATAACGTGAGTATCCGAGGAGTATGTAAGTGATTCATTTCCTAATACGTATAATCACATAGACGTATTTTGTTTCGACAAGTGTGCTCTATTTTTAAATCTAGTGGTCATTTATAGCTAAGGATAAAAAAATCAAATCAACCTAGCATACCGCTTTCCGTCCGATGGTCGCGGGTTCGATTTTTCGCACGGCACAAATATTTGTATTCATGAGTATGATCGTTTGTATCGGTCTGGGTATTTTCTATGTATATTATGTATGTATTTACGAAAAAAACTATGTATCAGTTATCTAGTACTCATAATACAAGCTTTGGCTAGCTTAACTTGGGTCTAGATGGCGCTGTGTGAATTGTTCTGAGATTATTATTATTATTATTTAAGTTTATTTGAATAAAGACTTTTCTATTCTATTCTATTATTGTTAGTAGTAGTCCCTTGTGGACGGAGGGTTGGCTATCACTGCATTAGACAAAACGAAATAAGTTTTAATTATAAAGTTGTACATCCTTAGGAAACATAGTTAGCATTTATTGTAAGTCTCTTTGTGAAGAGAATTTAATTAATTAGATATCTGCTCAGTTAGCAAATGGCAACTCAAGGGAAATTTACTTACTAATGTACCTATCACTCGTTAAATGAGCGCCAGACTTGGCTTCAAATACGCAAACGTTTGTAATCGTACAAATATAGGTTTGAGTATGTCCAAAGTTTGGACAAACATTTGTGTTTTTTTAATGGATGATAATGTAATAGTCCGCCCGACTACGCTAACGGTGGAAGATGATAAGAGGAACATGAGGTCAGGTTGGTGAGCCCATCGTGACAAATTAAGTAGGAATATATCATGATGGTTATAGGGGGCACCGTGTGTTCAACCTAACATGGTACATTGCTAGCAATGGGTTCATTCATCATCATCATCATTATCATCATCATCACCATCATCATCAACATCATCATCATCATCATCATCATCATCATGACAAAGAATCCCCTTCCTCTCAACAAACGTTTGTTTAACATCGGCGTCTTATAGAGTGTATATAGTTACTCCTATCATCCAGGGAAGTACACCAAGACATGAAATGCAATGATTCTTACCTATCATTTTTCCTTCCTTTACATTCATTAACCTATTCATAAAAAACACCCAGTTATGAATTCTTGAAGCGCAATGTCTTCAAATATCTGTTTAACCTTACAAAACCTCACGTTTTGTGGAGTAAGTGTTAGGCTACAAAATCTGCCGCGGTTTTCTCGAGAGACTACATTATGGGGGTTTTCAAGATATTAAGATTTCTTAAAGGTCGTCAAAGCGCAGGTTGTTAAATTCTCCCACGTTGAGAAAGTTAGCAACTCTACACTCGGAACACATCACGAAAACAAGGTCTTTCAAAATATCTATCTTATTATTCTTATTTATTCTTATTATATCTATCTTAAAAATATATATATTATGTAAGTGTAAGACGGCCTCGGTGGTCTAGTGGTGTAGCCTTACTTCCAATGGTCGCAGGTTCGATTCCTCGCACGGCACAAATATTTGTATTCATGAGTATGATTGTTTGTATCGGTCTGGGTGTTTTCTATGTATATTATGTATGTATTTACGACAAAAAATATATCAATATATGTATCAGTTATTTAGTACCCATAACACAAGCTTTAGCTAGCTTAACTTGGGTCTAGATGGCGCTGTGTGAATTGTCCTTGAGTTTAGCGTCTGCTCGTCCGTACGTCAGCAATTTTTAAGTACAACTCATTAATAATCAAGTTGTACATGACGAGTCAGTGTTGCATGCTTCATTAAATCAACTGATTTTGTTGCCATCCATGAATATAATAATATTATCATATCTATGCAATTTTCTTGTGTGTAAACAATTTTTTTCTAGTTTCTTATTTTTATAGTGTCTGTTTGAATAATATTGAAATAACAATTTTTTATTACATGCATATGAATATAAATACGGTACATACAGACAGACAAAAATGGTAAAAAATGTTATTTTGTATATATACCAATACTGTATTTATATTCATATGCATGTAATAAAAAAATGGTTATTTCAATATTACAAACAGACACTCCAATTTTATTATAGATATTTATATAATATATAAGAAACTTAGCTATAAACTAAAAAAAAATTAACATTAACAATATACATAAATAAACTAAAAATATAAATAAACTGACATAACAATAATGCATAAAAAAAGTACAATCAACAATTTAAACACATTACAAATAACAAACAAATATATTTTGACACATTATGTCGATGTCACGGCTGGTGTACTAGTCGAAACGTCGAATCTATCTATACATATAAATAAAATCGAAGTGTCTGTTTGTAATATTGAAATAACCGTTTTTTTGACAGATGCATATAAATGTAACCAAAATAACATTTTTTACAAAGTTAATCTCTGAAATGGCTGGCTGAATGGTTTTTATTTTAGGAAATAAATTTAGATTTCTACGCGGACGAAGTCGCAGGAACAGCTAGTTTACTATAAAATTATTCATTCTAAGACCCATTTGGGTATATTATTAAAAATTATCAAATATCTACAGTAGCTACAAAGTTGTTCTTTCATTCGCGGCACCTCAAATATTTGCCAAACGTGCAGGTACTACCAATTTCTAATAATCGTTTTGTTTTTCGATTACGTAATTGCATTATATTTCAATTTGACCGGAGAGCATCGTAGCCAAATAGATTTTTTTTATCTCAAGATAACTCACACAGCGACATCCAGTCCCAAACTAAGCAGAGCTTGTGTGATGGGCACTAGAAAACAGATTTAGTACATAGAAAGTACATTGTGGTCCATCGAGCCGGATTTAAACCCTATAGATAAACTCTTTTTTCATATCTAAATATAAAATTCTACAAGTACATACGTGTAAGTAAATATAAGATAAAAAAAACCTATAGCATATTTATATATACATATTGTTGGCGACAGACCTCTTTTTATAGATTATTCTATTTTGAAACCATATATTTTTTATATACAATTTTCGACATATTGTTTTGCTACATTGTTTCATATATTCTACCAATAAACACATCATTCAAGTTTGTTAAGCCGTTGCCAGCCGTAATATATATATATATGAGTTTTTTTTTTATTCTGCAGTTAAGAAATATTGTTTAAGTACTCAAAAGAAAGAGTCTTCAGATTTATATGATAAAATAGTCTCGCAAAATCATGAAAGTACATACTGATAAAATCATCAGAAATTTATAACAGTATTTTAGAAGAGACGTAAAAAAATCTATAACTCAACATCAAACGGTTTATTTGAATTATGCCTATTGTATTTCCTGATTTTTATTTCCAATTTCATAACATAGAAATGCCGAGACGAAATTCCATCGGGATGAAATGATGACAATGTGTTTATCAAGAGTTCTCGCAGCTATTTATAATCTGTCTATAAACGTAATATTTGTATTATTTTCACCGATTTTCACCGACCGACGACCTCGATGGTCTAGCGGTTTAGCACACCGCTTTACGACCGATGATCGCGGGTTCGATTCCTCGCACAGCACAAATGTTTGTATTCATGAGTGTGATAGTTTGTGTCGGTCTGGGTGTTTTCTATGTTTAATTATATATTAAACAAAATATCTATGTATCAGTTATCTAGTACCCGTAACACGTAGCTAGCTTAACTTGGGTCTAGATGGCGCTGTGTGAAAAATTTCGGAAAAAGGTCTAATTTAGGTAGTTAATCCAAGATAGTTAAAATACAAATCAAAAAGCTACCATTGATAGATCAAAATTAAAAATCATTTATTCATTGTACATTTTTGCTTATAAACGTCAAATTTTTAATTATAATTTGTATTTTTATACGTCCAGTATATAAACGTGTATTTATGGGAAGATTGAATTACTTTTTTTTTAAAAAAAAAATTTACAATGTATTTTTATAGGTGTCTATGTCCAACAAACTGTTCTGCAGTTTGGCGAGTCAATGTATAAAAGTAACGTTTAGATACAATTATCTTTATTAAATAAATTTAAAAAAATTGTTTTGAGATATTATTTATTTGGTAATTCCAACATATCCTTTGGTATCTTATTGTAAATTTTTATACCTATTCCCATAAAAGACCTATTAATCTAAAAGATAGTTAAAACAGCAAATTTTTTTTTAAATCTAGTATTAATATTATGATATATAATTCGGTGAATACCCAACGATTTCGGTGTTTTACATTACGTATGGTGTTATATTATATATTATATATTTATCATTGCCTTGCCTTTATCCTATGCCGTTATTTGTGGTCGTCGCAGTATGTCATTCTCTTCCACTGCTCTCTATCGGTCGTCATATCTGAACATACTCTTCTTTTATTTATATATTCATCCATCATCTTTCACACAATCCATCCACATTCATATTATACACTTTCCATAAGACGTGATTCTCGGTCCTCTGTTCATAACATGCCCATACCAGCTCAATATGTTACCTCGCCACTTTTAATAATAAATTATATGTTATATATTTTAGGTGCTATATATATGTGATATAGTATGTTAGGTAAGGCGGTATATTTCTATAAGATATAAAGGCTTTTTAAGTATTTTAAATAGTAATTCTTCTTTTAATATTGTGTTCTTACAATAGATTGGTACTTAAAACATAACTATGTATTAAATTAACTTCTATATCTAGTATATAAAATTCTCGTGACACGGTGTTTGTTACTAAACTCCTCCGAAACGGCTTGACCGATTCTTATGAAACTTGTGTATATATATTATAGGTACAAGAATAGAAAATAATTGTTTTTCATATTCATAGATCATTAATAGATTTTTGCAAATTATTTATAATTTTTATGATTGGCTTTAAAACATACATACAACCCTAAATTTTCACCCTTCTATAATCAACCCTTATTTTTCAATATCGATATTAGTGCTTTAATAATTTGTTTTGCCATATATATTTATTATTAAATAATATTATTATATAGTATAAAATAAAGTCGCTGTCGTTGTCTATCCGTCTCTATGTATGCTTAAATCTTTAAAACTATGTACGCAACGGATTTTGGAACGGTTTTTTTTAATAGATAAAGTGATTCAAGAGGAAGGTTTATATATATATATATAACCCGTAGCCGCGAGTAGCGTGTATTTTGAAACTAGTATATATATATATATACTATAATATAAAAATAAGGAAGGTCATCGTAGGGTTATGTTACGCCATATGTTACTTACAAGTTTGGCTTCAGAATATAGTATAAAAAGGATGGTTTGCATTAAAGAAAAAAAAGAAAAACATATAAAACTATTATCACATTCGTACATGCGCGGGTTACTTAGTATATAATATACGTGTAAAACAATAAAATAAATTACAAACGTTTGCCTAGACAATTCACACAGCACCAAATTCAACATATCTTTATTCATTTCTTATGATATGTCAAATCTACCGAGAGATTTCGATATGAGAAGAACGACCTCAGCTCGTATTTTTTTTAATGTTGTACATATTTACAATTGTGATTCTGTAATATCAATAATAATACTTGTATTTAATTAAATTCCCATCATGGTTATGATTAGGTCGAATTAATTTGCATATTTTTAGAAACCTAACGAAACCAATTTGGTTGGACCTATATTATGGACATCATTAATTCGACGACCGTTTTCTAAGTAACTTTTTGTGTGTTTATCAAATCAATAACCAAGTTTAAACAATTTCTTGAAAAGCCATTGCCGCTACCACTCGCGCTGACCGGCGATCCCTCGATTGTCGATTTTTCGTGCGCGAGTGAATTTGATCGGCCTAAAATTTTGTGTATTTTACAAAATAAAACAACTATCCATACCTAAACCATAGAAACTAATTTATTTAGGCCCTGCAAAATATAAAAACACAATTAAGAATTTATTAAATCAGTCGATTAGAAAAATCTGTCATATAATTGAAATAAAACATATTAACAAAATACAACGATTTTAATATTATAATACAACACACAGCAGTTTTATTGTTCATTTATTTCTTATAACATTAGCCATTTCAGTATGACAGAATTTTTTTATAGATGAGCCAGCCATCATCGCTCGACCATATTTAAAATAATAGGGAGCTCAATGACCTATTTCAAATTATAAAATCAACACCGCAAAATGTAATTTTAATATTCCACAATATAATCGATTATATTATTACATCTATGTACAGCAATCGATGTTTCTCCTTGAAAATTTATTAATGTTTTTCGATATGAATGTGGATGGATGTAAAGAGAGGGGACGCCCTAAGAAAAGATGGATGGATTGTGTGAAAGATGATATAAATAAAAGAAGAGTACATATGCTCAGATATGACGACCGATAGAGAGCAGTGGAAGAGAATGACATACTGCGCCGACCACAAATAACGGCCTAGGATAAAGGCAACAGCGACTTCATTTTATACTTAAAGATAACAAAAACCTTAGCACCACAGCAACGCGAGGTCGGGTCTGCGAGTCTATCTATATAAGAATGTCGCAGCCCTAGTGTTGTGGAGAGATGAGTGTCAATTGACGGGTTTCTCACGAACAAAAGGGTCTGTCACGTATATTGGGGACAGAGTTGTCAATCTTAAAAGCTTTTCCTTGTACAAAAGAAGCGTAATTTTAAATATTCATAAATGACTAGTTTCTACCTGTAATACCTATGTAACTATGACTGGCTGGGATAATAAATAAACGATATGGAACCGATACGATATTGAAACCTTCAAGAAAAGAGCTTATTCCTTTTTAAAAGGCCGACAACGTACTTGCAATTCCCCTGGTGTTGCGGGTGCTCATGGGCGGCGGTAATCACTTACCATCAGGTGAGCCGCATGGTCGTTTGTCCACTGTGTTATAAAAAAAATGTTTTTTTTTTGTTTTGTTTTTATTTTTAAGGAGAAACACCGAGTGCTGTACTGAGATGTAATAATATGATCGATTATGAAAAAATATATATGATTCGGGTCATTGAGCTCCCTAAAATATGGTCGAGCGCTGTGATGGCTGGCTACGTCTATACGCTACGTCATACTCGTGAACGATTGCTGCTTGTAGGGACTGGTCTGCTCTTATCACTACGACTGATTTAATATTATTATGTTTTTATATTTGAGCCTAAATAAATTAGTGCTGGTTGGTACTTTGTATTCACACGTTTCGACTTGTAAAATGTGAACTTACAAGGATTGTTTAAAAGAGCAACACACAAGTTTCTTGCTCATTCTTCTTGTGATGAGGCTGATTTCCGAATAAGCGGTAGATTTAAAAAAAATGTTGACAAGTAAATGGAAAAGACGATTTTAAAATATGCGAGAATATATGTGTGATATCTTTTGTATAAATGAAATGACTCACCTGATGGTAAACAGTAATCATCTGAAACAGAAAGTACTATTTTGACTACAATAATGAAATAAGTTGTGTTACTATTTAACCCACTTCAAAAAGAGGAGTCTTCTTCGGTATTCCATTTTTATTTCTATGTGTAAACAGATGTTAATGTGTTATTCTTATTTTAAAGTGGTTTGCTTTAAAGATTTTAAAATGTTTGTGCAATGAAAAACGTATTCAGTTTTAATTATAAATAATGAATAAAGATTGAAGCATCCCGATTTTTAGTATGCAATTTACTATCTTAATGTATTGTTATATTGATTTTTATGTATCTGTAATGATAAACAAACTGACGACCTATCTGAGGGGAAGTTTTAAGAGATGATAATGGTGCACCCGCCTGCGCTAACGGTTTACGCTGGCGAGGCACCAGTGGAGGATGATAGGATGAACATGAAGTCATGTCAGTCAGCATATCGTGGTAAATTTAGCAGGAATTTATTCACAATGGTTTCTAGGGGGGAACCGCGTGGATGTCAACCTGACATGGTACATTGCTAGTAATAGGGTCATAACTCCACATTACTAATAATTCCCTTCCCCCGTTCTGAGGGGAAGTAGATGGTTTCTACTTTCTACTTCTATTTTCTGATGTAAATTAATATCGGTTTAAAAAATTTGCAGTTAATGGTAGAAGGGTGAAAATTTAAGCCAAATATTTAGAGTAATAAAAAAATATGTCAATTAAATAAATAATCATTCTAATCACTTAGTCTCTCAGTCACTCATAAAAAGTAGACAACCTATTCTCAGACCTACCGTATATATATAAAATTTTATCGAAATCGGTCAAGCCTTTTCGGAGGAGTATAAACACGAAACCTGTGACACGAGAATTTTATATATTAGACAGAAAACGAATTTTTTGAGATTAAATAGTTTAGGATACCATCCCGGACAAACAATGTAACACGAAATTTTTAAATACTACTAGCTACTCGCCCCGGCTTCACCCGGGTGTACAAGTATTATACATATAAACGTACCTCTTGAATCACTCTATATATTAAAAATACCCGCTTCTCAAACTGTTGCGTACTTTTAAAGATTTAAGCATACATAGGGACAGACAGACATCGACTTTGTTTTATACCATGTAATGAAGAATATGAACAGTACTTATTCAGACATCGTCGGCTCGCCGGACTGGAGTCCGCGAGGGGTGCTGCGGGGCGCGGCTCGAAGGGGGTGCGAATAGCACCGGACCGACCGACCCTAACTTCTGACCCTACAGTACTACTACAATAAACTTTAATAAGAACAAATATTCCCTTCTGTCAACATCTTGGAATCCTCTTAACATCGTTATATACTTATTTTGTTCTCGAAACTTCTCGAAAACTCAAAACAAACGTCTACACAGTAAAATGTGGTTCCATCTCTACAAATTATAGAAAAAAAACCGTATTTCGGTAAAGTTGGAGATAAGATATTATAAAGTATATTTCTATCCTTCGTGCAGGTATAATTTATTTGTATCACGTTCCAATATGAGGTGGATTTAACTTTTCTTTGGTGCTGTTGAAGAAAACTTTATCAAAAATGTAGATAAACCAAGCCTGAACATAAAAGGGAAACCTCATTGTATATTTATACAATACTAGCTGTGCCTGCGACTTCGTCCGTGTGATATAGTGACCTAGACAAAATGTTTAGGGGGAAAGGGGATTGTTAGTAATGTGGACTCATGACCCCATTGCTAGCAATGTACCATGTCAGGTTGACCTCCACGCGGTTCCCCTGGAAACTATCGTGATAAATTCCTGATGAATTTGTCACGATGGGCTAACTGACCTGACCTCATGCTCATCTTATCATCCTCCACTGGTGCTCCGCCAGCGTAAACCGTTAGCGCAGGCGGCCGCTCCATTCCATTATCATCCATAAAAAAGACAAAATGTTTACGCCAGAAACGCTCTATTAGCAACAATATGCAATACTTATAATTATTGCTAAGAAGATATTTTAGGCGCTTCATAATTTATAATCTATGTCAACATTATTTTTGATTCTTATTCAAACGCACGTCCCGTGAACTCGATTTATGGCATTATTATTTTAAAACACTTCAAGCATTTAATAATTCCTACACAAAATGAAACAAAAATATTTTATAATCTAACCCAAAAAAGGCAAAAAAAGATTCAAATTTTTCATCTTCCCTTTCAACCCCTTACAATCTTTTTTTCGCATTAAAAACTAGCCTATCTCCTTTATTAGGTCTAGACTATGTGTGTCCCAAAATTAATTTAAATCGGTTTAGTAATTTTTACGTGAAAATGAGACTCGAGAAAGTGACTCTGTATATGTACAGAGTTACTTTCGCATTTATAATATTATATTATATATATAATAGGTAAGAGTGTTTGCTGAAAGTTAATAATTTTAGTATTTTTCAGATACACTCTGGTTTATATATTAAAATTAAGTATTCCCACTGAGAATATAGACAAAGCATTGTCTATAGTTTTAGGCTTTTGTGTGAAAGAGTAACATACACCCATACACACAAACTTTCGTGTTTATAATATTAATAATAAAGATTAGAAATTTCAATATATATAAATTTCAGTAAATAAATACAGCCTATGTCTTATACTGAGGTATAAGCTATATTACTGTAAAGTTTCGTCAAAATCCGTTCAGTAGTTTTTGCGTGAAAGAGTAACAAACAGCCATACTCACAAACTTTCGCGTTTATAATATTAATAATTAAGATTTGAATAAGATTATAAGGACCCAAATGCATCAAGATAAATAATAAAACTCTTAAAGTTTTTTAAACTCTTCTTAATCCTTCTCTTAAAAATATAAATCTACATTTAATAATTATTTTCGCAATTAATCATACAAGTTCTGTTCACAGTCCGATTAACAAACTTATAACGACTAAACTAATGGCGAGAACAGCTTGCAGCTTTTGTGAGAAGTTTCAATTCGAAATTACAAATTTGTATACTTAATTTATGCATATACGAGTCGAGAAAAATAAAAAAATAAATTATAACAAACCAGGTCTATTCACACAACTCTATACTCAAAACTAAACAATTATGTATAGAAAATACACAGACATACAAACATATAACACAGATGATACATGCAATAATACTCAGAAATACATATATTTGTATCGTGCGAGAATGGAACTCGTGACCATCGGATGTAAGGTACTTTAGCGCTATGCAGACAGGTATTATAAGCAGTTAATATTTACCTACCTACCTATAATATGACCCACTCTAGTTGCTTATATATGTAGTTACTCTTACTTGTATGGGCAACTAGTAGGGACCCAACAGTTCCGGTCAGCTTCCATTGTATTTTAAAACAATCCAGGTACTCATTGAAATATATACAAAATTTCATCCCGATCGATAAAGCCCTTTAAGACGAGTTTTTTTTTCTTATGGATGATAATGGAATGGAGCACCCGCCTGCGCTAATGGTTTACGCTGGCGGGGCACCAGTGGAGGATGATAAGATGAACATAAAGTCAGGTCAGTTAGCCCATCGTGACAAATTCACCACGAATTAATAATATATATAAGGGAATATATGAATAAAATAATATCATTCAAACATATAATTTAAATTAATCATGCTCGAACTTCGACCTATATACAACCACTATTTTTTATTAATATCCCAAAAGTTACGTTTCAAGTCGTTTGATTTTCAAATTCCCACAGGACGGAATAAATTCCGCAGCCAATCAGTTTTCAATAGCCATTCCCTTCAAAGCATCTGGAGACCCTCGCAAACCACACTCGAGGAAATTCACTTTAAATACATTTTCGCATATTATTGAAAGGGTCACTATCAATTGCGGCAGTAAATACGCGTGAACGACTTTCTACATATTGGCTTTGTAGTTTGGGATTTACATTTTTTTTTTTTTATGTAATTGGAATAATTAATAAACCTGTTTATTTCATTGTGAGTACAACTATTATGTTGTTCCGAAAGTAATTTCATGTTTTCCTAACTTAGGATTTAATTGTATTTTTCGCACTCAACTTCACACTTAAGCCGTATAATTTTTATATGCTTTGAGAGCTCATATAGCAAGGCTTGTGTGTGAAAAATTACAATTAATTCTACGCAGTAGTTTTTGGTTGGTGCCCTTTTAAATATGGAGAGCCATAAGCAGCATTTTCGACATATCTTACTGTTTTACTACAGAAAGGGCAAAAATGCTGTTCAAACCAGAAAGAAATTAACCGATGTCTGTGGAGAAGATATGTATATATATATATATATATATATATATATATATTATATATATATATATATATATATATATATATAACTACCATATAGTAATTTTTGTAGCTGTGACGTGGTCGTGTGGAATGAGTAGTCATGCTCACTAAAATGTCCAGACATGTGGCGGCGTGGTGGGCCGGGTCAATGGGCTCCCTAAAATATGGTCGAGCGCAGTGATGGCTGGCTCATCCGTCATACTCGTGAACGAGTGCTGCTTGTAGGGACTGGTCTGCTCTTATCACTACGACTGATTTAATGTTATTGTATATTTATATTTGACCCAAAAAATTAGTGCTTGTTGGTAGTTTGTATTCACACGTTTCGACTTGTAAATGTAAACTTACAAGGATTATTTAAAAGAGCAACACACAAGTTTCTTGCTCGTTCTTCTTGTGATGAGACAGCTTTCCGAACGAGTGGTAGATAAAAAACAAATTGTTATGACTATTCAAAAGTACCATACACTTACACATACTCACTCGCCACCTCACATATTACTATATTAGTTTTCCTAGATAGTTTTAAGATATTTTAGCTTAACAAATTGTATTTTTAGACTTAAAATTATTATAAGATAATTCGTGTTCTGGCTACAAGAGGCCCAGCCTAGTGTAGGAATCAATGCTATGGTGATTATATTGAAACAATTTTCGTAAATAAATAAATAAATTATTATTATGATTAAATACCATGCGAGGAAACGAACCCGTGACTGTCGAATAGTAAAGCGGCATGCTAAACCAATACACCACCGAGGTTTTCAATAGAATCCGAATAACACGTAGGTAGTCCACATTTAATAGTTAGACAAGTAGACTCGTGTATGAATGGACTCGATAAATTGTATACAAATGTATTTCTATGGAGCAACGTGGGCGGCCAATCGTGAACGTGCCAAGTGGCTGTACTTATATTACTTAATTGAGGTACTTTCTTGCGTGAATAGTGGTTGCGAAAAGGACGCAGGTGGCGTTAAGATATATATATATATATAATATGTACTAGGTATACCCGCGACTTTGAGTGGAATTTAACAAAAAAATTGATTGGTTAAAATAAAAGTAGGCTAAGTTACTCCTTATTACATCAGCTACCTGCCAATAGAAGTCCCGTCAAAATATCTCCAGCCATTTCAGAGATTAACCTGAACAAACAGACATACAGACAGGCAAAAATTGAAAAATATGTTATTATGGTGTATGTACCGTATTTATATTCATATGCATGTAAAAAATGGTTATTTCAATATTACAAACAGACACTCCAATTATATTTATATGTATTGTGAGGTTCTTTCTTGCGTGAATAGTGGTTGAGAAAAGGACGCAGGTAACATTCAGTTAAATAATGGTTTTTATATATATATATATATATATATTATAAACAAACTGACGACCAACCTGATGGTAAGTGGTAATATAACAATAGTAACTGTGTACAATTCACACAACATCATCTAGTTCCAAGCTAAGTAGAGCTTGTGTTATGGGTACTTGACACCTGATACAAATACTTTAATATATATATATATATTTTAAATCATACATAATATACATAGGAAACACTCAGAGCAACACAAACAATCATACTCTTGAATACAAATATTTGTACCGTGAGAGGAATCGAACCCGCGACCATCAGTAGTAAGGCGTGCTAAACCACTAGACCACCGAGGTCGGCTATCAGTAGTATATTGGTAGATAATTTAAATTATAAAACGATTTTATTCTCGATGGGAGTACAGTCTCCAAAAACTATTTGGCCTTAGCAATACAACGCTAGTAAATTAATATTATAAATACAAAAACAACTAAATACAATATTTAGCAACATATTTAAGGTAGAATAGTATGTAGAACTATTACACGGCTCCATGAATTCTCTTCTGCAGTCATTTAGAAGAGAAAATAATGAGTTGTTTTGTCTGAAAAGCACTGTATTCGTAGTCGAGACCACAAGTCGTCCACAATTTCGTAACCACAAGTCCTATAATAATTAGTCATAAGTAGCTATAAATACTGTTAAATAAAAACTAAATAGAAATAATCTTTATTCAAATAAACTCATTACAAGCACTTTTGAATAGTCATATTTTGATTCTACCACTCATTCGGAACGCAGATTCATCACAAGAAGAATGAGCAAGAAATTTGTGTGTTGCTTGCTCTTAATCAACATAGAAATCGCTACGCACTCATTATTAGTGTAATCAGATAATATTGTCAGTGGTATGGCTTTAAAGTTTTTCTATAAAATAATTATTATCGTTAACGAATTCTTCAATTTTATAGTAAGCTTTTTTGCATAGAAAGTATTTTATTTGACATTTAAATCTTTTTTCTGGCAGATTTATAACAGAATCTGGTATTTTATTGTAAAACCTTACGCAATTGCCATAAAACGAATTACTAACTTTGAGAGTGAGAAGATGTGGCCTTATCTCTAAAAGAGATCTCTACCAGTCAACCCAACAGCGAGGCATAACTATTAGTGAATGGGTAAGACATGTCCAATTAACAATATTGTATTGAAATATACAAAAGATGAGATAAAAAAACATTTAAAATTCAACAAATTAAATAATGTTCTAATTATATTCTAATTATAATAAAATATACAATAATAAATAAAATACACATAAATAAAAGATATATATACAAATACATATACAATTATTATAGATATATGTAGATATCTATAATTATTACACAAAATACAAATAATAACATACATGACGAAACTAATCATACTAAGATAGATAAATAGTCCGACTTTAACCTTTTCTTAAAGCAACCAATTGATAGTCCATGAATTGGTTGCTTTAAGAAAAGGTTAAAAGAAAAGGTTCCTGTATTTGTACAGATAGTTTCAACTTTTTAATTATTTTGAATTTGAAATACGTATATTATTTTAAAAAAACTTTCTATTTTGCGCAATTACACACATTTTAAAAGAGCAGCACACAAGTTTCTTGCTAATTCTTCTTGTGATGAGTCTGCAATGTAATGAGCGGTAGAATAAAAAAAATGTGACCATTCAAAAGTGCTTATAATAAGTTTATTTGAATACAGATTATTTCTATTTCATCTTAAACTGGGCGGGTCATAAAAGCAAATGCTATTATTCAGATCAAATTTCCGGTGGGCGATTCTGTCCATCTCAAGTACCAGAATGACGGTCAACAGCAACAAACGGCGAGATTTCGTGAATTATTTGACGTCCGTACGTGACTTCACTACGTAATCACAGTGTGCACAAATAGAATATAGTGTGGAGAAACTAGTAACATGTAGTGTAACTTTAACATTTTTTTTTAACAATTCACACAGAGCTATCTAGTGTAACTTTAATTTTTTTTAACTATTCATACAGCGCCATCTAGTGTAATTTAACATTTTTTTTAACAATTCACAAAGCGCCATCTAGTTTAGCAACTAAAGCTTGTGTTATGGGTACTAGGCAACAGATACAAATACATTTTTTTTTTGTTCTTTTACATGATACTGTCTTAAGGAATTTAAAGGCAAAATAAAAAAAGTCTGCTTAAGACATACCTAATAATAATATAACAATAATAATAATCTCAGGGTAATTCACACAGCGCCATCTAGTCCCAAGTTAAGCTAGTTAAAGCTTGTATTATGGATACTAGATAACTGATACAAGTGCATAGATATTTTTTTTCGTAACTAAACATATATTTTTCATATAGAAAATACCCAGATCGATACAAACAATCATACTCATGAATACAAATGTTTGTATTGTACCATGCGAGGAATCGAACCCGCGACCATCGGAAGCAGGGCGGTGGGTTAAACCGCTAGACCACTGAGGCCAACAGATTGTAAATGATTTATTTATCTATCAGTACAGGTTAGTATCCTATTCACCCACTCTGACTGACACCGAATGTTCATGAGTTGAAATTAAAAAAAAATGTTTCTTCATATTTCTGACTGACTATCCGGTGATGGAAACATAGATAACAATATGAACTAATCCGAGAGATGACAGTGAAAGCGAAATGGAGGCGATCACGTTCTGTGTTGCGATCTGTCTGTGATGTTTGCTCTGGTCAGGTGTTCCACAGTAGTTGTAGATGATCTTCAATGAATTTTGTATTTTAAAGATTATAAAAAAAATATTGTACTAATAGAAGCATAACATTGATACTATAAATAGTGAAATAATAGGCTACGTGACGGCGAATCTGATTGTCGAATTGGAATGATCAACGGTCACCCATCCATACGCGCGTCACCGACTCTTGCTCATTCGCACGTTACCCGTGATTGGCCGATTAATTAACGTTTGATTGATGTGTAGACAGTTGACAAAGTCTCTCTATCCACCTTATCTTTGATTAGAGGAACGAAAATATGTACTAGCTGTATACGCGATTTCGTCCGCGTGGATTTTACCTAATTTTTCTAAAATAAAATAAAAGTAGCCTAAGTTAAGTTAAGTTAAGTCCCGTTAAAATCGATCCAGCCATTTCAGAGCCGGAACAAACAGGGAGACAAGCAGATAAAAATTGTAAAAAGAAATATTTATTTTAACAAACAGACACTCCAATTTTATATATATGTTTTTTAATCATAACTTCATTACTGGCTACCAGATGGCGCTGCAGTAACAAAATGTTGATATTTTATTTTTTTGTAATTTATAAAAAACAAATACATCAAAGAACATATAAACAAGATTTCATGATGATCGGTTCAGTAGTTATTGCGTGAAAGCGTAAGAAACATCCCTACTTTCAGATTTAAAAAAGGTTAGTCGACATCACAGAAGACCGAAGAGCTGGCAGCTACCTTGGACAAAGAATTAGTCTAGCTATTCAAAGAGGGAACGCTGCCAGTATCTTCGGAACGTTGCCTAAAGGGACCCCTTTTAATAATATATTTTAGTCATCATATTATATCTTTTTAAGCCTTTTAAAAAAAATTTATAAAGAGTTGTGACAAAGATGAAATATCATTAGATTGAATAATGTCGATTCTCATTTATGAATAATTCATTTAATATCTTTTTAAAATATCGGATTTTTTTTCTACAATATTGATGTGAACTCTAACACTTATCATCATCTGCTTCTTCCTTATCCCATTTATTTGTGGTCGGCGTAATATGTTTTTCGCTTCCATTCATCCCTGTTCGCAGTCATCGCGTTATTTACTTCCTTTCTTACCATATCATCTTTCACACAGTCCATCCATCTCTTTTTTGGCCTTCCTCTGCCCTTATAACCATCCACATTCATTTGTAACATCTTTCTTAAAATATTATCCTCGTTCCTACGCATTACATGTCCATATTATGAACTCTAACACTTAGAACATACATAATATGAAATAATAATTTAAAACTAATATATGTATTAATATTGTTTGTGTGGTCACGACACTGACGACGGCAATCTGCAATGGCCTCTTGTTCTGTCTCCTTTGCCTTTAGAATTACATAAAAAAAGTATTTAAAAATATAAAAAAGGAATGTTATCACTATAAATACTGCACTGTGCTAGTGAATGTTAATTTTCTAGTGCGCACCAGAGTGAAAACTGCACGTTGCTTGCTTACTGTACCCATTCCATAGTTTATCCCATATTCTGCATAAAAAATATGTGAAATGTTTTAAGCATTTTTGGTATAAGTAAAAATTTACCTCTCATTGCAACTACGTACCACTTTGCTATATATGTTATACTAGTTAATACCCGTGACATTGTCCGCGTGGTGAGTGAACTCGACCGACTCGATTATTAAATTAAAGAAATAGGTTGTAACTTACTGACTTTTATTAATAATACAATTTTAATATATATTGTTACAAAACTTATTTCAATAACATGTGAACCTTGAACGTATGTTGAGGCATCACCTCACCTGTTGAGGAATCCAGGAGGAAAAGAGAAATGAGTATAAATAATCGAAAATTTATTTTTTATATGGGGTACATTATACTAATAATAAATTTATTTCATTAAACAAATTGTTTCACGTTATTGAAGATCTCAATATCTTATAATGTTTCTTTATACACGACGTTTGACGTTTTTGTTTCGGAACATGGGCGAATAGTTTAATAGATAAATTTATATACAAATAGTTTAATAAACAAATTTTCTTTAAAAGAGGAAAAAAACATTCTTAAGATCATAGAACCTCTACCATTTTCTTTAAATAAGAAAAAAATGATAAACAATTTATAAGATCTCAAGAGAGATCTCAAGACATTATTGATTATTAGTTAATTGTAAACTTTCGTGTTTAATTTACATTATTTAAATTATTAACCAGTCAGCTCGTGACCACGGCTAGTGCAACCTAGTCGAAACGTCGAGAGAGGTAAATACCTTTATTTGCCATAAAGTTATTCAAATTAGTTCGTGTTAAGACCCGGTTAATAATTTAAATAATGTATTATTGATTATTGGTCCATAATTAACCTACTTTGAAATATATCTATCTATCTACCTACTGTAAAATTATGGAATGCAAAGGTTTAATCAATAAATTTATTTAGTTTGGTTGGGTGACTTACAAGGGAGAAAGTTATATAGAGATGTCAATGCGGGAAACAGCTGACACTAATATCGACGCCCGAAATACGCATCTGCGTTTACGGCGCATCTACCCTTGGGTTGTGTTAATTGAAATGACAATAACACAAACTCCCCGAGAACTGTACACGTTTGAAACGGAAGGTGTAAGTATTCGGAACAATGAAATTCTTGGTATCAAAACTCTTTCAACATCACATACCGGGCAAAATGTACGCTTCTATTATATTACGTTGAAGAGAAGTTTCAGTCTAGGTCTGTTGCATAATTTTGGAGGGCTTCAATTTCGGAGAATGTCGTGAATATATATTTAAAAAATTGGGGAGTCAACCCCCCTTGGGTTGACCCCCCAAAACAAAAAGCGGAGAGGCCCACTAAAGCGGGCCGATGCCGTCGGACTCCGGAAATAGGCGCTTCGTCGAGATACCTTGGAGTTTTTAGTGAATAGTAGTGAAAGTGGCACCGATGTCAGAGAAGTTAAAGAGTAATCGTCTATCGTGGTATGGGCATGTAATGCGTAGGAATGAAGATCATATCCTAAGGACGGTGTTACATATGAATGTGGATGGTTATAAGGGTAGAGGAAGACCGAAAAAGAGATGGATGGACTGTGTGAAAGATGATATGGTGAGAAAAGGAGTAAATAACGGAATGACTGCGAACAGAGATGAATGGAAGAGAAAAACATATTACGCCGACCCCAAATAAATGGGATAAGGAAGAAGCAGATGATGATGATGAGTAGTCGCATAACACCAACTTGCCTACCCCAGGCGGGGGATACTCTCCATAAAAAAGATGGCGCTGTGTGAATTGTCCAAGATTATTATTTATATTTATAAAGTCAACATTCAGGGTAGAGGAGGAGAGAGGTATAAGGGATTTTCTCCAATAAAAAAAAACAGATGGGGCTGTCTGATGTCCAAGGTAATTATTTATATATATTTACTCAAAATGGTACATTTATGGAGCCGAGGCTTGTGATTAGTATTTTTATAATTATATTAAAACAGAGAACGCTTGTTAGCAAGATACAAACGAGCATGTTTACCAAAATCTTACCAAGCCGTACAGAGTAATCTTATTAAATTTCATTGTTCAACAACAAATGTTAAACTTCTATATTTATTAGAGATCACGGAAGCTTATATCGTAATCGGAGCTTATTTGTAATATAATACCTACTTAATGTATTAATACTTCACCCATTTTATATAGGGTTGTCACATGCTTGATAAAATCATCACAGATACCGAAAGTACATCCTTACTTATTTTTCGCGCTATATTGACAAGTTGAAAAAAATAAACTACATGCTGTACCTACCTGACCTCTTCCCTACGTGTATTTTTTTGAAGTTGATAATGGAATGGTACACCTGCCTGCGCTAGTGGTATACGCTGGCGAAGCACCAGGTGAGAATGATAAGATGAGCATGAGGTCAGATGAGCTAGCCCATAGTAACAAAATCACCAGGAATTTATCATGATAATTTACAGGGGGAAATACGTGGAGGTCAACCTGATGATATATTAAAAAATATATCTTATTTATATTAAATTATATTAAAATATTTATATAAAAATTTATCTATAGTGTATTTATATGTTTTGTAATAGTCGACAACCCTAGTTTTAGGGGATCTACTCTGCGGCCGCACCTTTAGGTTTTGTGGCAACTATTTTAAATTTAATTAAACTTTGTTTAATTAAATTCCTATTTCCATTAAATCGGTAAAATAGATGTTTATTAATTATTGTATTCATGCAATCCTCATATTTGGAGAATTATTTCTATTAAAATACTTTAAATAACAAACGGAAAATTTGTCAACCAACCGTCAATCATTTAAGAATGTATCAGAGATTGATTATATGCTACCCATTGTTAGTTGTTCTCCACATGTAGCTGCCATATGTTATATTGTTTTGTCTATACATGCATACTCTTGAATGAGATACGAGTTTCCTTGCCTACTTAATATGTACCACCATCGAGGTTATATTTTCACTTATTTTTATTTATTTATTTGTTTATCTAATTTATTTATATAATTATCAGGATTGCTATTAAACAATATCTTGTTCAAATCATTATTTTATTATTCCATAGACTAAACAAAAGGGTCTGTCTATAAATAGAGCAATTATATCTTAATCTTAAAATATAACTTTTAATTAGTTTCTAGGGACTGATCTACTCTGAACTATGATTTATTTTGTTAAGTTGTTAGTTGTAAAAAAAAGTAAAGTTAAGTTTGTAAGTTGTTTATATACTTATGTCAACTTTGCTATTTGGTAGTTTGTATTCACACAAAATTCTAAACAACACTTATTTAGAAGAGCAACATACAAGTTTCTCGCTCATTCTTCTTGTGATGAGTCTGCGTTCCCAATGAGTGGCAGAAACAAAATATATACTATTCCAAAGTGTTTAAGTTTATTTGAATAAAGATTATTTCTATTTCTAAATTATATCTTTACATAGTATATATAAAACAAAGTCGCTGTCGCTGTCTGTCTGTCCCTATGTATGCTTAAATCTTTACAATTACGCAACGGATTTTGAAGCGGTATTTTTAATAGGTAGAATGATTCCAGAGAAAGGTTTATATGTATAATACATGTACACCCGCGCGAAGCCGGGACGAGTAGCTATATGGTAATAAAACAACGTTATTTATATCTCAAAAACTTATGTATTCTATACCCATTTAATCACATTAACAATACGCAATAACAATCCATATAAAACATCTCTGAAGATAAATAGAGACTAGAAAACCTGGTCACACAACACTCGCACATAGCAGTAGTAATCTCAAATACTTTTATTATATTAATGTGTGTAGAATAAAAACAAGCAATAATTAGATAATATATTAATATAACTTCACGATTCACTTCTCTAGATAGGGTAGACAGAGGCAGGACTATCGACGTAGTGATTAACGCACTTGGTATGCCCATATCGAAATATCTCCTTTGGAAAGTTTACACTCTTTCCCTAAGAATATCCTTCAATTCTTGTCTCTGACGGGTCTAGGTAGCGGACTCTGAAAAAGGGCGAACACAATAGATCTATGTACGTCGCAGTGCTATATGCACCTGACAATAGTCCAAATAACCCACTAAAAAAAATGTCCACATCGCGCAGAGCAAATATTCCAATATGGTAAAAGACAAAAAAAACAAGATACGGAAGTACGTATCTTGTTTTTTTTTTTCAGACTACACTAAAACTGTTGGCCGCAGCTGGCCTTTACAGCTTCACCGGACGATAGGGGGCGAGTGTAGACGGCACTCCAAACCAATGGAAGGACTTATGGAGCGGCTGAAGGCCAACTCCCGCCTGGCGGATACAACTTTAACCTGAGGACACCACTAGGGTTCGAACCTCGGCTCCCGAGCCGAAGTTCGCCGACGTAATTTCGATCCCCGTTTGAATCGGACGGAGGATCGATCGGAAGTGACTGTATTTTGTTGATTGTTATTATTTACATCAGCCTATTCATAATTATTAATATATTATATATATAAATATTATACACAAACTTATAAAGCTCATTAAAATAAACAATATAATAACAGTCATTTCGAATATATCAAATTTGTGATATGTCAAATCTACCGTCAGTTTGAAGTGGTGGTCAAGACCTGACAAGAAACTCAGCAATTATTCTTTCTAAGCTTCTACATGAGTACAAAATTACAGACGCATGTTTAAATGAAATTATTGTTTATTAAGTATTATATATTATTCATAATGAATTAGTTGAATGAATAGAAAAATGTAATTTTTCTAAATTAGAGCTAGAATTGCCTCCTTTTATATAAGTCAATTAAATTAACCACGCCGTCTTAATCATTATCTAAATACTTTTAAAATTATATATAATACTTCTGTGTTAATTTAAAACTTTAAAGGAAGAATTAATAAATATAAATTTAAAAAATTTAAAAGCTTGTAAATGCCTGTCTTGTATAAAAGTTACATTTTGAATACTGCAATTTTTCTGTTTAACCGACGATATATTTAGACATAACGTTGCCAAAGAAATAAATAGTAATAAATAAATTAATACACACACTACGCCATCTAGTTCGAAACTAAGCAGAGATCGTAGTATGGGTACTAGATTACTGATTGAAATATTTTCATGTAACCGTACAGATGATAGAGAAAATCACCACCATTACAAACAAACATACAAAATAAATAAAATTGGTCCCTATTATTATTATAAATACATTAATAAGGTCCTATCTAATCCAAGAAGGGTCATTCATTTCATTCATTCATCTATATTTCATTGAATATGGCCATATCAGTAGGAAAATCTTAATGAGCAGAATATTTAAACATCAAGTGTATTTTATGATACAGTAGCTCATCATATAGATATATAGAGAGAATATACTACTTTAAGATATGTACATATCGTAATGTAGATAGAAACTATTATCATAGTAAGTATTGACTTCACGTTTAAACAAATATGCAGATGATATGATGAAATATGTGATGCAGATATGCATGATAAAATTCCATATAGAGGATGTTAAACATTCATCATTTCTTTCCTAGCAAATCATTTAATAAATCCTGATTACTCATACTGGCATCCCCCATTAAATTAGTCCTAGATTCTCTTGAACTCCTCCTTCCAGATATAGATCTCTTTCTTGGTACAGGCACTTGATCTGATATAATTTTGAAATTATTATTTAATTCCTTTAAAGCCTCTTCAGGAATATCACCTTGGGAGTTAACAAATTCATTTATTTTATCTACAGCCTGCAGTTGCTGTACAAGTTTGTCACTCTCCAATTTGGTATTATTAAACTGTTTCATATGTCTATCTATAACTTTACTACTCTTTTCTATATCTTGAATTATATCTTTACAATATTTTTCCATAGGCTTCCCTGACAATTTTCTTTCTAGAGAACTATTCTCACGTTTTAGTTTAAAAACATCCATTTCATTATTGTCTTGATTAATAGTAACCGTACCAGCTGTTTCTTCAACTGTAAGATCATCGAAAAAAGAAATATTGGAATTTCTTCTCCCTCTTGACTTGGGACGCTCATCATCATCATTGACCTTTTCAACTTGTTCTTCAATAGACTCCTCTGTAGAACCCCTTCTAATACTTGTTTTCCTCAACGTTGGTTCCTCGTTATTTTTTATTTTATTAAGAAGATCAGCTTTCATAAATTCCATTTTCTTCTGCATATCTTCTGGTGAAGAGTTTTTGTAATGTAAATCTTCATCAAAAATTGCTAAATCTGCCATACCATCTTGCACAGTTTTCGCTAATTCAATCATTTCATCGGATGACCCTTTAGAACTCTTTCTTGTTTGATTCGAAGCAGATCGACTAATTGTTGAATTTGTTCTACTTGTAACATAACGGGAACGAGGTTCCGTAGAGGAGGATGTATCTTCATCGTGAGATAAAGCGCTGTTAATATTCCGCGAATTCTCACAAAGCTTTGCTAATAATGTTTGTTCCTGTAAATATGACATTTAGATATTAACAATACTGCTAGTATTTATACAATCTATGAATAATGTATCCTTATCATTTATCTTTGTCTTGCCACTATTAAAGTCATGATAGAAAGAAAGACATATATGAGCACACTCTCCTGTTATGCGTATTATCTATCACAAAGACCATCTTTTATTTGGTCGTCTAGGACATAGTTAATTGTGTAATCATTATTACTAACAATATAGTACAGTTAAATAACAAAGTTACTACTACTACTCACACTATGCTCAAAAATATCTTAACCAGATAAATAGAATTAAGTATTAAAAGTAGTCTATTTGTTTTGTCTTCTCAATTTCCCTGGGCCATCAGTTACTTTTAGAATAATATTTATGTATATATCCACACACACACATGCCGTCACAATTATTAACCCAGATGGAGTAGTGAATAGCATTATTAACTGTCGATGCATGGTAACCACAACTTTTCACATGCCCATTTCGCCCGAATTTTGGTTTGATATATTATCGATATTACTTCATCGGAGCGTAAGTCAGAAATATAAATTGAATATTTTTAATACTTACGTTATTTCTATCGTCCGCTTTAAAACTCTCTTGATTTGTTTTAGTTTTACTGATTGGACGAGTAATATTCATAGTGGATGACGATTTTGTTGGAGACTTAGCTGAGCGACTCACAGCTGTACTAAGCATCTTCTCTTTCATCTGTAATTTTAAAAGTTATATTTTCAGTATAAGTAACATCGTCAATTTTGTGTATATCTTTTTCCTGGAGAAATAATGTCATTGTTTTAATTAATAAGTAAAATATGAGACACAAAAAATTAATTATATTAGTAAGTCAAATATACTACACTTCTGAAAATTCCCTACAGAATATTATTTAGTTAACTGTATTCCCAACTGAAATGTGAGATATAGTAAAAATATTACATGACAAAGAGTCATAACATAGAATCCTCCCCACTCCTATTAATCCCGCATCCAATTCAAGCGGAGATCTATTACTATGGCCTGAGAAGAGGTTCGAACGACTAGCGAAGCCCTGTCACTAAAGTTGTATCCGTCTAAGAGGAGCCAGAGCCTTCAGCCGTACCATAAGTCCTTCAGCGGATTTGGTATGTCATCTTACATTCGGCTCTACCGTTCAGTGAACTGTAAAGACTAGAATTTACATTAGAATAGTTAGAAAAATTAATAGTTGCTCTTCTATGAGTATACCACGAGCACCACAAATTATTATGTAGTATCCATTAAAACTTTGTATCTGGTAGGCAAACTGTCTGCTCTTTAGCCTTTCCATTTACTTTAAATAAAATAATTGCTATTATCCCAACCTCTATAATAGTGGATAATTTATCAGCATTACTGATAGCAAGGTCCAGATCATGTCTTGTGTCTTTGTGTTTGTTAATTTCATTTTGAAGCTGATGTTTGAAATTCTTCGCTTCGAGTGCAATCCGACGTTGTAGCATACTAATAGTTTCATTTTGACTTTGAACTTTAAGCGTCAGATCTGCTACTTGGGCTTGAAGTTTTTCACGTTCTAGAAGATTTCTGAAATTATCAAAAACGTTAACAATATCGAGGTAGAATTTGTAAAAAGTTTTCTGCGTGGAGTACTTGCATATTTCTGTCCACCTGTTTAAGCCGCCAAACAGCTTGTTTTGTAAGCTGTGTTTGGGTTTTTGTAGGAGGAGATAAAATAGTGACTTTATACGATAAGAGGAATAACATATTAGTCATCAGAAATGGCAACGCACGAGTGTTATCACGGGCGTCACATGACAACTTTTTATGACTAGTTTATATCCGCCTTCGAGACACCGTCTATCTCCATGTTAATTATCATCAAGATCAGTTCAGCCATAAAGCCGTGTCAAATAGACAAATGGATAGACATACTGTCGCATTTACAATTTTAGTATATATGTAGATTATTAGATTTACAACACAACTCACCTATCTTTACTCAATTCAAGTAAATGCTGGTGTTCATCTTTTAAATGCTGCAGTTGCATGTCCCGTTCTTTCAGCTTCTGGGTTACTTCTTTGAACTGCTGTTTCAGTTGTTTATACTTGCTCTGTTGTACTCTCATCTCTTCATTGTGAGAGTTCAGAACTTGAGGCAGTTCCGCATTTGAGTTCTCATACCTGATTTGACGGTAAAAATATTTTTATCTATTACTTATATATTTTGATTTATATAAATTTTATTATATGTTGCAGTACATTTTTATAGCATAGGGGAGAAACGAGCATGCGGCACACCCGATGGTAAGTGATTACCGCCCCCCATGAATAATACCAGAGGAATTGCAGTGCGCTGCCGTCCTTTTAAGAAGGAATGGGCTCTTTTTTTATAAGTTTCAATATCGTATCGGAAATACCATTTCTGAAAGATGATTCCACAATGCGTGGCAAAAAGATACTAAAAAACCGCACGGTGGTTTTCTAAAAACTTTTTTTTTAGGACCGCCATTCACCCAGATGATCATTTCTCATACTGTTACATTTATCATACTCTCGTTAACTACCGAAATAATAAAGTAATTCAAATACTCAAATAATTCAACTGAGTATTCATTTTGTGGTTTCATACAAGTCATGATATTTACACAAGTAGTTCTATTAATTAAAATTACCTTTACTGAAATAGTTAATCAAATATTAATGAAACCTAATACTCATATATACAAGGCTATTTTAATTAAGAACCATTACTATGTCAAATTAGCGAATGTTCTTAATATTTGAGTAAATACACGTGTTATACATCAATCATATTGCTTTGAATTTATAAGTAAGTAGCTACACACTGAAATTAAATTAATAACCAACTAATAAGCTTCATATTGTATTGGAGAGCAGTTTGCTTTGTAAAAAACGTAGCAGTTGAAGGGTTGAGATAATACAGTGCAAATTCAAGGCATGAAGTTATTACTCCATAATGTCCTCAGGAACAGCTGAATGAAGGTTAGTACTGGCGACATATGACGATGTGATAACTGAATACCGTTACAAGTTCACAACACTAAGTTGTCCTAAAAATTGGTTTAATAAATAAAACAAAATATTGGGACAGGTCGTTGGTATATTCTTTTCAGAACTAAATGGATCAAAGCATAACACAATACAATACGCACAAGTACAATCGCATAAATACAACACAACAAAGATACAAAAACTATAAAAATATCTTAACAGCGACTTTTAAAACGTTCACTAACGTTATCTAGTTTTAAAAGTGGAAACTATTAATTATCATATCTCAGCCCGTACGACGTCCACTGCTGGACATAGGCCTCCCTCAAAGATCTCTACGACGATCGGTCCCGCGCTACTCGCATACATCGCCTTTCAGCGATCGGAGAGTCGGTCCAACTTGTTGGAAGCTTCCCACACTACGTCTTCCGGTTCGTGGTCGCCACTCGAGGACTTTATTGTGCCAACGGCCATCATCATCTGCTTCTTCCTTATCCCATTTATTTGGGGTCGGCGTAATATTTTCGCTTCTATTCATCCCTGTTCGCAGTCATCGCGTTATTTACTTCCTTTCTTACCATATCATCTTTCACACAATCCATCCATCTCTTTTTCGGCCTTCTCTGCCTTTATAACCATCCACATTCATATGTAACACCATCTTGACAATCATCTTGGACCGCCATCTTGTCATTTTTAATTAAATAAAAAATATATTCTGTTCAACAGACTGAAGAAAATATTTTTTATTGCGAATATGGTTACATTCAAAGCTCGATCATAACCACTACTCGAATATGCAAAAAAGATGATTTGTAAAGAAAAAGCCAATAAGGCAAAATGTAAAAGATGATTTCTAAAGGAAAAATACAATAAATATTACCTTTGTAGAGCGATTTCTTGTTTCTTTTGTAATGCCCGTAGTACACGATTCTCGTTGCTAAGCTCCTGAAAAAAATATAGCCATAAGATCTGATATTAATCCAAAAGATTTCCATGAAATAATGTACAAACTACTTAAAAATAACCAAGCAGAGATGTGCTAACTCGCAATAAACATGACTTGAGTTAACTCTAGTTGAAATTCAGGTAACTCGAATTGACACATCTCTAATACCATGGACTTCAATTGTTGAACCACCAACATGCTGCCCACCTTCATGAAGGAGGACTACTGGCCGAAGGGGGTGGTCTATCGGCGCTACCGTGGCAGATTGCCGTTGTCAGTACCGTGACCGTAGAGACAATTTTATTTTTCATATTTTATTATTATTTCTTATGTATGTTAGTCTATAAGGTATTTATAATATGGGCCATGTAGCCTGAATTAAATAAATAAATAAAATTGTTAATTTTAAACTGAACATTCTACTTGTAAGCGACGTGTTCCATAGATTAAGATTTATAGTTTGTTTATTTATAACTATTGTCTATTGTTTGTCTAAGTATAAAGTAGCAGGTAATTCTTGCGATGTACTTAATAATCTTAACTTATAACCGACGCTACCTAGCCAGTTACGCAGCCTTATTCCTAGACTATCAGACGGGAATTGATCTTCAACCGCTCTATAAATTGTTCTGCGGGTTTTGGAATGCCATGTGCACTCGTCCTCTATCGTTGTGTGAAACTGTAAAGGCCAGCTGCGGCCAATAACATGAGAACTACTTTAAATTTAGATAAAATTCGAAACAAAAAGCCACCTAGCCAGCCTGCACCCTACGCTCATTTTTAAATTCTACAATTGCGTGTCATAAATAAATCTAATTATTTAAAAAACTCCGATTTTTAATTTTACTCCGACACGCTCTAGCAACTCCTTCAAGACACACTACTAATTTATACTGATATTATAAATAAGAAAGTATGTATATCTATCAGTTTCTTACATTTTTACCACTAAAGGCAGAGCGGATTCTATCAAAATTTGATAGGTAGTTATAGTGTATTTTTGTTTGCACAAATTAGTGAAGACTTAATCGATATGAATACGGTTTTATATGAAACTAAGTATCGGTCACGGTTTCACACGATACATTACAAATCTTTGATTTTCTAAGCTTGTTATGTACTATAACATGCATGTATTATACATAATAAACCTTCCTCTTGAATCACTATCCATTGGTGAAAACTACATTAAAATCAGTTGCATAGTTTAAAAGATATAAAGCGACTTTATTACTATGTTAAGATACTATTTCTATAGTTCATATAAGTGTATCTAATTTAATATATGATTATTATTATTTATATAATTTTTAATTTATACTATACTTCTATATTATTTTTACTACATATACTTATATTATTTTTCTTTATTATCATAAGTATTTGTTACTTTTATCGTTTAGTTTTCTCCTGTTCGTATATTAACTACCTGTTCAATATTAAAATTCGTTTCCCTAAGGTTGCCTTGAAAAGATTGCTTTCAGTAATAAAGTCGCCTTATTGTAACTATACGTGTGTTCTATAATATATTAGTTATGCCTTTTCTTTGCTGTATGTTACACATAAAGTATATTTATAATGTCTGGTAACTTTGAATATCGTTCCTAACGGTAAACTTAAAAGTTAATCTAAATTAGATCTACTTTTCAATAAATGTCTGTAACAAATACTCGCTGAATGAAGCCTATTGTTTACGAGTGTACTATTAGAAAACAAATGTAGTTTCATCATGCATAGATTTTTTTTATTAATAATAACAATCTCAGACGATTCACACAGCGCTATCTAGACCCAAGTTAAACTAGATAAAGCTTGTGTTACGGGTACTAGATAACTAATACAAATACATACATATTTTTTCGTAAATGCATACATATTATATATAGACAACACATAGACCGATACAAACAATATACTCATGAATACAAATGTTTGTGCCGTGCGGGGAATCGAACTCGCGATCATCGGAAGTAAAGCAATGTGCTAAACCGCTAGATCGTCGAGGCCGTCCGTCGATAGATAGAGTATACTTCATTTGTACCAACGAAAAGAACCGTTTACAGCATGTGAGGAATCGAACGCGCGACCATGGGAAATAAAGCAATATGCTAATCCGCTAAACCATGGAGGACTTACTTGCAAGTGGTAGTGAGCGTCTGCCAATTGATTCTGCAGTTGCTTCACCCTATGCGTCTTCGCTGACAGCACCCTCTGAGTGACATATCTGTCGGCGCGGCCGTTCAGTGACTGGTTAGACATTGCCTCTATGAGCGGGTTCAATCTCTTGCGTTTATTTAGCAGATTTAATCTGGAGTTACTGCTGTACACGCTCTCAAGCGACTCCTTTCTGTAATTTACAAGCAATTGATGTAAATCCTTACTAATGTCATAAATGTGAAAGTCTGTCGCTTTCACGCCAAAACTACTGAACCGATTTAAATGAACTTTGGTACGCAGATAGTCTAGATTCCGAGGAAGGACATACTTTTTAATGCGAAAAAGGGTTGTAAGAGATTGAAAGAGGAGGTTGCATACAAGTATCGTCATTTTTAAAAGTAGAAGCTTGAATCTTATGTTTTTGGATTTTGGGGGTTATAAAATAAGGGTTGGTGGTAGAAAGCTAAAAATTTAAGATTGTATTTTTAATGCCACATTATAAAAATAAAATAAAATAAATGTTTAGGGGTGGACAACCCTTATCACTTAGGGGTATGAAAAATATATAGTAGTCGATTCTCAGACCCTCTAAATATGCATATAAAATTTCATAAAAATCTGTTTCGGAGGAGTATGGTAACTAACATTGTGACACGAGAATTTTATAAGATTGTTACGAGTAGGTATATTACCAACCTTTGCTCTTTCTTCTTGTCTTCAGGTATTAAACTCAGCACTGACATCATCAATGCATGCACTCCATTTTGTTTCCTTTCCCGAAATAGAAAATAACCCAATAAATCGGGTTACGGTTTATTTTGATGAAAAATAACTTACGAGTTGCGAAGCAGATTGTTGTGTAAACTCGTTGCTATGGCAACCGATAATATGTCAATCAATATATTTGAAATGCGATCAAGAAATCAACATCTATACTGGCAGGGTAATATTATAGGTTATAAATCTAATAATGATTGAAGATGATGGATCGGGTATAGAGATGTATTGATGGTAAATATAGTCATACTCATTAGACCTGCAAACGTTTGCGATATAACTTTAAAGTCGCTATTAAAAATAGGGGTTGATAGTTGAAGGGTAAAAATTTAATGTTGTATGTATTTTTAATACAAAATCACAACATAAAAATTATGTAAAAAAAAAAACATTTAGGGTTGGGTCACCTATATCATTGAGCGGTATGAAAAATAAACGCTGGCCGAGTCTCAGACCTATCAAGTCCGAGAATCAAATTTTACTAAAACCGGTAAAGCCGTTTCGAATGAGTCACCGCATTTTATATATTAGATGTATAATTTTCTTCATTTTTGTTTTTGTATCAATTTAGCAACACACACGTTGAAATTAGTGGTAAATTAAAATTTCGGAATGAGTGGTAGAATTAAAAAATATGACTATTCAGAAATGCTTATATTAAATTTATAAATTTTTTAAATTATTTCTATATATTTATAGCGGCTAAGATGGGGCCGCTATTATTTATGATTATGTGTTCATGTAGAAGCAGCATCAGGAAAGGAAGAGGTGCAGAGAAACTAGTCATATAGAATATAGAAGTATAATAGTAGAAATAGTAATATACAAGAAGGCGCGAATCGCCTTCTTGTACATATACTAATTGTAAAGACTTCTATATTACTATTTCTACTATTTCTATATGACTAGTTTCTCTGCATCTCGAATGACAGACCTGTTATTTTATTGCTCTGTCGTAGCTAAGCAACGGTGTTGCCACGCGATAATAGTAAATTCGCCACATATTGTTACTTAACTTACTTAAAAATACTTAATAGCGGTATTTTTTTTATGTGTTCTCTGTAGCAGCAGCAGGAAAGGAGATGAAGTGATAAGTCCAGTGATTGCTATTTACATTATGTATATTAACAAAATATTTACAATTGATATATGTATAAGAAGGTGATTCGGTCTCGAATGACAAGCTTATTATTACATTGCTCTGTCGTAGCTATTTTTTTATTAAGTATTTTACGGCCTTGGAAACTGTCGTAGCAAGGCAACGGTGTTGCCGCGCGCTATCCGTAGAATCGCCACATATATATTACCCGCAATTTACTTTTTTAATCGACATCAAAAACAGTTGAAGATTCTCAGTGTACTTTTTATTTGTTTTTCTACGTGAACCGTTTTAAATTTTGTTTTATTCTAAATTTGGTGTTTCACGTGTGATTCTAAATATATAAATGTTATCGAGATCTCGCCAGTAGGTTTTGATTAATAAATCATATTCAAGAACGTATACCCCTCAGATGGATCCCCCGTCCAATTCAAATAAGGGTCGAACTACACGAAGAACACTAGTATTGTTTTTTTTATAGCACAGCGGACAAAACACCATGCTGCTTACCTGATAGTAAGTGATTACAGCCGCCCATGTGCACCCGCAATACCAGGGGAATTGCAAGTGCGTAGGAAGAAGCTCTGAAGGAAGGTTTTTGTAAGACGTAGCTATGGTAAATAAAAGGCAGTTTATTGTATGATGATGGTATGGTAAAAAAGGCAGTTTTCTGTAAGATGATGGTATAGTAAAACAAAAGTCAGTTTTCTGTAAAATGATGGTATAGTAAAACAAAAGTCAATTTTCTGTAAGATGATGGTATACTAAAACAAAAGTCAGTTTTCTGTAAGATGATGGTATAGTAAAACAAAAGTCAGTTTTCTGTAAGATGATGGTATAGTAAAACAAAAGTCAGTTTTCTGTAAAATGATGGTATGATAAAAAAAGCAATTTTTTCTAAGATGGTATGGTAAAAAAGGCAGTTTTTGTAAGATAATGGTATGGTAAATAAAAGGCAGTGTTTTGTAAACAAAATAATATACTTAGTCAACATTACTGTACATGTAGGAATCTTTATTTACATGTTATTAGAGTCCTGGGACCCTTAGCAGACCTTCAATTTCGCATTACAAAGTCAAACTATACTTACCAATATAATAAACACACAATACAAGTTTGTATGTCTGGATGGATGGATGTTTGTTTTTGAGAGGAGTATAAATTTGACGTGTAATTGTAATGTCTCCATATTTATCATCGTAGCTCCTGAACAAATGGACCGACTATGATGCGGTTTGCTTTGTTAGAAAGCAGATGGTTTTTGACTACAACAAATCTTTATTCGGGAATAAATTAAACATTTTAATTTTTAATTATACTTCGCTCTATACACATGTTTCAATAAATTTATAATTTATATATAGTATATATTATACACATAACTATAAACAATAATCTCTAGAAAGAATATACATATAATTATGATGTCAAATGTTTTGTTTCTTTACAATTCCTTAATAATTTTATATAGGTATGGTGTCAAATAATATGATCTAACCATAGTATATGTAAATATTTGTTAAAATGCTAAAATCTATAAGAACAAACAAAATATAATAATGGTCGTTATCATATTTTGGTTGTTTTTACAAATTGTTATTGAAAATTATTCTTGATAATTGTAAAAAAATCAAAGCATGCTTGTGTTTTGAGCAAAAGTTAATGGAACAAGACTGTTCTATCTAAAAATAGAAGAGTTTTTGTGTTTATTGCAAATAAGCTTTTATCTATCTATTATATGCTCTCTGGAACTTTATAGATTTTTCTTAAAATACTCCGTCTGGGATAGGATAGGACAGTCTTTATATAGAATTTCAGATACAATAGGACAGTCTTAACCATAGGTTTCATACAAATATTCAACAATTCGATACAAAAACCATGTTTTAATGACTTCTGTAACTCAAATTATCATTATTAGATCAAAATATATATAGATAGATATAGATATCAAAATATGCTTATTTGCTTTGTATGGTATATGTATGAAGACAAGGCGGCCGGGTTTAGGTAGAGAACTCTTAAAAAGGTCGAGCACACAGATCTATGTACGTCGCAGTGCTACAAGTCTTAGCATCTGACAATGACAATAGTCCAAACACCTTGATAAGAAAAAATCGCTCAAAGCAATTTTTTGAGGCAACCTTAGAGTAACGGATATAATTTACATACAATAAATATAATAATATAACCTTTGGCACTCTTCTCTGCTCACACCGGTATAAACCTGGCGTGAAGGTAGATATGAAAAATAAAGAATTTCATTCTTTAAAATATAACACTATAATATACTACAATAATAAGACTATATCACTTAAAATTTAGAAAATACGTCGTCTATTGAAGCATTTTATTATGAAGTATGATATCTGACAAATTAGTACTAATTTCCCTCATCACGATTTATCTCAATTTAAACATTTATTGTTTCCATTACAACATTTTGAGGTCTTATCATATATTAACTAATCGCCCCGGCTTCGCACGGGTGTACATGTATTATACATATAAACCTTCCTCTTGAATCTATCTATTAAAAAAAACCGCTTCAAAATGCGTTGCGTAGTTTTAAAGATTTAAGCATACATAGGGACGGACAGACAGCGACAGCGACTTTGTTTTATGCTATGTAGTGATGATACTCAATAATTTAATGATGCTATCAACAATTCTCAATCTTAACGGATCATTTTAGTGTTTGCGATTTTTTTATAGCATAAGAGACAATCTTGAGGCTCACCTGATGGTAAATGATTAACACCAGAGGAATTTCGGCGTTGCCGTACTTTTAAGAAGGAATAAGCTCTTTTCCTAACGTTTGTATAGGACTATCTAGTACTTCAATTACAGTAGAATACAGGCATCTATACATATCTATACATATAAATAAAATTGGAGTGTCTATTTGTTATATTGAAATTACAGTTTTTTACTACATGCATATGAATCTAAATACGGTACATAAACCATAATAACATTTTTTTCAATTTTTGTCTGTCTGCCTGTTTGTTCCGGCTAATCTCTGAAATGGCTGGACCAATTTCGTCGGAACTTTTATTGGTAATAAGGAGTAACTTAGGCTACTTTTATTTTAGAAAAAATTTCTAATTAATTATTTGGTTGAATTCCACGCGGACGAAGTCGCGAGTATAGCTAGTAAATTAATAACCGTTTTATTTATAATTTTCACATTAAACAGTCCGATTTAATTTCATTAATTTTGTGTAATGCAATTTTTATGTACTTTTGTATTCATTGTTCTACTTAATTATTTGGTGTTTTTCGCTCAAAAAACAACATACAAGACCCGGGTAAACATCGCGTATGATCTCACAATTCTCATATGAGGTACAGTCAAAAATCGGTATCAAAATCACTGCGAACTTATTTCAATGTTTGCCGCATCTCGCCGGCGAAACAAGATCCGTAAATATCACTTGGACACCTCACTTTGGTATTGCGTCTTTGTTCTGCTTCTCCCACAATCTGTAGTAGAGTGACGATGGATTAGTGATGAGATCTCTATGGTTGCCTTTCTCAGATATGGACCCGTTCTCGAGGACTAGGATTTCGTCGGCGTCCGCTACGGTGGAAAGTCGATGAGCTATGCAGATGGATGTTCGGCCGATCGTTGCCGCTTTCAACGCTTGAAGGATTGCCTGAAATATAATCAAAATAAAATGTTGCTCACATACTGGCCATATAGTTTTATCTTACTAATATTATAAATGCGCAAGTTTGCGAGTATGGATGTTTGTTGCTCTTTCACGCAAAAACTACTGAACGAATTTTGAATGATGAAACTTACAATAATGTAGCTTATACATCAGAATAACTAAAAATAATTTAAAAAGATACTATGTGAATTGGGCGATACATATATAAAAATAAGTTGATGCAAACGAAGTCAGTTGGTCAGCTAGCAGTTTATGTTTACTTTGTATTTTCTATTAAGAATTATTCTTACTAATATTATAAATGCGAAAGTAACTCTGTCTGTCTCGCTTTCACGCCAAAACTACTGAACCAATTTAAATTAAATTTGCTACACAGTTAGTCTAGACCCTGAGAAAGGATATAGGCTACTTTTGAATGCGATAGAAGGGTTATAATGGGTGTTATGTGGAAGTGACGTTATTTTTGAAGATGAAACGATGAAACTTTTATTGGGTTAGGTCATTAAATATTTTTCATTATTTGGTCAATTTTATGTCGCTACATTATATATATATTATACAGAACGATAATATATATAATTATGACAGCGACAACAATAAGCGTATTAAGATTTTACATAAAATTGACTAGAGTAATTAGGCTGAAATTTTTATAGAATATGTTTTTATATTAAATATATATTATATGTTATTTAATATATAAAATTCTCGTGTTAGTGTTAGTGGACATACTCCTCTGAAAGAGCTTCAGTTTTGATAAAATTCTACATGTATATTCGGTAAGTCTGTATCTTTATTATATATACCCTTAAGTGATAAGGAAGGGCCAGCCGTATTTGTTTTTATTTATTGGACAAACTTTAGTTTTTTTTTATGATTAAAAAAAATAGACTCCTAAATAATGTTCACCCTAGAAGGGTGCCACCAACCCTTATTTGGGAAGCGATATTAATTTATATGCAAAACAAAGTATGCCGGGTCAGATAGTTTGAATGTAAAGATTGGTAGAATGACAAAACCACTAGACCACTGGGGCTATTATTAAAACCCTAAATTTTCACCCTTGTATCTACAACCCCTATTTTTTATACATAACATAACAGCAATATTAATTTATATAGCAAAACAATGTTTGCCGGATCAGTTAGTTTATTTTATAGCTAAAAAACACATAGACTCCTAAATGTTCAGCTATCTGCCACCAACCACTATTTTTTAATAATGATATTAATTTTATATAGCAAATCAACGAGTTCCACACATGGTTTAAATATAAAGATTGTTAGTTACGTGTTCGGTGAGCGAATCGAGACTCGAAGTGGCCTCGTCGAATACGATGATCGGCGAGTCTTTAAGGATAGCCCGAGCGATCGCCACACGTTGCTTCTCGCCGCCTGAAAGCTTCAGACCTCTCTCTCCCACTTGAGTTTCGTAACCCTGTAATATATGTAAGATATAAATATATAATATACTGTTATTATTAAATAGCAATATAATATAAATAGAAAATCATTTATTCAAATAAACTTAATTTAAGCACTTTTGTCTTAACAATTTGTTTTTATATAACTCGTTCGGAAAGCTGTTTATCATATAACAAACAAAAATTATTTCAAACTTTTAAATAATATTGTAAGTTTACATTTACAAGAAACGTGTGAATACAAACTACCAACAAGCACTAATTTTTTCAAATATAAATATGCAATAAGATTAAATCATCGTAGTGATAAGAGCAGACCAGTTTTGCCTACGGACTCGTTCACGAGTATGAAAATGAGCCAGCCATCACTGCGCTCGACCATATTAGAATTGACCCGGCCCACCTTCTAGCCAGATGTATGTCAAATTGACATGACTATCTTTTCCACACGACCATTTAACATTAAAGATTATATTAATCGAATAAATTCGATTTTAAATATGCATGCGTATGCTAATTATATCTAATATGATCAAATAAGGGGATTGTTAGTATAGTGATCTGTTTGTAATATTGAAATACAATGTTTTTCATTACAAGCATATAAATATCGTTATAAATTCCTGGTGAATTTGTCACGATGTAACTAGTACAAAATAAATTATAATTATTAAATAATGTTACAGTCGAGTATCTAATATGACCTATATTTTATGTGTAAAATCAGGTGACATTTTAGGGTGGAGGATTGATGAAATAACTATTTATAGTGGTGGCGTGCAGAAACTGTTTTTTAGTATGAAGTGACCTCCATCGATTATATTTTCATAGGGTTTATTATTTATTGAACGATATTTATAAGGAATAGTCGTAAGGTTTTTATAAATTAATATCCATTCCTTAATGGATATATATATATTGATGGATTTTCCTGATAAAAAAAAAAAAAAAAAAGACGGGTGCACCATTCCATTACCATCCATAATAAAAATATCTAAAGTACGATTATTAATTCCAGTGTAAAATGACAAGTGCAACTGTCACTGATACAAAAAGTGACCCGCACAATAGTGATGTCCGGCGATCAATAGACTTAGACATTTAATGCTTTATTTTATTAGGGAAGCTTTTTTTTAATTTTAAATATTTAATACATATCGTATTAAACAATACTATTTTAGAAATATGTACCTTACCAGAATATTAAAATTTCTCACTATAACATTATTACAAAAGCTGGGAAAAAATGTATACAGAGATTCAGAGGAATTAACACTAGAATTTTTATTTATATAAAGGCAATTTGATTTTGAATAAAAAAAATGTAATCTCGACTAACTTTTAATTGTTAAAACTCGATTCTACCACAGCACTATTTATTTGGGACTAGAAATCTGCAACATTGGAAATGTCATTTTACTGAATAAATTAATAATCTTACTTTAGTAATAATGAATGTAAATAGAGAGATATATAGAGACGTTTATTATAGCAGAGCGCAGTCACAGAAGTGATATAAAACAAAATGTATATAAAGAACATCATATTTTGAATATGGATAAAACAATATATAAAAACTGCCACGATTCTCATTCTAGATTTGACATATCATAAGATTCTGTAATAGACCTACTTGAATAGATATTTTGAATTTGAATAAATTACCTTGGGCCAAGTGGTAACAGATTCGTGTAGTTCTGCCATCTTGCTAGCTTTGTACACGTCCTCGGGTAGCCGGTTCAGATCCCCGTAGTGAAGGTTGTGGAATATCGTATCGTGGAACAGAACACAGTCCTGGTAGAGAAACAATGAATAATAATAAAAAAGAAATAATCAAAAATATGCTAATAAAAAGCAACTTCTTACAGCACAATCTACTTACTTTTAATAATTTAAATATATAATATGGTTTAAAAAAAAAGTAATTCAATTGAGTTTCTTGCCAGTTCTTCTCAATTGGATCTATATACCGAACTGGACAGTAGGGAAAAAATTTAAATTAAGCGGCTAAAATGTCCTACATGAATAAATGATTTTTGAATTTTTTGAATTAAAAACATGCGGAAACTTGCACTGAGCTGAAATATTTATGTAAACAAATTGAGACATTTGTTAAGAGGGAAATTATACATATATCTATCCGATTTATAAAATTCTCGTGTCAATAGTGTCAATTGCCATCCTTCACCGTAACGGCTTAACCGAACCTGATGAAATTTTTATATGTATACTCGTCAGACCTGAAAAGGGTGACCCAACCCGATTTTTTTTTTTGGACAAAACCTTGTTTTTTAACGATTAAAAGATATATAATAATAATAATAATAATAATCTCAGGACAATTCACACAGCGCCATCTAGACCCATTTTTTAAGCTTGTGTTATTAGATAAGATATATAGATATTTTTTTTTTTGTAAATACATACATATTATACATGAAAACACCCAGACCGATACAAACAATCATTCATTATTAATCAACCATCGGTCGTAAAGCGGTGTGCTATACCACTAGACCACCGAGGTCGTCAAATATTAGTATATAAGTATATAATAAGTAGTAACTTAAAATATAATATTTTATTAATCAAACAATGTAAGTTAAAATAATTTGGATTTTTAATGTCCGCTGGACATAATTTTTTTATGGCAAAACACATCATACCTACTACGCTTTAATTATTATCTTTTGTACTGTGTTTTTGAACAAATATATAATAATTATTATTATTCTTGGTATATTTTGTTTTCTCACCTTTTTTTTGCAGGGTTTTTATTATTATTATTATTATTAATCTCAAATGATTTTAATTACGACTATTTAACATTATATAAACAGTATACATGTATACTCTGATAATAATAAAAATGTTTATTACCTGTGGGACAATGGCAATTGCCTTCCTCAAGCTGGCCAAGTCTAGATCCTTTATGTTCTGTCCATTGATGAATATCTGACCCGACTGTGGCTCGAAGAATCTGAACAGTAGCCGCACCAGTGTTGATTTCCTGCAAACATGGTTTTAAATTAACATAACTTTTATAGATAGAATATTATATAGGTACACAAACCTTCCTCTTAAATCACTCCATCTATTAAAAAAACCGCTTCAAAATCCGTTGCGTAGTTTTAAAGATTTAAGCATATATAGGGACAGACAGACAGCAATAGCCTCTTTGTTTGATACTATGTAATGATTTAGAATATGTCAAATTATAAAAAGTAGTAAGTTATATTTATACACTAGCTGTACATGCAACTTCATTCCGCGTGGAATTTAACTTTATCCTTATTACATCTGCCTGCCAAGAAAGTCCCGCCATTTCAGAGATTAGCCGGAACAATCAGACAGACAAAAATTGTAAAAAATGTTATTTTGGTGTAATTACCGTATTTATATTCATATGCATGTAAATAGAGAGATGCTAGTAAAAAGCGGTTATTTCAATATTACAAACAGACACTTTAATTTTATTTATATGTATAGATGTATATATAAAGAGTATAGTATCGGCAACATGCATTATTTAAAGATATGCTAACTCACCCGCTTCCTGATCCACCCACGATGCCAATCTTCTTTCCCGCGGGGATGTTCAGAGTCAGGTTGTTGAAGATCGGCTTCCCGTTGATGTATTTGAAGCTGACGTCCCTGAACTCGATGCTAGCCGTCTTCGTGTCCACCAGTAGGGGCGGCGCTTTATCTACCTCCTGCAACCAATTCAAATATCATTTATTCATCTCGGATATATTAGCCTCTTATGAATGTAAAATTTTTATATCATAACTAGTTGGCAAACGTTGTTTTACCATATAAATTAATAACGCTATAAAAAAATAGGGGTTGATGATTTAGGATAGGGGGGACATAATTTAGGATTGTATGTATTTTTGTATGTTGTATCATAAAAAAATAGAAACTAAAAATTTTGTTTAAAAAATAAAAATTTAGGGGTGGACTACCGCTAACATTTAGGGGGATGAAAAATAGATGTTAGCCGATTCTCAGACCTACTCAATACGCTCACAAAATTTCATGAGAATCGGTCAAGCCGTTTCAGAGGAGATAAGATTTTTTCTATACCGTCCAGTTCAGTATACAGATCCAGTTGAGAAGAACTGACAAGAAACTCAACGGAATTACTTTAACATTGTTGTTTTAACAATGTCCCCATATATTTTTTATTGTTAATTACGTTTAATATTTTTTAAATATGTTTTAAGTGTACAATAATTGGAGGTAGATATTATTTAACCCCTAGATTTATTTCAATAAAGTGCCCACGGGTGATCATCCGCTCCCAACGTGTAAAATTATTTTCGTTGCGGAGTGACCCACCGGTAGGCATGCGGTCTTTAACGTGTTAAAAATGTTTTGATTCCAAATAAATAACAGAAGCAACGAAAATTCTTGTTACAACACACAATCGAGACATTTCACTTTTTAAATTTATTTCTTTATTCCACAGATTAAATTTTTCAATGATACATTTAAGATTTATAAGTTATCAATTACTGTATAATTATGTTTTTGCTCTATAGTCAGATGTCCACCTTATTGCATTAATAAATATTACAAATAGATGGAATTATGAAAAAAAAAACATTACCTATTTACAGAAGCATAACCAATATATAATTTTGTATATCTTCACATAAGGCGGATTGTGTGGAACTATATGTATCCATTTTATAACCACTGTGTACACCACATTCCTCACAATATAAACAATTTCATTTCATTTGTCAGTGAACTACAGCAATGGAGCAAATGGTACTCTAAGGAACCAGATTTACAGTGTGTGTGTATTTTGTGAAGGAGGACCTTCACAAGCACCAAACTATTCAGCTGTTTCAATTTGCCTCCCTTAAGATGGATATTGTTGCAGTTTATCCCGGGACCGATGGCATTAATCGCGTTGCGGATGTGAAGACTCCTAATGGCGTAGTCAGAAGATCATTCAGCAAGATTTGCCCTCTGATCGACACTTCTTGTTGAAAGGCAAGTTTTCAACGTCCGGGGGCATGATCCATTTTATATGCTGTCAACACTATTCTCCAACCTATATGCTTTATTTTTTTTTGTCTATGCTTTTTTCTCTATAAAAACTGTATTGTCATGGCCGTCTAAAAATATACACGCATACATTAAGAAGAATCTTTATTTTCATTACCAAAACTTACCTGACGAGAGAGCTAAATCTGGAACATCATTTCAGATCCTACATATTAAAAGATACAAAAAGGCACGGATACTAAAGCTCGCACGATTGAAGAACCCGTATTATGTGTAACCCGTAATAATGCGCTCATTGGTAGCGCGTTCTTTCTAGTTCAAATTGCCTACATTTACATGCACATTCTTTCCTGGGTGAAGGCAGCTATGGAGGTGTTTGTGTACCTTGATTCTGGACTGCACGGTCATGAGCGTGAACATGGTCTGCATGTCGATGAGCGCCTGCCGCACCTCACGGTACACTGACCCGAGGAAGCCCAACGGAATCGACAGCTGGAACAGTAGCCCGTTCACCATCACCAGGTCGCCCACCGACATGTTGCCTGATGAAGTATTACAATAATGTCAGTATTCACAACGTCATTGGACAAAAATCCGACCGTTTAAAATGTTGACTGCCACTGCAATTTTCAGTCACAGCGCCATCTAGTCACACGGCAGGCAGACTTTGTGTTATGGGTACTAGAGAACTGATATAAATACTTAGATATTTTCTGTTTCTAAATATGTACATATGTAACATCCAGACCGATACAAACAATCATACTCATGAATACAAATGTGTGCACCGTGCAAGGAATGGAACCCGAGACGATCGGAATTCAAGGGGTCTGCTAAACCGCTAGACTACCAAGGCTGTCATAACAGTTGCATATAACGCCCATGCATATACATACGTAGGGTTGCGGGTAGTAACTGGATGAGGGCTGAAGATCGTGCCCAGTGGCGTGCCTTGGGAGAGGCTTATGTCCAGCAGTGGACTGCAGTGAGCTGATGATGATGATGATGATGATGATGATGAAATGTCATACCTTTAGCGATTTCATTGGCAGCCATTATCATGATGATGCTGAGACCGCCGCTGAATATAGCGTGCTGGCCGAAGTTCAGCAGCGCTAAACTGGACGCCGTCTTCAGAGAAGCCTCTTCGTACTTCTTCAAACTCGTGTCATATTTTTCCAATTCATATTTCTCGTTGTTGAAATACTAAAACACAAATATACCTACAATATAAATATTGTATTAGACTGTGTCAATTTTGAGGTCACGCCGATTTACTTCCGGCGGTCGCGGATTCGATTCCTCGCATGGTACAAACATTTGTATTTATGACTCTATGGTATTGTTCAAGTATTACGTAAGCACGTAATACTCGAACGTGGAACGTATGTGTTCTGGTGGTGGTGGTGGTGGTGGTGGTGGTGGTGGTGGTGGTGTGGTGTTATGTCTTTGGTGGTGGTGGTGGTGGTGGTGGTGGGGGGGGGGGTCTTTTGGATGACATGGGAGGTAGGGGAGTCTAGATGATGATTACGCTCCATCGCTCCGTGTTTACGTAAGCAATGGGTGGGTGATAGAGTGTAAACTTTCCAAAGGAGATATTTCGTTTATGCATGAGTGGGCTACATCCACATAGGATGTTTAGTGGCGTTTTCTCTTCAGTTTGGCAAAATCTGCAGATTGATATTATAATTGGATTTAATCTTTACTATTCATATGTTTTAATTCATTCATGTCTCGTTATCTTAGTCAGATACTAGACGGCGTTGTAGTCACTGAAATCTGCTTTAGTAGGGCACGCTGGCCAACAGTTGTTGATGGTAATGTTATGTGATGTGATGGTAATATGATGATGTTGATCTTGACACAAGTGGGAAATCTCGACTTCCAGTCCAACTCTATAAAAAAAGTACATAACCTTTTTCATAACATAACGTTCGGCTATTATCTGGTATCATACCTTGACGGTCTCGTAGTTGATGAGCGAGTCGATAGCTTTATTCCCCGCTTCGTTCTCGGCGCGGTTCATAAACACTCGGAACTTTGTTCTCCATTGCGTGATGGCTAGTGTGAAGGCTGCGTACACACCCACACACCCAAACGCCAGCCCTGGCACACACAAACAAGTTTTTCCCTATACAGTTCAAACGGGAATCAAAATTACGAGCCTGAGCCGAGGTTCGAACCCCTAGCGATGCCATCAGACTAAAGTCGTACCCGTCAGATGGGAGTTGGCCTTCAGGCACTCCATAAGTTCCTACACTCGATTGGAGTGCCATCTGCACTAGCCCACTATCGTCCGGTGATGCTGTAAACGCCAGCTGCGGCCAACAGCATTAGAGTAGTCCGAAAAAAAATATTATGTTAACGATCTCAGTAGTATAGTGGTTTTACTACAGTGCCTCACATTCTGCTGGCCGTGGTGATTCCACCCTCGCATAAAATAACACAACTATAATAAAATAGAATCACTGTTTTGTGACTATCAATCTGTATGCATGTTTAGAAATTATATAGAATATATGTATAAAACTAAATTAATAAAATAAAGTTATTTAAAAGTTACCCGTCGTTGTGAATAAGACATTTTTAGTTTTACCTGCAAACGCGAGGCCGCCTTTCAGCCCTAGGATCGTGGATACCAGACTGAGTTCGAATATAGTGGGTACTATGTTGAACACCATGGCAGATAGCACGAAATTGATGGCACGTGAACCACGATCAATTGTCTGGAAACAATACCATATAATATCATAAGGCAATTCACTTACCGCCATCTAGTCTCAAGCTAAGCGGAGCTCGTATTATGGGTATTAGACTACTGATATAAACACATAGATACATTTTTTGTACACATGTAGATATATTTGCTAGGGTTCACGTCATCATATGACTGATTTCCTCTTATTAATTGTTTAACCAGTTGGTTATATATTCAATATTATTTCTATTTGAGTATTTAATAGAATTAGTGCTAATTGGTGGTTTGTATTCACACACTTAAACTTAAAAATGTAAAGTAATAATAAATTATTTAAAAGAGCAACTTCATAATTAGTGGATCTTACATATTATCTATATAAAATAACCCCATTACCTACTAGCAATGTACCATGTCAGATTGACCTCCACACTGTTCCCCCAGGACCATCGTGATACATTCATGGTGAATTTGTCACGATGGGCTAACTGACCTAACCTCATTATCATCCTCCACTGGCCAATCCATTATCATCATCACCATATCATCATTTTTACAAAAATTGCGCTGACGGTGAAGTATATATGAAATTTCGCACACTTCTCGTTTATATAGAGGAAGAATGTAGAATGGTTTTTTTTAATTATGTATACATAATACATTAAATCAATAAAAAAAACATTACACACACTACCGTGTATTTGACACCTATATACTCTTTTCTTTATTGAACTCTGTGGTCAAATGCATAGATTAATATTGTTTATGTTTAATATTATTTGTCTATAGTGTTACTGAATGTTACAATATGGTCGAATTTCGACCACTAGTAAAAATGACCTTAGATAAGGCACCGGTTTGCCTTCCCAAATGGAAACTGAGGTCCAAGTTGTGTAGATGCGTGAATACGTTGCAGGCGAGTCGCCGTATTGAATGTTGGGCCACTTTCGCGAACACTGCGTTACGTAGCTCGTTGAAACCCGCTGCTGTTCCTCGTGCTATACCATCTGAAAAGTTTACACATACATATATAATTACATTTTAATTGTGAATTATAATTTTATTAATTTAATTATTTGTGTATTGTGGAATGTGGAATGACATATTATTCGATCAGAATACTAGCAATACATCTATACATATAAATAAAATTGGAGTATCTGTTTGTAATATTGAAATAACTTTTTTTACTACGAATATTATGCATATGAATATAAATACGGTACATACACCAAAAAACATTTTTTTAAATTTTTGTCTATCTGTCTGTTTGCTCCGGCTAATCTCTGAAATAGCTGCACCGATTTTGACGGGACTTTTTTTGGCAGGTAGCGAATATAATAAGGAGTAATTTAGGCTACTTTTATTTTAGAAAAATAAAGTTATAGTCCACGCGGACAAAGTCGCGGGTACAGCTAGTTAATAAATATAAACTGATACAGTTACTGCAAAAAAAAATATTAATTTGTAAAGTTAAAAGCAATAGAGGTGTTTGTATTTGCCGGTTCTTTTATATATTATACATTATTATGTATGAAATCAAAGACTGTTGTCTGTTGACTTATGTGAATATATTTCAATTGTTTTTTATAATGTTTTTAAATATTTATGTACAAAACAGGTTTTAAACAAGAGGTTTTTATTATTATTATATTAAACTTACATCCGAGCAGTAAACTGAATGCGGTAGTTCCCAACGCCTGCGGTACAGTCGCCATACCCAGCAGCACGTCTCCGGTGGGCGTGGTCGCGATCTGATTCACCTCATCGACTGCGTACTTGAACAGGAACGGGACGGATACGTTCATCACTTTCGCGCCGAACAGGAGCGACAAGGAGAGCATGACCCGGTTTCTTATCATGGAATTGTCCTGTAATATATAAGTATATTTGTTATATATATTATGTTATCCTAACCTCGGTGGTCTTGCGGTTTAGCGGACCGACTTACTTGAGACGCGGGTTCGATTCCTCGCACGACACAAACATTTGTATTCACGAGTATGACTGTTTGTTCTATGTATAATATGTAGTTGTCAAAAAAATACATACATACATGTTGTATGTATGTATTTTTTTGTTATGAATGTTAATAGTACGCCTGCGCTAATGGTTTACGCTGGCATACCAGTGGAGAATGACTGGTTAAACATGAGGTCAGGTCAGTTAGCTCATAGTGACAAATTCACCAGGTATTTGTCACGATGGTTTCCAGGGGGATCCGCGTGGAGGTCAACTTGGCGTAATGTATGTATAGTAATGGGGTAATGAGTCCACATTACTAACAATTCGCTTCCCTCTATCTCTATATTTATATCAGTTTTCTAGTACTCATAACACAAGTTCTGCTTAGTCTGGGACTAGATGGCGCTGTGTGAATTATCCTAGGATATCAATATATTTTACGACCTCGGTGGTCTAGCGGTCAAGCACACCGCTTTACGACCGATGGTCGCGGGTTCGATTCCTCGCACGGCACAAACATTTGTATCCATGAGTATGTTGTTTGTATCGGTCTGGGTGTTTTCTATGTATAATATGTATGTATTTACAAAAAAAATATCTATGTATATGTATCAGTTATCTAGTACCCATAACACAAGCTCTAGCTAGCTTAACTTGGGTCTAGATGGCGCTGTGTGAATTGTCCTGAGATTATTATTATATATTATTATTTATTTATTTGTACACTTTTACACTAATATAAATATGCTTAAACAACAATCCTTACAGTAAGTCCTCATGTCATCTAAATTAGATAACTTTGATTACAAAAACTGTAATTTAGTGTATGTTATACTAGCTGTACCCACGACTTCGTTCGTGTGGAATTTGACTTTATTTTTCTAAAATCTCTAAAGTAGCCTACGTTACTCCTTATTACATCAGCTACCTGCCAAAAAAAGTCCGGTCAAAATTTTCATTTTCAGAGATTATCCGGAACAAACAGACAAGAATTGTAAAAAATGTTATTTTGGTGTATATACCACATTTATATTCATATACATGTAATAAAAAACGGTTAATTCAATATTACAAACAGATCCAATTTTTTTTGGTGTATGTACCGTACCGTATTTATATTATATAATATATGCATGTAGTAAGTAAAAAACGGTTATTTCAATAATACAAACAGACACTTTAATTTTATTTATATGTATAGATGTATAGATTAGGTACCTAATTAAAAGATATAATATAATACTCACCCTGGGCCACACATACTCCAGCATGCCCCTGACCATGTCTGCACCCGTGACCGGCTTCGCATCATCCAAGCTTATATCTTCACGGGACAAAACAGACGCACCTGGGTGAAAGCAGTCTCTTTTTTGGATACCTAAGGATGGGAGATACAACATCAGGACTTTGTGGAAGGATGACAGTTATGGAAAAGGTAGAAGCGGACAAACAAGGAGTGCGTGCGGGGATACTGCATTTCAACCAAGTATTAGTAACAAAAATGGCAACACTAATGAACAGAAACAAATGTAAACTAATGTATATGCAACAGAAACGTAGCGTGCCTTGACCCCGTAAAAAAAACTGCGGTCCCTTACGAAGGGAAAAAAATTTAATTCAAAAGAAAAAAAAATACATAATATTAAAAGATTTAGAAGAAAACAAATAGAAACTAATGTATATGCAACAGAAACGTAGCGTGCCTTGACCCCGTAAAAAAAATTGCGGTCCCTTACGAAGGGTAAAGATTTATCACAAAAGAAAAAAATACATAAAATTAAAAGAATTAGAAGAAATATTTATTCGTCATAATTGTCTGTCACTTTTTCAAAATTTTTACAAACAATTCAGATTAAATATACACTCTCGTTGCCTTTTTTACGGCAAACTGATTTATTAAATCCTTTCTAGCTGCTGAGGGACAAAAAGAAACTTTTATTTTAAATTTTCCATATGTAAAATAAAAAAAAAATTGAGAAGTTAATTTGGTTAATTTTTGCTTACGCACGTTGTGGGGCCACGTATAATTGATACGGCAGTAGCTACGCCCCTGATATGCAACTAAATAATTAATATACTCATACATATGGTCAATCACATGTGCACAAATATTTAAACAGTATTTTTATGTAATCCAAATAACAAACATGCTTAAGGCATGATGGTAAATTGGTAAGTCAGAACCATTCCGTGAACGGCAAAACGGATATGACGCCATAATGTCGGTTCTGTAATTTCGTACCAAGATTGCAAATGTAACTTCTACTAGCAGGAGTGGAATTATTGCAGTGAATTCAGATTATTTCTTAATAATTAATAATCTATATTACTTACCTACTGATAATGTTTTATAGAGATGAAGAATATATAAATAGAATAGAATAGAAAATTCTTCATTAAACTTACATTTAAACACTTTTGAATAGTCATCACATATTTTTTATCTATCACTCATTCAGAAAGCGGTCTCATTACAAAAAGAACAAGCCAGAAACTTGCGTGATGCTCTTTTAAATAATTGTTGTAATTTTACATTATTCAGTTGAAATGTGTGAATACAAAATACCATATTGTGTGAATACAAATAATTAAGTTTCCTAAACTTTTTTGTGTTAATCTTAAGATTTTTAATCAGTCTTCCTTATGTTTTGGGAAGGAACTGACTCCTGACATATAGTTTATGCTTGTTTGGATTGCATCCAACTATCCATTGAAGAAGGTATAAATTTATTATTATTTAAAATTATATATGTATTTTATTACTTCATCAGTAACATACAAACTCAACTCATAAAAATTTCCTCTAAATTATATTAATAAAAAAAAAGTGTATAAATCTTTGTGCATTGGTGAATAACCATAAACAAGGTGTACATTAATAATGCTAAAGTTTAACTAAGCTTATTGCACTATTAAAGTTATTTCACACTAAATGTCATATGTGTGTTATAAATTAGCATACATGGCACAACAGAAGAAATTAAAGGTAAAAATGGTAAAATCTGAACAAAAAAAAAAGTATAAATGTAAATTGTCTATTCTCTACATATATAGCTATAGCCACTCATCTGGGCCATTTATGTGTTGAGCACACACACATACACACACAATAGAGTTACAATGATTGTGGTATTGCTAAAACCATGCCATGACTGAATGTACTTATGACTAACTAAACATGTATTGCTAACATGACATTTTAAACTCTAATGTCAACAACATAGTGATTATTATGAATGGAACAGAAAATTAATTTGTGTTATAATGTGTGTTGCTAGTGCCAAGTATAACATTAAATTAAAGAATTAAATAGAAGAAAGTATATTTTGTACTATGTACGTACGACATTGCACATTATATTTTGCCCAATTTATATAACATTTTAAATTATAGCTTGTGTTATTCTGGTGTATAAGCTATATTACTGTACAGTTTCAATAAAAAAAATTCATAGTTGTTGCATGTTAGAGTAACAAACATACATCCATACTCACAAACTGTTGCATTTATAACATTAGTAAGAAATAAGATGTTTCACTGACTATAGCTATGTATTTGTGCGTAGTATGCTATTTGTAAACTTCAAACTTTACATAATATGTTAAAAAGTTTAATACAAATAGTTATTTTAATAAAAATTAAAATGAGTGACCATTTATAGGAAAAGAAATTTATAATAAACTAGCTGTTCCCTGCAACTTCATCCGCAAGGACTTCAACTTTTAGTTTCTAAAATTATTTATTTATTCCTTATTACATCAGCTACCTGCCAATAAAAGTCCCATCAAAATCGGTCCAGCCATTTCAGAGATTAGCCAGAACAAACAGACAGACGAAAATTGTTATTTTCGTGTATGTACTGCATTTATATTCCTATGCATTTAGCTAAAACGGTTATTTCAATATTACAAACAGACACTCCAATTATATTTATAATGTATATTGGAGTATATGTATCTCTATAAGGATTGGGAGATGTTACAATACCACAATTTGTTTTAAGATAATACAGATTTTTTTTATTTTTATATACATGTCTGAATGCCAGTGTCAAATCAGAATTTAGTCAAAATGAATTAAGAAGAAAACTTATTAACAAATCAAACCATCAAAGAAATGAAAATTGTAATATTAAGAAGATACATTTTGCAAAATAATCTTACAATTTAATAAACAAGGTACACAACAAACTTATGCTGTATAAATATAATTATTATTGTAATTCAAATTATGATGAAAGTTAATAAAACTTTGAAATAACTAATACAATAAATGCAAAAGTTTCTGTCAGTCATGTTTGGTACTTTCACAGCTGAATAGATCTTAATGAAACTAAACTTGAAGATAGAGTGTATCTTAAGACTGAGCATAGACTATTTATATATTCAATCTCAAAAAACAAATGAAACAAGAAAAAAAGTTAAAAAAAAATACAGATATGAAAGAAAAGTAGTATAATCATAATACTAAAATTGAGGCATATATTATTAATATATTTTATATTGTGCAGCGTCATACAGTCGGCAGATTGCGAAGTTTATTTTATCTGCTACAGATAGTAGAAAACTACCAATTATTAGATACAAGGTCAAGAGCAATATTACATAACATGGTAGAATTACAAAATAATGGTAATTATTTTAAAAACATTGAATATTCAATTAAAACATTAATAAGTATTACCTATCAATATATTGATAGTGATAAATATTTCAACTTACCAACTGGTATTTTTCCAGTTTTTGGTTTGTTTGCAAGAACTGCCGCCAAAACATTTTTCGCTGGGTCTGCCTTCACTGCACTGTTTGGGGTTGGTGTAGAATAATACTAAAAGAATATTAACATCATAAATTGCTGTATTTTCACAATAACACAGCAGTAATAAAATATAAATGCAAAGAAATACTAATTTCTTACAACATACCCTGAAATGACTTGCGGCCGCACATTGTTTGCAATTTAAACTGAACTGGGGGTTATTTATAACTAGTGATTTAGTGATACAATACGATTTATTAAATTTATAATGTTTTTTTATTAAATTATTGAATGTTTTGTTTGACAACAGAGCGGCCGCCATAGTGGTTGACTGACAAGTGAAGGAATTCAATTTGACATTTCTTATTTGCAAATTATAAGGGGATTTTTACAATATAACATCTATCTACTTCTTATAAATGGTTAGGGATACCAGCTTGCTTACACTCAATCAACATTTAAATTCTGAAGTTTATTTACAAAATCATAAAAAGTAGGTTTACTACGTAGTGAATATTATCATTAAATGGTATCAATGAGTTATCCTGAAATTTCTGATTAGTTTAAATTATTTACTCACATTTAGTTAAGAAAGCCATAGATAGAACTAATATTTTATTTTATTTTCATAATATATCACAACATCAACAACATGAAACTTGTTTATTCAACGTTTATAAAAATGTAAATGAAATGATTCATAGCATAGATCATTGTAGGATAGATAATACGTACATTTAAATATAATAGTAGCAACTAGGATCACAAGTAATAAATTTATTTTTTCTATTTCCAATTGTGACCGTACTACCTTGTTATTTGAATTTATGACCGCAAGCACTGATAGAGCCGGTAAGCTAGATTTTCTACAAATGCTATTGCTCTTTGATAAAAATTATTTTTAATGGTAGCATACCACGTAAAACAAGTAAAGTCCCCAAATTTGTATTTCATAATTTCACGAAATGCATGTGTTCATACTCTATTTTAAGATTTTATTTGTTCATCTCGTTCTCCTTGTGTACCAATACCAAATTTAAATCTATATAGGTATATACATTTACACGATTGGTTTTTCATTGATGCACAAATATGGATTACATAAGAGGGAAGGAAAAGGAGATTGTTAGCATGCCAGCAATGTACTGTACTGTAGTACCATGATTATCCTCTCACCACTGTAGCGTTATAAATGATGTGATGAGATGTCGCTACAATATATTGTATATTGTAGTATCTAGATAGTGAGTATACAGGTGAAATAATTGTACTATTTATTGTACATTTAGTGGCTTAATAGAAACGTGTACAGTCGACGCGGAGTCGAGACATAGACTTTCTCGACTGGCTTTACATTTAACTTAAATCTATGTTTTGTGGAGAGGTACTAATGGAAGGGTGTCGAGTGTTGACAGAAATATTACAAGTGTAGGCACAGTATCATATCGACGCCCCTGGTGACTATAATGATAAATATGACCGGTGAATTTGCCACATTGGCCTAACTGACCTGCTCATTTTACGGTCCTTCACTGGTGATCCGCAATCGTGAACCGTTAGTGCAGGATATGGGCGTTGAATGAACTAATTTTTATTTTTATAAAAAAAAAACTATAAACTACCGTGCGAGGCTGGTGCTTGGGAATACTACTACAATATGTAAACACAAATCGCTAAGAATGAAGCTGTCACATAATTATGATCGAACTTCACTTGGTAAGTTCGTTTGATCTTTAATTTTACGGTCCTTCACTGGTGCCCCGCAATCGTGTATCGTTAGTGCAGGATATGGGCGTTGAATTAACTAACTGTTTTTTGTTACCGAACAATTAAACTAGTTTACAGTTCATACATAAACAAAGTTTTTCGTTGACTGGTTGACCAGTTCATTGCGTCGCGTCGCGATCGTCTCGTCGTTTAGTGAGCCGACCGAGACTATCGCTCTGACATGGTCAATCGGTAGACATTCGCTCGTTTACGTCACAGATAACAATATTACATAGTTTACGTTTACCAATTGTTTATGTGAAGAAATAGTCTTTTCGACGACGATGTAAACCAGTCGAAATTTAGACTTTTTTTTAATTAGTTCATCGTCGACGGTGAACGGTCTCGTTGCGATGGCGGCCCACGACTATTGTGTCCTATCATGCTTAAAAAGAATTGCTGAATGCTGTACCTGCCTAAGCTTAAAATTAGCCACTATGGTTTCATGAGAGATATTGTTACGGTCGAACATATATAGGATACATTGCTACATCGTACGACCTCGGTGGTGCAACGGTTTAATATACGCGCTCATTCTGATGTGCGGGTTCGATTCCTCGTACAATATAAAAATGAGTATAAGAGAAGCTCTGTCTGTCAGTTTCTCTTTTAATCGTTTATGAAACAAAAATATTAACTGACAAAAGTGAGTTACTTTCTTAGTTTCACACCTAAACTGTTGAATCGATTATAATGAATTTTCACACAAAAGCAGATAAGGGATGCGTTGAGGAAATTTGTAATTATTATTGCAACATCAGATTTTCTTCAAAGTAGTAGATATTTTTTTTCTAAATGTTTACGTAAAGGGAGTCATGGGTATTAGCCAGTATAAAAATAAAAAGACACATTCTAACATTTAATAAACTTTTCAAGTATAACAACATACTGACACATGAGAGCTATACAATTACTGGTGATCACACATTGATTCTCATAAGTCTCTAATTTACTAACAGATTCTTTAAGCTTAATTAACTTATCTCTAACCATTGGTGTTATAATGTCATTCAAGTCTCTATTACTGGAACATATAGCCGCTGAGTACAGCAATCTACCGACATCAACAGTTTTATTATAATAATACTTTACAACCATTAATAAGCCATAAAAATTGTAACTTAGGCCTTTCAAATCGATGTATAGATCTTTATTTAAACCATGACTGTTTATGAATATATTTTGATCATTCGATAACTTGATCCCTTGAGACCTTAAAAAGGTGTCCACACTTTCAAAAGTGAATGATACATAATCTAACTCATTGTTGGGAAGATAGAACCCATACTCTGTAATTAATTTCAGATTATGACTATCGCCATAGCATATGAATACTTGCGTGTATGGCTCAAAAATGTTTTTGGTAAAAATCGAAAACCATACGTCTGCAAATAAGACATGGTTCAAATTTGCTACTCTAATATTTTCTATGTTCCTACTCACAACTAATTTTGTCTCGTTCCTAGCAATAGGACTATGATTTATCATATCCAAATACGGACATAATGATATTTTTGTATTATCACATATAATATTTAAAATAGATGTCTGTACATTCTTCAAATCGATTACTTTGGTTAAATCCATAAAAACACATCGTGTATTCACCGTAAAATAGGCCCACTCATAAATAGACATCGTAAAACATTCTTTCAGTTCTTTTACAATTACATCATTACTTGTAGTATTATTTAAAATTTCTTCAAAAATATAATATGATGAATTAATAATATCTTTTTGTTTAGAGATCACAGCTAATATATCAGTGTCCACATGATTTAATATATCACCTCGCAAAAAATATGGTGTGGTATATTCGTTTGGTAAGCTCTCCAAGTATAGAAACCATTCACTTTTTGAACCCTGAACCTTTAAATATGTCAAATATAACGCCATTAACGATTGAAATGTCACAGAATTCTTATATTGTTGTAAACAATGTTTGGTGTTTTCTAAAAATATATTACAAAAATTCAAATCCATCAGAATAGTAGTAACGTTGATTGTTAAATTTAATGGTAGATTCATTAGTTCTTCTCCAGGTTTTATCTTCTTTTTCGTCAGTACTCCGCGTCCTGTGTCATCGAACACAGCCAGGGTTAGTTTATTATTCCGTCGCATCCCCTGTTTGGCCAGCCAAGAATTGAAGAAAACAATTTCCTTACAGTCGTCACATGTACGAAAATTTCGCATTTTATTTCGATTTCTCTTCCGCTGTGTACGGCCCATAATTGAGCTGTATTTTTACCGTATACATTCGAAGACTTCCATTTACATTTATTTGTCACTCATTATGATATTTGATAATTATTAATTACACAAAAATAAAAACATTAAAATAAAAACAAAATAAACAACGATGAACGATATAAAAATTTATCGTGGTGTTTTGACTTTTGATTTGACACATTCTGCGTTTTGTTTAGTGGGCCGACGTAATTAATATATGCTGATAGAATAGTAAAGACCTCAGTTTTACTACAGTAAATTTATTTCAAGCACTAGTTTCTTCTTGATCCTCTTACAAATATTTAATCTTAATGTTTTCTTTTATACGAAATTGAGCTAGGTTTTATAAATTATAAAGTCTCAAAACGCAAAATCGATATAATCTTCGTTCTAAAATTGCGATTATTTTATTCGCAATTATAGTCATATTGTTTTATTTTATCCAAAAGTAATCTCAAAATATGATTTTATAAGAATAATCAATTACATTTATTAAATAAGAATTATCTTTTTTTATTACTTTTCAATAAGTTATAAAAATTCGTTACAACAATACTACGTGTTTGTTTTAGAACGCCATACAGTTACTGTCACATCTCCCCACTTCTCCTTCAAAATTAAATTCGTAACCGTTTGTTTTTGTTTCTAATTTTTTACCTAACGTTTATTTTATTTTTTTATCATTTTTTTAACTGTAATAAAGTAAAATGTCACAGCAACAGACCAAAAACATTATAACCCTCCGAGGCTCCGCACAAATCATATGTGAATATCTTAGTAAGTAAAAAATGCAAAGTACTATCACACTATTGTTCATTAATTTTTGTACTAATAATTTGGTAATTTTTCAGAGTTTGCTATGAATTCAGTATTATTCCAAAGAGGTCTGTATCCGGCTGAAACTTTTAAAGCTGAACAGCATTATGGTATTACACTACTATTGTCTGAAGACTCGCAAATTAAAAATTTTCTAACAAATCTTTTAACACAAAGTGAAGGTATGTCTCATGTTTGTTACTCGATCAAATCTAAGTGGCTAAATAAAACCGAACTAATTTCTCCTTTATTTTGTTAAATAATACATATCCAAGTTTATATTCCGTTGCAACTGTATAAATTTGGATTAAAATCAATTTTATATTTCAATTAAAGCTAATGAGTTAATCACTTTATTAAATAACCATTATTTCAATATCCATTCATTGTGTTATATGAATTTAATGTATTAAACACCATTAAGTATTTATACCTGTACTGTACTATATATATCCTATACATAAATAAAACCCAAGGTATCAAATCAACACATATAACAACAACACAACATAAATTCCGTAGTAAAAATATGTTCACATGAGAAAATGTTCTAAGCAACATGAGGCCAGATAAAAAAGTTTATACAAGCCACCAAGTATTTCTATAATTGGATTTATTTTTTCTATTTTAGCCCTTCAATATAGATTAATAATAAAATGGTAGTAAACTGAAGCAATTTTTATATCACTCACTGTTGGTGTCTTGTTCAACCATGCAATATGAATGTTTGCAGAAAATAATTACGAATGATTTTTTTTTAAATTCTAATATCTATTATACTAGTGGCACAATAAAATTTGCCACACTGAAGGTTGCCCACCCCTATTCTGAGTGATATCATATAATTAAAATGCATCTTGCATAGAAAATATCTTTTTATTTATTTGACTTCAATGCATGTAATACAAAATATAGTAAAGTACATATGTAGTTTATTTTGCGGAACTATTATTATTATTATTCTAGAATTAAATATTAGCACAAACATTAAATCTATCCTTTTCATTTTTATCAAAACTATTACTCTCTTATTTCAGAATGGATAGTGAACAAGAAGGTCAGCAAACTGTCACTCATTATACTAGATGTTGCTAACAAAGAAGTGCTGGAATGCTGGGACTTCAAAGTCGAGTATGAAGAAGGTGACGCCACATTATCGAAGGAAAAGAACGAAACAGTAGGCACTAAGGATTTGAAGAAGATCCAACAAGAAATTAGAGATGTAATGCTGCAAGTCGCAGCAACAATATCATACCTTCCATTCTTAGATCGCAGATGTTCGTTTGATGTTCTGGTGCACGCTAAAACAGACTGTGATATACCTGAGAAATGGGCAGAAGCAGAACCCATAACTATTACGAATGCTCAGAACGTACAATTGAAGTCTTTCACAACTAGTTTACATAAAATGGAGACTGTTGTTACATATAAATTGTTCGATTAATCTCTAGCATTTTATAATTTTAGTGTTATATGTATGGTACATGTAAACACGGGTAATATTTATGATAATTAATACATTTTGAAATGATAGTAATGTATGTATACATGGTTTTAACACATTGACAGACAGTAGAAACAAGTGAAGTTCAAAAATTAATACTGTTTTTGTAATTTTTAGAATATTAGAAATATAGTTTCACATTTTCTGCTTAAATAGCCTTAATTTTGACACAATTCAAGAGAAAACAAAATTGCACTACTCCCTTCGCACCCACATGTGTTCTGAAGCTGCAAGTCATGTAATAGGTGGAAAACAAAATTCAACCTAAAAAATTGCTTCCAAAACATGACACTAGGCTTCTACTTGTACGCCGGTAAATGCACATTTGTGCCACTATAGTCATTGTGTCCAAAAACGACCATTTCGTTATAGACGGCTAGAGCCGTCATGCCACATAGTAAACTTCACTTTGTCGGCTATAAAAGGAAGTGTCCGTCAACGTGTTAATATTGTGTATTCTGTAAAAAAACAATTTGAATGTACCACAGAATCCTAGTACTAATATTGTCACACTTGTACATAATTACAGTAACATTTTAAACATGTAGCGATATATTCTGTAGGACAACCTCAGTGGTATAGCGGTTTGGCATGCCACTTTACTTCTGATGGTTGCGGGTTGGATTCCTTGCATAGTACAAACATTTGTATTCATAAGTATGATGATTTGTATTGGTCTGTATGTTTTTGTATGTTATGCATGTATTTTAATAAGTGTAATTTCAGTATTTATATCAGTTGGAATGAACTACTTGCCAAGGTTTTCTGTAGAAACTACAGCACGGGGTTTTGCGAGAAGGGTATTTTAAGGTTTCTTAACGGTCTGCAACGTGCACGTGTCGCCCCTGGTGTTTCAGATGTCTATAGGTACGGTAACCGTTTACCATCAGATGGGCCGTATGCTTGTTTGCCACTTACGTAATATAAAAAACCATTAACACAAGCTCTAATTACCTTTTGACCTGATAACACTGCGTGAATTGTCCTAGAATATAATTATATTGTCATTATATTATTCAAAGTGATATTGTATAAGACTCATTTTGATAACTGCAGAAAAGAAAACCTATTTTATGTATTCGAAATGGCAAACAAGCTGATTATCCACCTGATGATAGAATAGAATAGAAAATCATTTATTCAAATAAACTTACATTGAAGCACTTTTGAATAGTCATCACATTTTTCTAATCTACCGCTCATTCGGAAAGCTGTCTCATCACAAGAAGAACGATCAAGAAAATTGTGTGTTGCTCTTTTAAATAATTTTATTTTTACTTTACAATTTAAGTTCAAGTGTATAAATACAAATAAAGTGGTAACTATCACCTATATACATAAACAGTACCACTGATATTGTGATGCCGGTGGTATTGTGTTGTATCTCTGAGGGACCAAACCATGTCTTCATTCATATTAATTAGTTTAAAGATGTTATAGGAAGATAGATCAATTAAAAAATTAATTATTTATTTGTTAACTACTTGATATTACCAAGTTACAAACTTTAAATGCCTAAATTTCACATTTGGACCAAATAAACTATTACCACAGAGGATGAGATATACAGAGTGAAAACTTTTTAGCGAGTGCTCATTCTGTAGCACTGGATATTGATTATATGAATACTGTGAAGATATCTTTGTGACAATGTTTGTTCAATATATCGGGATCGATCTAAGGCTCAACAGGATAATATATATATATATATTGTGTGAGCTAGTTGCACTTGCCATGGTCGTGAGCTGACCATAATTCATATATATGAGAATTATACCCTGTATAACTATATATATATTAATGATGTATATACCAAACGTGAAAATTAAAAAACAAGTATATATTTTGTCCTCCTTGTTATTATATCAGTTCGACAATGTACCATTTTTATATGAACAGTATTTATTAATGTAACTAGTATAATAGTAGGTAGCTAAGAGATATAATTGTAAGTAGAAATTGAACTTTACATTTGATTAAAGTGTTGATTTATTTTAAGTATCATATGTGTTTATTTTGACTACGTGTGGGATTACTTAATGTTTAAGTGTTTGTATAAGTTTGTTTATTTCCGCTATCATTAGCTTTTTCTTTCGGACTGGTCTAATGGCCGCAGCTGGCCTTTACAGCTACACCGGACGATAGAGTGTAGGGATAGGGCGTGAGTGCCGATCACACTCCCAAACCCGCAGGATGATCGAAAGGCTGAAGGCCTAACTTTCTCCCTCGCCTGACGGATACGACTTTAGTCTGAGGAGGGGTTGGAACCTCGGCTCAGGCCGTCATCATTTCGATCCCCGTTAGAATAGGATGGAGGATCTAGGTCGAATTTCACAGTGTCACACTAATGGACACAATTGCGATTAATTTCTAATTTCCCACGCTGGGCTAACTGAGGTAACCTCATGCTGATTATATCATCCTTCACTTGTGCATCGCTAATGTATACCGTTAGCGCAGGCAGGTATAACCTTCCATTATCATCCATTTAAAAAGTAATATTAAGATTAGGATAATAAGGTACACATTTGTTTTCAATTCATTTATTATATAATATAACAAAGCCCTTACAAAATAGCATTTACAAGCTACAATAAATAATGTCTATTCAGCAAATAATACTGTACAAAACTGTTAATACAACTTAACATTTTAATCTGACGCCTATTCGAGAGCTTAAATAAAAAAATATGAGATTTTTTATAGTGTCAGTGGGTCGCATTTTGCCTAATTTACAGCCGTATTGTAAATAAGCGCACAATAATGGAAACTGCCTGTTTTTAATTAGGGACCATCCATGAATTATATATATCACACGTTAGGCGGGGGAGGTCGACAAAGTGTGACATAGTTACGTTAGGCGGGGGAAGTCGACAAAGTGTGACATGGACACACGTTAGGCGGGGGAAGTTGACAAAGTGTGACATTATAGTTACGTCAGGCAGGGAAGGTCGACAAAATGTGATATGCTCACACGTTAGGCGGGGGAAGTCGACAGTGTGACATTTACACGTGCGGGGGAAGTCGACAAAGTGTGACATTATGTAAAAGGGGTGGAAGGCGTATTATTAGGGAGGTCATATATGAAAATCTTAAATGTAGAACTATTAATGAAAACCTTAGAAATATATTCGTAATATTTTATAATTGCAAAATATGTGACATCACAGGAGAGGGGAGTGTCTAAGATGGATGGCCCCTATGAATACTTTTGTCTCCATATGTGAGTGACCTATGTGAATATCTCAAAATTGCAAAACCGTTGAAATAATTGCTCTTTTCTATCAATATCGTAGGGTTAATAATATATTTCATTAATTCAAAAATTACAAACTTTTTGGAAATCGACCCTAAAGTTAAAGTTAAAATTACAATTGTAATTTTTGACGTAATGTAATTTATCATTAAGGGTGCTATATATGTACAGGCCAATCAATCCATAACGAATTCATTAAAATAAATAATCCAATTGTATTATTTATTTCAGTATCATAATTATGTTAGGGAATCATGTATATATATATGTACACTATGATCCTATACATATGATAATTAGCTCGCATTAACTCCGCAAAACAACATGTAGGTGTGAATAATTACTACATACAGGATTACTCTTGGGCGCTTTTATAATTTACTGTAGTATTATTAATTGTAGTGCAATAAGAAAAGCTTGAATTGTAACTCAAACTCAGTAAAGGTAGCAACTAGTCAACAGGAAACTCGAAAGACAGAGTTCATAGTGTTAATGAGCAACAATTCCAGGATGGGCACTGACTGAAAGACTCACTCTGTACATATTTTATACTCTATGTAATTCAAATTTCGAAGACGACATTCCGTTCATTGATGGAATTGGCGGGAACGGTAATATTATAAGATATTTATTATTGTTACGATATATATAGTACCTAAACGATAAAAGCACCCAATCAGACTAGTGGTAAAAATCATGGTTATAGAAATATTTTGACTTATATCCACTCTCAATTCTCACTCCAATTTATATTCTCCGACAATAATTATAAGTTTATTAGCGTTTTAAAGCCGTTGGCATCATCCGTCCGCCATATTGTAAGTACTTTCACAATTTTTTAAATACTTAGATAAATAGATATACATCGAATTTAAGAATATAAATTTAGCTAATAAAAATAAGCACCATTCGTTTGAGGAACTTCATTTTATATTCGGTTGATTGAAATATTCTATTCGAATTTTTATAGGTACAGTCATGTGCAATAATATATATCACTACTGTACACAATCTTATATATATAATAATTTATATGAAAATAGTTAATGCAAATGTATATATTTATTATTATTAATACATAAACTAATAAAGGAAAGATTTTTTGTAAAATAATAAATTAAAAAATTCTTGATCTATTCTAATAATTTTTTTTATAAAAGTATGTTAATATGGACATTTTATTGAAAAAGATTGCAGCATTTATTTATAAATAACAATAGTACAAAAAATACTGCAAGGAATGATGTTATATTTCAAATAAATTATTAATTAATTTTTCTACCTATCTACGCGTGTAATGCCGCGGCGCGTCGCTAGTATACAAAGTATATATTATAAACTAGCCTGCATTATATTACATAGCACATGATTGTACCTTTATACCATAGGTGCAGTTTAAGGCTTTATAACTCCACATGACGCTGACGAACAGCTCGAATTTATTATTATCACAAATAATACACCGAGTGTCTTTATGACTCAACGCCATTTTTTATATCATAAAAGTACTTTGATTGAGTCTTGATTTTGACTCAAATAAAGAATTCAAATTAATCAAATCATTACTCTTTTTTAAATCTGCACCTAGGTATAATGTTTTAACGATATCGTTTATAAAAAGTCTAAATCGTATGAAATTGACACGAATTAGTTTTGTCAATTATATTCGTTAATCTCATATAGCGCCCTCTACAATCGCGCGAAATTTGCCGCGAATCCAACGTATTCCTGAAGAATACGCGCTTGATTCAATCGCTTTGATAGTCTATCGATTACAGACTAGACAGATTTGGATTTTTATATAAGTCGCAATACAGGTCATAGACAGAAGAGTAGGTACAGTCGGCGTCATAAAATTAAATTATAATTCAGAATTCATCCTCGACATTTTTATATTTAAACATTTATTTGTCGTTTCCGTAGTGGTACCGTTGTAAGGTATAAGATAATTATGGTCATCTACACGCTAAGTTCTATATGAAGCGGATTGTACCTACTTTATCTTAGAGCTAAATATCAAATGCAATGTTTACACTTGAAATAGAACGCAAACTATGAAGCTTGCGTGATGGGGTCACCCCACTACATTCAGTCATTATTTGTAATTGAATATCGTTGTTTACAAATAATTATTTAGGGGTCATCCAAAAAATACGACACATGGAAGTGTGACAGTGACAAGAGGTGGGAGGAGTAATGAATTTGGTGTTTCCAAATATACATTTTAACAATAAACATTTTAAATGGAAATACAATGAAATTCAAAATTGCTGTACGAAATACGTCACATGGAAGTGTGACCGTGACAAAAGGTGGGAGGAATAATGAATTAGGTGTTTGAAATCTACATTTTAACAATAAATATTTTTAATGGATATACCTACAATTAAATTTGCTGTACGTTTGTTAATGTAATCAGTTCCAGGTATTAATATGAGAAATATGTGACACTAGGGATGGGTAAGTCTCACAAATGTGACATGTGACGTAATTTTTGAATGGCCGCTTACGTTAAATCTTGATAATAAGCTATTTAACAAATCAAGGCCACTAACAAGTTACAATTATGCAGGAATGCTTAATTTCTCTTACTTAATTTAGCACAATTCCGTTTGGGATCAGTAGGATCGTTTTTTTCGTTCATCACCGGCGGTTCGCCCTTTACCTGTTGACAGAAAAAAAATATTCATACACCGTATTTCACCATTACATTTCCCCCACATGCAAGTTAACTACATAAAAAATATTATCTCACAACAAATAATAAGTTTTAATATATAGATTTCAAGTAAATAGTACATGCATCTAGCATGCTATACCCTTATTAGTCACTACATAATTTTATGAAGCATTAGTCAGTAGATGTATTAAATAATTATAAAATGTAACTTTAATAAGATTTATTATTGTAATTTTGTAGGTTTAACATTCTACGGTAGATGTATATTTCACTAATCACAATAATTTAATAATTAACGTGATGATTTTATATAATAATAATAAGCAATAGATACATGTTTTCCGGCCTACCTGTACCTATTTAAATTACGAACAAGTAGCTCTATGTGTCAAAATACAAACTTTTTCATCGAATTATTATTTTATTTAATTAAAATAAAAGTTTTATATTCCAGCCAGTTATAATTAAATGTATAAATGGATATAGGTAACTGGGCGACCAGTATTTTTTTTGTAAACACTCCAAACTCTAAAAACATATTTTTGTAACACCATTTCGTAAAATTTTACTTATTAGTTATCCAATTAGTTTAAATGAGCAATTCTTGTTAGTGTACTAATACCAGAAAATTCTACGAGATGGCGCTATAAAAAAAAAAGTATTAAAGATTTTAAATGGACAATTTTTTTAGCATTTTAGCATTCGGTGTTTTACCAATGTAGATAAATTTAAATAATAGAACTAAATATTGTAAATACGAAATTTTACTCTTCGAAATATATGTATAAATAATAAGTATATAAATAAATAAATATATATATATATATATATATATATATACAAGAAATGCTCTTTTAAAGTAAAAGGATTCCTTTTTATTAGCAAATGAGTGCGGAGTGTTATTTCTGTGCACGATAAAAAAAAATTTGAATGATACATACCATTTCAAACAAGTAGCGCCTTTCCAATTGCATCATTCATCTATTTTCAAGGGTATAGGTTTTATGTGTGAAAAAACAAAAGAAATGATCGCCTTTCTGTTAATTGCAACACTCATTCTTTAATTTGGTAAACCATTACATTGTCATATTTAATTAAGTTTTCTTAATATTTGTTGTGAGACTGTTATTAAGGCATAATGACGTCACAATTCAGATAAACATATTGGAGAAACTGCATATTTTCTTAAAAAAAAAAACTCTAAATGTGTACAGTCAACGACGTCACTCGGCCTTAGTTGTAATGCCCTAGAATCCACAAATTGTTTAATAATAAATATTCCCTTCACTAATTATATAAATTAATTAAACTTAAATATTCTACGACCTTTATACAAACTGAAAAATAATAACAAACATATTTTATAATTATGTTGGGCCCCAAAAATAGTGATTTAGAGAAATTGTTCAATACAGGCGGGTATAAATATCGTACAATAAAAAAAATACGGTACATCCACAAACCATTCGTTCAATTAATCACTCAAAATTATAGTATATAAATTAATTTATTCAGACCTATCTAGCTATATTAAAACTGCATTCTGACTAGGTAAAGTACCTATATTGGGCCGCCAAATTAGGGAATAACATATCAGAGTAGGGATGTTCGATATATAGAAAACATCGAGTCGACATCAAATAATAATATAGTATCAAATGAAAAACTTCGTTGATAAAAAATATTAATGTTTTCCTTGGCCTATTATTCTTCTTGTTTATTAGAACGCCAGTATTTTTCTCACGACTTTCTAATTTTCAATTCCTATTTTGATACATTATAAGAAACATCGATGTATCGATATATCGAACATATATCATTGATGTATCGATATATCGAACACACGTCATCGGTGTATCGGTGTCATCGAACACAACATCGATGTCTATAAAACATCGATCATCCCTATATCAGAGTGTATTGTATGACCCCGCCATTTTGTATTCTATGTTATATATAGACATAAAGAAAAGAAAACAGTATGCTTTATCTAATGAAATGTTCTACCGACATAGCTGTTTACTTTTCTGTAGTTAGTATGCCTCTTGGAATGGCAAATACGGCCCACGTTAATAGCAACATGGGCATTAACAGAACACTGATAGATAGTACACCTCATGCCATTCCAGAGTATTACAGTGTAAGGATAACGGACCAAGAATTTTCACTGCCATATTTCAGCCTGTAAATCGAAACGCAATGTGCAAAGTGAGCTCTTGGTGACATAGTATAATGTTCAGGATTTTCATAATTTACTCTACAATATCGCGAATAATTCTACTAATGATAGCGTAAGATATGACCTTTACAGGCGTACAATTAAAAGCGTATGACTTTACACATGCGTACATTTGATTTTTGTATCGTTTCATGTTTCAAAATCGTACGATATGGTGGTATAAAGCGAGCTACCGCAAAATAGAAATAAAACGATCTACACACAACTCTAGAATCAGTTATATCCGACCGATTTCATATAGTAGATATACTATGTGAAATCGGTCCTGAGTTCGCTACACACGAGGCGGTCCAGAGCCACCACACCTCTGATACTCACCCTAATTTTAGTATCGTGTGTAGATCCTTCAACAGTACCCAGTGGACTGGTCGTATTTTTAATTACAAAAATCTTACCCTAATAGATATGTACATAGCTGCAAGTCTATTTGAACATTACATTCTAGAATTATCCAAACCTTATATTTAATAATAACAATACAATTAATCGCAATATTACAAATGTATGTAAAATATTTACAACTTTATCAATAAGTATGTATATATATTAGAAAGAAAATAATAAATTAAATGTACGTGATTATATGTAAGTTAAAGGTTGTAAAAAAGAAGTAAATATATCTAAAACTCTATTACTTTCTGTACAAAAAGAATACGCAGTCATTGAGTAAACACATGTACTTTTTTAGATATATAAAGCAATAGAAGTAAATAGATGTAGACTTAACTAAAGATATTTTCCTTCTAAATTTTCTTTTATATTGTAATTTGCTTTACAAATATCTGTACTAATCTATACATATAAATAAAATTGGAGTGTCTGTTTGTAATATTGAAAGAACCGTTTTTTACTACTTGCATATGAATATAAATACGGTACATACACCAAAATAACATTTTTTACAATTTTTGTCTGTCTGTCTGTCTGTTTATTCCGGCTAATCTCTGAAATGACTGGACCGATTTTGACGGGACTTTTTTGGCAGTTAGCTGATGTAATAAAGAGTAACTTACTTTTATTTTAGAAAAAATCTTTTATTTTAGTAAAATATAGTTAAACTCCACGCGCATGAAGTCGCGGGAACCGCTAGTATATTATATAGTTTTTGTTATGTTATTTTTATGTCCTTGTATTATGTGTTAATTTGGTTTATTACTTCCCTTTTATTCCTTTATACAGAAATTTCCATAGTCTTATAATCTGAAAGTGCAACTGACCTTTTCCTTAAACAATCTGTAGATACAATGTCTGTAGACTCAATATATTTAACATTATTAACAATTAAAATATCAATACCACCAACATTATAGTTCTCTCGGTATCAATATTTAATGATATATTTCAAAATGGATTAGTTTTGGTTTTACATGAAATAAATGTGTATGTATTTATACAAGATATAGGATTGTTGCTGAATTGAGTAATTAGTTATATCTTTTAATCAGGTTATTTCTTCTGTCCTTAATTCCATTGTTACAGTGCATCATACTCCAAAACTTTAGTAAGAGAGATCATAATATCTCTATGCCCAAGATTTTTATTTTTAATCATCTCTGCGATCAATTCCACTTAAATGTTCTGTTAGTTTTTTATATACTTTTTCTGTATTATACTTTTTATGATTTCCACGTGTTTCTATCTTCTTTTGTAATTGTTTAATTTTAGTCTATTTACACAATTCAGCATTTTCTTTACTTAATTCAATAATGACAATATTTAATATGAATAACTTCTGTAATTCTTTCCTTTTATCTCGTTAATATATGAGACTGATTTCATTCACAACTGTACTTTTTAGTTTTTGCAGTAATTTGGTTTCATCTACGTAATTTCTTTTCTAGATCCTCTTTAAAGCAGTGGTTATATAATCTATGTGGGTCTATGTATCTCCGGGGATAAAGTTATCATTTTCAGATACTGTAACAGTGTCACACCTTGAATGCTATTATCTTCTCATACATTTATATTCAATTCTTCACTACTATAGGATGGTTTAACCTTTTGTTGAGCTCCATACACTAAAATGGACACCTCAATCCCAGTAGTATTGATAAAAACAGCACTTCCAAGTTTATACACATTGTTTATATTATTAAATTTTATAACAAGAACATTCGCGTCCTCAAATTTGTCATTCGCTTTAAAAAGAAAACAAAAATCCTCTCTTGGCTTTTACTTAATTCCAGAACATTTATTATCGTTATAATTGAAACATAAATTACTATTTTGTTTCTTGTTAACATTATTCTAGTCAATTTCTATAACAGTTGTTACTATTACAAATGTGAATTGTATCTAAATTTATTAATATCCTACAGATATTTGTTGTTAATTTATTGTTCACGAAAATAAGCTTCATTCTTTAGGAGCTTCCTCAATTGTCAGTTGTGTTTATAATAATATTGACATGGTTTATTGTAAATTTTGTTTCATTTAATGATTCAAGTATAGTTTTTTTATTTTCTTCTACAGGCATATATTTACTTGTTCCCTCGACTTGCAACTTCATAACTAATTTTATGTAGAAATTGTATATGAAATAGTGTTAGCTACTATATTTTAATATTGAATTAAAAAAAATTCAATAAAAAATATTTCAATATGATTTATTTTTAATTATTCAATTAAAAAAGAAAAATTATTGAAATATAATAGCTAAATGAATAGTAGAAACATTTTTTTCTAGATAATGATTTTAGTTTTGACAATTCGTTATATAATTAAATATCGTGTGCAATTCAGTTCTGTTATTATATATATATATAATTAGATAAAATAATTAAAACATCAGTTACAATATATACGAATAATTAAGACGACTAAAATTAAAAATCTCACTGGCCAGCTTTATTCACAATAAAAAAAAAGAAATGAAAAAGTCAAATTAAAAAAAAGTTAAATCATGAAAAAACAATATACAGAACCGTCGTGTCTTCTCAATGGCTGTGAGATATACGAGATTCTTTAAATCACTAGATAAAAAAAACAGCTGATCTTTATACCCATTATAACAATACACTCAATTCGCAACTTACAATCATGCTTCAACACAACTTCAAACTGTTCTACTTAATTTGTTAACTATATCTATTTATTTACACGATAATTATATAAAAAAAAACATAAAATGCAGTCCACAGAGCCCCGTAAGAGCGTGCCGTAATTTTAAAATGGCGCGGTGGGGTGTTGGTGATTAACAGTAGTACGACATGGAAAGCCCCAGTTTGCATAAGTACAAATAGTGATACCTATTACTGCTATTTGGTACTTGCTTATTCTCACAGCGCTGCCCCACGAAGCCCTCTGGACATCTGTAAGTAAAGAATATATTAATAAATAACTCGTTTGTCTCCTAGGCTATAAAAAAAAATATTGTACCCGCCGTTTCAAACGCATGAAATTTATAATCTATTATTCTTATATATAAGCTATATTACTGTAATGTTTCATTAAAATCCGTTCAGTAGTTTTTGCGTGTAAAAGCAACAAACATCTTACTTACAAACTTTCGCGTTTATAATTTTATTAAGACTAAATCGTTTGTCCCCTAGGCTATAAAAAAAATTGTAACCGTTCTTTCACTCGCGTGAAATTTATAGCATGTGTTATTCTGATGTAGGTATAAGCTAAGCTATATTACTGTAAAGTTTCATCAAAATAGATTCAACAGTTTTTGCGTGAAACAGTAACATCATACAGTCACCCTAGTAGTTCCAAGCTAAGCAGAGCTTTATAGGTACTAGACAACTGATATAAATACTTAAAGACATTTTTGTAAATTAATGCATAATATACAGACAACACCCAGACCAATAAAAACAATCATACAAATGTTTGCACTGTGCCAGGAATCGAACCCGCAACCATCGGAAATAAAGCTGTGTGCTAAACTGCTAGACCAGCGAGGCCGTCAATTGTATAGACACACTTTTATATGAATTATGTAGTGTACAGATAGATAGCTGTACTATCTATATATAGGTTTCATGTCTTTTTTATAGCATAGGGTACAAACTAGCAGGCGGCTATGGTAAGTGAATACCCGCAATACTAGGGTAATTTCAAGCTCCCGGCCTATTAAGAAGGAATGAAGCTCTTACAGGATAGACAGAGAATAAACTCTTGCTTAATTCTCAGTCAAAACTCGTTCATTCATGCTCTGTTCAGAATATTCTAGACTTATTTATAAGATAATTACTACAGCTAGTATTAAATAAATTTACTTGCAAAACTGCTCTTTAAGTGCTCCAATAAAGAAACACGTTCCTCCGTTGAGGCAGTAGGGATACGCAGGGTTGGCCGTCGGACAGGGCGGTCCCGACGGCGCTGTGAATAAAAAAACAATACTATTAATACCTATACATATATATCAAAGGGGTCAAGAGGGTCAAAATGCGTCCAATTCAAACGGGGATCGATATTACGACGTCCTGAGCCGAGGTTCGAACCCCTAGCGGTGCCCCCAGACTAAAGTCGTATCCGTCAGGCGGGAGTTGGCCTTCAGCCGCTCCATAAGTCCTTCCGCGGGTTTGGAGTGCCATCTGCACTCGCCCCCTATCGTCCGGTGAACCAGTAAAGGCTAGCTGCGGCTAACAGTTTTAGAGTAGTCCGAAAGATAAGCATGCATTTTGCACTTATTACATTGCACTACTAGAATGTAGGGAATTTCTTTTCATAAACAAATTTTGATGCGATAAAACATTTGTTTATCTGTAGTATTATATCTTCACTATATTATATTTTTGTGGAGCGCTTGCTCATTTTGTCTATGCTTGTGTTCTGTGATTTCTGTTTGTTAATACCTATAAAATTGTAAAACTATATTTGTCTTCTCAATTTCACTAGTAAAAACAGAGTTACTGTGTAAAGGAGTAATATTTTTAATAAGTTCTATCAATAAAAATATTCCTAATATTTTTTTTTATAATATATAAGTCAAAGGTGACTGACGTAGTGATCTATCAACGCACAGCCCAAACTACTGGACGGATCGGGCTGAAATTTGGCATGCAGGTAGATGTTATGACGTTGGCATCAGCTAATAAAAGATTTTGATTAATTCTACTCCCAAGGGGATAAAATAGGGGATGAAACTTTGTCAATTTTTAATCGATCGGGCTGAGACTTTGCATGCCTAAAGCTACTATGACGTAGGCTTCCACTAAGATTTCCAACCCTAGGCGAAAATTAACGTGAGCGAAGCCTTGTCAAAAAACTAGTAAGTAAGTAGTATATATTTGTGTATGTTTATTCATTCTTATAGTGTGACTTATCATTATATATATAATTATTATTCTTTTCCTTTTTTTTTCTTTTCTCATACACGTATGTATGACTGATCTAGTGACTAAATTATCCTATAACATTTTCTAGGTTTGCTGGAAAAGAATCTTTTTATGCTTCGTTTACATTCAGCCGCTTCCCCTGCCACTCGCGCTACCGGAAATATTGCTGGGCGACAACTGAGCGAGAGGGCTGAATGTAAAACACGCTGCCACTCGCGCTGCCAGTCCTTTGACTCGCGCACGAAAAACCGACAATCGAGGGAGCGCCGGGCAGCGCGAGTGGCAGCGCCAATGGCATGGGAAGTGTTTCCACTCGTGTTTACACTCCCGCGCTGCTCACTTCCCTGCCCACTCAGTCTGAGTGTAAATTGGGCATTGAGTAAAGCTCGCCCTTGTACATTATTTTTATCTTATTACTGTTTTTTTTCCTATGTGTGTGTACAATAAAGAATAAATATGCTTCCATAGTAGAAATATTGTTGGAAACAGTTAAAACTGTACTGTATAATTACGTTGTAGATGCAAACGACCTTTTATAAACTGTGTCAATTATAAACAATGTGTAATGAAACAAAACCGATGCACCTCATTATTGTACAAGCGATCTCTTGATCGGTATAGTGGCATTGTTTACAAGATGCCTTTTCAAGGAAATCGCGATATAGCGGTTTCCCATAAGCAGAAATGATGCAAACATAACATCCGTAAATGATCACGTGATTTGACATCTATACATATAAATAAAATTGGAGTGTCTGTTTGTAATATTGAAATAACCATTTTTTACTACATATGAATATAAATACGGTACATTCACAAAAATTATATTTTTACAATTTTTGTCTGTCTGTCTGTTTGTTTCGGCTAATCTCTGAAATGGCTGGACCGATTTTGATGGGACTTTTTTGGCAGGTAAAGGAGTAACTTAGGATACTCTTTTCAAAAAAAATATTTTATTTTAGAAAAATAAAGTTAAATTCCACGCGGACGGAGTCGCGGGTACAGCTAGTAATGAATAAAATAAAATCTCTCTCGCTTACTGTGCCCAATAGGGACCATAATTTATCTACTTCGAATTTATATACCTACCAACTTACTGTAAAATTTTGGAATGCAAGGAAACAGAAATAGAAATAATCTTTATTCAAATAAACTCAATACAAGCAATTAATTTTTGAATAGTCATTACATTTTTTTTAATCTACCGCTCATTCGAAATGCTGTCTCATCACAAGAAGAACAAGCAAGAAACTTGTGTGTTGCTCTTTTAAATAATTTATTCTTACTTACAATTTTAGTTTAAGTGTCTGAATACAAACTACCGATTAGCACTAATTTAATGAAATAACATTCAATACACAAAAACTGGTTAAACAATTAATAAGAGGAAATAAGTCGTAGTGATTAGAGCAGACCAGTCCACACAAGCAGCACCCGTTCACGAGTAAGGGATGATAAGAAATTTGTGTGTTGCTCTTTTGAATATTTGTGATCAGGATGTTATTTAAAATAAATAATTAATTAAATAAGAGGCAGGATAATAAGGCTTTAAATGAATAATAATTATGTATCTTACTTGTGTCAGGTTGTGGTGTGGTGGTAATAAGGGCTTAAATAAATAATAATTATGTATCTTACTTGTGTCAGGTTGTGGTGTGGTGGTAATAAGGGCTTAAATAAATAATAATTATGTATCTTACTTGTGTCAGGTTGTGGTGTGGTGGTAATAAGGCCTTAAATAAATAATAATTATATCTTACTTGTGTCAGGATGTGGTGTGGTGGTAATAAGGGCTTAAATACATAATAATTATGTATCTTACTTGTGTCAGGTTGTAGTGTGGTGGTAATAAGGACTTAAATAAATAATCATTATGTACCTTACTTGTGTCAGGTTGTGGTGTGGTGGTAATAAGGGCTTAAATAAATAATAATTATGTATCTTACTTGTGTCAGGTTGTGGTGTGGTGGTGGTTGTGGTGATGACCGCCCCGACTGGTAGGACACTGACGTTCGCAGTCGCGATGGCCGGCGGGCCCACTGCACCCTGCGCTCTGCACTCATATGTCGCTGAGTCTTTACGCCTGGCGTGCTTTATTACTAATACCGAGCGCCTCCTGAAAACATGACATACAATATCCATATTAGTATAGTTAAATAATAATAATCATAGTAAAACATATCTCTTATAAAAAGCCATATAACATTTCTGACTTCCACAATAATAACATCTTCACATTGCACAACCTCTCCCACACTTGGCTAAGACCCGTGTAGGTGAGTATCATCTTCTTTTAAAGAAGATAAAAGAAAAGAAATATATTCATAATAATAATCTCAGTACAATTCTCACAGCGCCATCTAGACCCATGTTAAGCTAGCTAAATCTTGTGTTATCGCTACTAGATAACTGATACAAATATATATTATACATAGAAAACACCCAGACGATGCAAACAATTTTTTGTAGATAAATATTTAAAAACATTATAAAAACAATTGAAATATATACTATATAAAAATGTAATAATAATGTATAATATATAATATATAAAAGAACCGGCAAATACACAAAAATCATACATATTCTCATGAATATAAATATTTTTGCCGTGCGAGGAATCGAACCAGCGGCCATCGGAAGTAAGTCGGCGTGCTAAACCACTAGACCACCGAGGCTGTCAAAAATATGGCTAAATATTTTTACAGATAGTAGGTATAAAAATAAATAAATAGATACGAACAATTTATGCAGCTGAAGACCACGATTAGTGCAACTTAGTCAAAAAATTAATTCCCATGAAATTGTTCGTGTTAAAACTTGTTTAACTATATTAATAAAGAATATGAAATTACCAAAGACCGATTTTGGTATTTCTAGCGATAAGTCGCTTGCAACTATTGGGGTTAATCGGAACAATTTAGAAATAATTGTACGCTATTCGTTAACAGATGGCGTTAGTTATGGGACTAATATTGGGAAGACAAATTGAAATTAAATTTACTATATATCTGTGTACATTTTTTAATGAATCATATGATGATGAGGGCCACCTAAGTGGCTCCATCATTCATTATCATCCTTAAACAAAATAAGTGTTATTTCACGTAAAGGTTAGTCGACATCATAGAAGACCGAAGAGCTGGCAGCTACCTCGGACAAAGAATTAGTCTAGCTATTCAAAGAGGGAACGCTGCCAGTATCTTCGGAACATTGCCTAAAGGGACCCCTTTTAATCATATATTTTAGTTATCATATTATATTTTTTAAGCTTTTTAATTCTAGGTTCTTAGTTGTACAATTAGGTTATGTAAATAATAATAATAAATTTATTTAAAATGTATAAAATTAAAAGTGTAATTTCATTTGATAATATCCGTAATGCTGTTCGGTGGTGTAGCGGTTTAGCACACCGCCTTACTTCCGATGGTCGCAGGTTCAATTCTCCGCACGGTACAAATATTTGTATTCATGAGTATGATTTTTTGTATCGGTCTAGGTGTTTTCTATGTAGGTATTTATGAAAAAAATCTATGTATTAGTTGTCTAGTACTCAAGACACAAGCTTTAGCTACCTTAACTTGGGTCTAGATGCCGATGTGTGAGATATTATTACTATTATGCATTAATAAAATATTCAAAAATTAGTATTATTCTCTAATTGTTATATTCAATTGTAGTATTAAAAGTCAACGAAGCGATTCTTTTAGTTAACACTACTTTTGTATTATTATTGTCACTCAATGTCTTGCTTTTAGTAATAATGTATAGTTATTATATGACATTTCCATCAGGCGGGTCGTCTGCTTGTTTACAATTCTAAATTCAAAAAAGCAGTCCACGAACATAAACGTAATAATCACATCAACAAACCGTGAAATTGCTGTCCGAATCGTTTCATTATAATTAGAACTAACAGTCACGTAATAACCAGCTGAAGTTCTAGATGCAACGGAATAAGGGTTGTTATCGAATGATTTTGCTTTGTAAACTGTCGTATAAGTACTACGGGTCAATGGTAGTCGCCTGTAGTTGAGATTAGTGCATCATGATTGCATTCTGCGAGTGTGCAATGAACATTAGCATCAGATAAACTCATGCCTCATTTGATTGTTCATACTAACGCATTGTTTGCATCTGAAGTACCTTCGGATCAAGATCAATATTGCAAACAGTGATCTAGGTCATAGTCGGAGAGGTTAAAGAGTAATCTGTCGTGCTATGGGCATGTAATGCGTAGGAATGAAGATAATATTTCAAGGAAGGTGTTACTTATGAATGTTGATGGTTATAAGGGCAGAGGATGGACTGTGTGAAAGATGATATGGTAAGAAAGGGAGTAAATAACGAGATGACTGCGAACAGGGATGAATGGAAGAGAAAAATATATTACGCCGACCACAAATAAATGGAATAAGGAAGAAGCAGATAATAATGATGATGATGATGATGATGTAGGTCATAGTAATTATAATATAAATCTTCACATTGACATAAATGCAATTCAAATCAAATCAAATCAAAATATTTTCATTCATGTAGGTCTATTACAGACTTATGTAAAATCTATCGTCAGTTCGGAATGTTTTGTCAAAAGAAACTCAGCTCTTATTATTTTCAAATGAGCTTGTACATGATTATAGAAATACATAGAATGTAGTGACCATATGATATTGCGTTCTTCTCAGAAGAAAATAATTTAATGAGTGGCTGTAACCCAAGTTCTTACAAGTAGCACCCATTCACGAGTATGACGGATAAGTCAGATTGCACTCAACAATATTAGAGGACGGCCCACCACTCCGCTAAAAGTTTGAACTTTATAGCGAGCATGACTGTTTCAAGTTACTCCATTACGTCATTTATAATATTTGGAGCATAGGGTGTATCAATCGTCGCTCTATGAGAAATGTCATCATAATGTACTCTTAGTAATCTAGCGGTTTAGCACACCGCTTTATTTCCGATGGTTGTGGGTTCGATTCCTCGCACGGTGGATATTGTATTCATGAGCATGAAAATTTGTACTGGTCTGGGTGTTTAAAAAAATATATTAAGTTTAAATACATTAAATACATACATAATATGAATAGAAAACGCCCGCCGATACAAGAAATCATACTCATGAATATAAATGTTTGTACCGTGCGAGGAATCTAACACAAACCATAGGAAGAAAGACGACCAAACCGCTAGACCACCGTCAATTTATGCATATAAAGACGCGGTAAAGGTAAAGGTAAGAGCTAGTTATTAATGATATTGACGTTACCTGAAATTTTGCACCCGGAGTCTTCTTAATGCAATATCGGTGACTGGTTTCCCATCCTTGTACCACGTTATGCGCGGCGGTGGTCGAGCGCTTGCCTTGCACTCCAGCTCCACCTCAGAGCCCTGTGTCCTCCACACCAACCGCATTGGTCCCACTTTTGCTGGACTACCTGGCCATAGAAGAATTTATTTATTTATTTATTTATGAATACTCGTCCCCGCTTCGCACGGGTGTACATGTATTATATTTGAGTATTTAATTGAATTAGTACTAATTGGTAGTTTGTATTCACATAATTCAACTCAAAATGTGAAGTAACAATAACATTATTTAAAAGATCAACACGTAAGTTTCCTGCTCGTGCTTCTCGTGATGAGACAGCTTTCCGAATGAGCGGTAGATTAAAAAATAATGTGATGACTATTCAAAAGTGCTTCAATTTAAGTTTATTTGAATAAATGATTTTCTATTCTATTCTATTATACATATAAATCTTCCTGTTGAATCACTCTATCTACTACTAAAAACGTATTAAAATACGTTGCGTAGTTTAAAAGATCTAAGCGATAGTCAGCGGAATCGATTTCATTTTATACTATGTAAAGATACACAGTATAAATATAGGTAATAAAGCACTTTATGTTCTACCTATTAGGAAAATAAATTTAGATTTTTACATTAATTATAATAATCACCTTACAGCAATCTTTCAGCAAGTACTTCTCAATAGATACAACACCGCTGCGTATCATATGAGTCTTTGTTAATGAGAAGTTTTAAAACTCTGTTACTGTCATGTTGAATAATTATATAGGGTTAATCTGAATCCAACCCTACTGCAAAGAAATTCACCAAGAATAAAAGTGAAAATGAAAATTAATTTTGGATTTTTTTTCCTATGTTGACCACGTGAAGGTTTTAAAAAAGATTTTCATTTTTCACTTTACTTCTTGAGGAAACTCGTTCAGTTTCATGGATTACCACTTTAGGCTTGGTATACTCTAACATGTGTATGGAAAAAGCGGAACCAATATCACGGATACTGGTATTCATTCTGGAAATTTCTATTTCATTACCATCTACAAACAAAACTTATCTTCAACCCAAAGCCCCAATCGCCGCATGTGACATTTGACTAATGAAATTTCATGACCATTTACGTAGTTCTGAAAACGATCCAATCTCCAGACGCCTAATCCACCTTCCGAGCACTAAATGAGTCGCTTTCAAAAGTCCCGAACTAAAAATAAAGTGCTGTCATTAGGCCAATGGCCTTATTATTTCGTCTGACGGGTAACATTTGTAAGATCAGAAATAACGTGTATTATCTAAACGAGAGTCATTCGTTTGGACAAGATCCCATCCATGGAGACGGAAAAAAAATTGGCTCGACTTCGGTGTGTAAAAAAAGTTGTGCCACTAGTAAATCATGTACTATATCTTCAGTATGTGTCATAATTAATATTTGTTTGTAATAGATTGGGCAGCCGTTTGCGAGACGCAGTTACTGCGATGTAGCAGATTCTCCAAGTATATATAATTTGATTACGTCTGAACAGGTCAGTCAACTCTCTGATTAAACGGATTATTTTATTTGTATGCAACGATCGTCGCGTGTCGAGAGTTACGAATATACGATCGTTACTAGACCAAATAGGTGGCAATTGAACGAGGTGACTAGGTTTCATGACGTCCACAAACTTATATTTAAATGTGACCTCAATAGTCAAGGACGACTCGATCGGACCTTGATACCAATTTCGTAGAGGAAAATATCGAAATTGTTATTACAATAGGACTTGCTTATAAGCCTATGCCTTTCAGTTTAAAAGAAATAGTGGATGCAGTGCAGATGCAGACCCGCCATCAACCTACTATAGCTCTTCACGTGCTATTATTTCTAATGTTTTTTGTTTTTAGTTGGCTCTTAAAGTTGAGTAGCCCACATACTTCAGGTCACGTGAATTCAAATCAGTCAGATATATTTCGTTTCCAAGCTGACCGCTTGAGGTCAATCTGTCAGACTGATCTCTATGTGGTCAGTCTGGAAAATGTCATACATATTTTTTGGTTCATTGCCAGTATTTGGACTAATAGTACTATTACTAATAATCCTCTTCTTTTTTGCAATAATGGGCTTTAAACATGGTCCTACGCAGCTTCTAACCCAGGCGGGTCAGGTCAGTTCTTTGGAGTTGAACATGGTTTTTTCTATTAATGCATAATATAAAGTAATTCATACATGGGTAAAGAGTTTAGAGTTTGGGTGAAAATTTTGCAATCTTTCAATATTTAGTAGACAAATCAAAAGTGATGTGAAGGGTGAAAGATATTCTTAGCAAAAGTGGACTAATGCTTATAGCTAGCAATGTGACATGTTGGAATTGTGACATGCATGGAAAGCATTGTGATAACTTCTTGTTGATTTGTGACGATGGGCTAACTAACTTGACCTCATGTTCATATTATTTCTCACCATCCTTCACTGGTGCCTCGCCAGCGTAAACCGTTAGCACAGGCGGGTGCACCATTTCATTGTCATCAATTAAAAAAAAACAAAAGTGATATATTGCCGAACTCACTGAAGTTTGTTAATGTCCGTCTCGCTCGGATAACCATTCTAATAATCCTATGACGTCATTTCATTCAAGAACTTAACCATTATCTACGCCCACTGGTTCCCATTCATTATTGAGTTCGGATTCTATTGTAGATTGAGACTACATGTCTATTATATGTGTTAGGAATTATATTGATACATTATATCCTATTAATATTATAAACGCAAAAATGTGTGAGTATGGATGGATGTTTGCCATTTTTTCACGCAAAACTTTACAGTAATATAACTTATACATCAGAATAACACATAGGCTACCAATATCATACAGGTGAAATTGCAGGCATGGCTTATAGTATTTAGATATATATCCAAGTATACATTTGACAGTGCAGTTTTTCGTAATCAGCAATGGAGACTAGACGACTCATTATTAGCAATGATGATGACTAAGATAATCCACTTGAAATCATCAACCACGCTACAAATCATCGTAGTTGAACCGTCATAATGGGCTATGACTTACTAACTTAAATAAACAAAGATAAATATGCTACATATACTTATGTAGTTATAAAAATGTTTGCTCGGGAATCAGAATCGCGATCATCGCAAAATTTTCCACAAGACCATCGAACAAACGTAGCTAATGGTCCTATAAGATGGAAATAAATAGCACTACAGCCTGGTGAAATTTCTACAGGCTCGTAAGCATATTTGGTCGTTTCTATGAATGAAGTGACTAATCTCCCGTCAATTGCCAATTCCGTCGCCCACGTCTACCCTGACAATTTGACGTCACAGGATGTCGACCTTATACGGCATGGCAGATTTATGAATGAAGCTCTAATGGTTTAGTTTTACGACAAGGCAAGGAAGACACGCCATAAAAATTCCCGTCGTTTCGGACATGCCCTATGAGGCCTTATTCTTAGGCTTCTGATGACGTCTTATTTTTTAACTTTCGTAATAAGTACAGACCTATACATATAAATAAAATTGGAGTGTCTGTTTGGAATATTGAAATAACCGTTTTTTTATTACATGCATATGAATGTAATATATTTTACATACACCATAATAACATTTTTTACAATTTTTGTCTGTTTGTTCCGGCTAATCTCTGAAATGGCTGGACCGATTTTGATGAGACTTTTATTAGCAGGTAACTTATGTAATAAGGAGTAATTTAGGCTGCTTTTATTTTAGAAAAACAAAGTTAAATTTCACGCGGATAAAGTTGCGGATACAGCTAGTTATTATCCACCACATAATTCCATTGAGCCGACTACTTAAAAGTAGGCTTAAGAAGACTAATAATATTCATAATGTTAATACTAGATTTAAAGACAAACTTGCTGTCCCCAAGTATCGTTTAGAAAAAGTCAATAGGTCTTTATGGGAATGGGTATAAAAATTTACAATAAGATACCAAAGGATATACTGGAATGACCCTTAAATAAATTCAAAACATCTGTTAAATCATATTTACTGTGCAAAGCCTATTACTCACTAAACGATTACTTGAATGACGAGCGTGCATGCAATAGTTGTTAGTGCACGGGATTTTCATTTAATATTAGATATAGACACCTATATAAATATACATATAGTTAAAAAAATAAGTAATTAAATTGAATTTCTTGCCAGTTCTTCTCAATTGGATCTATATACTGAACTGGACGGTAGGGAGAAAATTACAATATAAAAAATTTTACGTTCATAAGCTAAATTGTCCTATATGAGGAAATAATTTTTGAATTTGACTTTGAATAAGAAGGTTGCCTGGAGGTTACGCTGAGGTGGTACACCCCAGCAGACTGCCCGGGTAAAGAGCGCAAGATCGGGGCCCGAACGCAACGGTCCGTAATACTACGTTTACATTCAGCCGCTTCCCCTGCCACTCGCGCTGCCGGAAATATTGCCGGGCGACAACTGAGCGAGAGGGCTGCATGTAAAAACACGCTGCCAGTCCTTTGACTCGCGCACAAAAAATCGACAGTCGAGGGAGCGCCGGGCAGCGCGAGTGGCAGCGACAATGGCATGGGAAGTGTTTCCACTCCCGCGCTGCTCACTTCCCTGCCCAATCGGGCTGAGTGTAAATTGGGCATAAGGGCCTGCGGAAAAACCAGTCAATTTTATTATTCACAAGTTTGAGCAGACATATATAAATAGAGGTTTGTCTCAATATATCGAGCGGAAACCGAACTGGACCAGCCAGGTGAGCGAGCCTGGCTGCCAGCCAAGCTTACTCATACTACTGAGGTACGATAGAAAGAAATGTCGCTTACTTATAATAATAATAATATACATTTACTTTGACGACCGCGGCAGTCTAGCGGTTTAGCACACCGCCTTACATCAAATGGTCGCGGGTTCGATTCCTCGCACGGTACAAACATTTGTATTCATGAGTATGATTGTTTGTAAGTATATTATGTTTGTATCAGCTGTGTCCTCGGTTTCACCCGCGTTAAATTTCAATAAAAGAATATAGCCTATGTGTTATTTTGATGTATAAGCTATATTATTGTAAAGCTTCATCAAAATTAGTTCAGTAGTTTTTCTTTCTTTCTTTCTAGTTTTTGCGTGAAAGAGTAACAAACATCCATACTCACAAACTTTCATGTTTATAATATTACTAACATTTACCCGCGGCTTCGCTCGTATTGAATAGAAAATATTTGTTATTTTTAAATAAGAAGTATGTAATATTCGTTCTAATACATCCAAGAACATGTGTACAAAATTTCATGATGATCAGTTCAGTAGTTTTTGCGTGAAAGCGTAATAAACATCTCTACTTTCACATTTATAATGTTACTTGTTTCTCGCCCTGGCTTCGCACATTTCGGGTGTACATGTATTATATAAACCTTCCTCTTTAATCACTCTATATGTTAAAAAAACCGCTTCAAAATCCGTTGCTAAGTTTTAAAGATTTAATCATACATAGGGACAGACAGACAGCGACAGTGACTTTGTTTTATAATCTGTAATGATAATGATTAAGGATTAAGGATCAATATACGCAAAATTGTTATGATCTCTGATCGCCGTACCAATGTTACTTTGACTGTTAAACTTGCTTTGACTTCCACAATACAGACATAGCCTAGTGTGAAGTCATAGATAAAATGTTAAATAAGTTATCCAAAACGAAGAAAGGAAGGAAGAACTTATTTTCTTTCTTATTTAATCATAAAATAACTTGGAGAAACCCAATTGATCATAATTTTCCTTGAAAAATTGGAAAATAGCATAATTGATATGTACCTACAGGTATGATCTGGCTGGCAGCCAAATTTACTCATCACGTTACGATAATAGGTGATTTTTTAATACGTGAATATGTAATACTAGCTGTCCCGCGCAACTTCGTCTGCGTTTCATTTCCCCACCTTTTAAGATATTTTTCATTGCAGCTCCATTCCTATGGGTCGTAGCGTAATGTTATATATCTTAAACCCTTCCTCGATAAATGGACTATTCAACACAAAAATAATTTTTCAATTCGAATCGGTTCCTGAGATTAGGGCGAACAAACAAACAAACTCTTTAGCTTTATAATATTAGTATTGATAAAGAGGACAGGAAGAGAAAAAAGTCAATAGTTCGAGTACATTCTCCATTTTTTTCAAATTATGTTCCGGATAATAGTTTTATGCTATTCGTTAAGAGATGGCGCTAGTTTCAATACTAAAATCTGAAATCATAAACACTTCAATTTCATTTGAGTAAAAAGTAATAACTATTTGTGAAAACAATGGGATATATAAATCAAACTATACTTGAAACAGATTTGTTTACTGGGCAATGAAATGAAGAGGGCGCTAGTGATCGAAGTTAAAAATAAGTGGTACGATTAAAGGCGGAGCAGACGAGAGCGGTACCCGAAATAAAACCGTATTTATTTTTAAAGTGCAACCACAATAGTTGCATCGGTGGCTTTTATAATACTCCAACTGTTTGTGGGGACAGATGGTTAGTGATGAAATCTATAAAAAAACCGATAAAGTGCATTTTCTCGTCGCAGGCGGTGAGATCCGTACTGTAAACAGGTGTTTATTTTAGATGATAATTGTAACTACTATTGGTCGCGCAATGGTCGAAATTCAACCATAATTAATGTGAATAATAAGTTTGAACATTATAGAGCTTATATTGTCAAAGACTATACTTCTATTAAGGTTGTATGATCAAAGACTATATATAATTCTTAGCGTCTGTATGTATGAAAGTCATGGTAGTGTGTGTAAGGATTTTTTTACTAATAATTATATAATAATTAAATAGAACAATAGCATTTTGCACTCCTTCTCTAAGTAAAGTATAAGTGTACGAAATTTCTTACCCTTCCGTCCGTATTTTCGTGAAAAGGGTACAATATTTTTGCATCATGTGTTAATATGATGTTTTTAAGTATTAAGTAATTTAATGTAATTGATTTTAATTGCTATTCAACAATGCCCAGACGGACCAAATAGACCTTTTAGGAGAAGGGTATTTTTAGTAATGGGTTCTAATAGGGTCATTTGAGGGGTCATTGGCTAGCTATGTACCATGTCAGGTGTACCTCCACGTTTATTGGATGATAATGTATCCGCCATGGAAACCATCGCGAAAAATTCCTGGTGAATCAGCGACGATAGGCTATCTGACCTGACCTCATGCTCATCCTATCCTCCACTGGTGCCCCGCCAAAGTACACCGTTAGCGCAGGCGGGTGCACCATACCATTATTATCCATTAAAAACAAGTAAGCCCTTCAGCCTCGTAATATTATTGTATTTTTATAACAGCGTGTGTGTTCCGTATATTCGACGATCCAATCCCCATAAAAGTTCTTTTATATCTTCATCCCGATGCAATGAAACGGGTGTTATAGCACTTACAATTTATTACGTGAGCTGTTAACGATACCAAAATATTATGGACATGTACCGATATGGTACATGTATGGTATATATTGGTACATGGCCATAATCTTTTGGTGTTAATATTATGAACAAAATGTTAATATACTTTATAAACAAAATGTTTTGAAACATTTTTTTTCACGCAAAACTGAACGGATTTTGATGAAACTTTACAGTAATATAGCTTATACATCTGATAGCATATAGGTTATAAATTTCATGGGGGCGAAACTGCGAGCACAGCTAGTAGTAGTAGTAGCTAGCTAAAATAAAACTCTGTCTGACTGTTTGTTCTTGCTAATCTTTGAAACGACTGGACCGATTTTGACGGGATATTTACTCACAGGTAACTAATGTTATACGAAGTAACTTAAGCTATTTCTATTTTTTTTAATAGTGCTAAATTTAAGTTAAATTGCAAGAACGGGTGCTGCTTGTAGGGACTGGTCTGCTCTAATCAATATGACTGATTTCCTCTTATTTATGTTTAACCAGTTGCTGTGTATTCAATATTTTTTCTATTTGATTATTTAACTAACTAACTAACACTTAAGCTTAAATTGTAAAGTAAGAATAAAATTATTTAAAGAGCAACACACAAGTTTCTTGCACAGCTTTCCGAATGAGTGGTAGATTAAAAAAAAATGTGATGACTATTCAAAAGTGCTTCAATGTAAGTTTATTTGAATAAATGATTTTCTATTCTATTCTATTTTAAGCGAGCGAAGCCGTTACTAATTACAAATAAAAAATACTTTCCTCTTTATAATATAACTCGACACACAATGTTTATAAAAAAAACTCATAAATAAACCGTCATAGTATCGAAGTAATTTAATCTTTCAATTTATGACTATATATATATATATAAATGAAACAAGCCACCGTCTGACCATTACGATTGAATGATGCTTTTATAATATATACGTAGAATTATTACATTTGGGCACTTAAAGTTTTATGACGATTGCAGACCACCAATACAACCCATACATACTCTGGATTGAGTATGAGCAGGGCACTATACATGTATGTATATATGTTAGCTGTGCTAGCGGTTTACCCGCATGTACTTTATAGCCTATATGTTATTCTGATGTATAAGCTATATTACTGTAAAGTTTCATCACAATCCGTTCAGTAGTTTTTGCGTGAAAGAGCAACAATCATCCATACTTACTAACAAACTTTTGCAATTATACTATTATTAAGGGATATATTAGTTGTGTGGTTTGCCAGAATGAAATTTGTAGCCTAAGAGTTATTCTGATGTATAAGCTATATTACTGTAAAGTTTCATCAAAATCCGTTCAGTAGTTTTTGCGTGAAAGTGTAGTAAACATTCAACCATCAACTAGTAATTTATTAGGGTCAAATATATACAATAAGATTAAATCAGTCGTAGTGATCAGAGCAGACCAGTCGTTCACGAGTATGACGTATGAGTCAGTCATCACTGTGTAATAATTTCACGGTAATTATTTAGTATTTTTAAGATTTGATATAATTATGTTTGATATAATGGGGTTGATTTGTTAGGAAATGAAAACCCCAAAATCAATATTGATGATAAAAAAAAATTTAAATGTATGTATACAAACTACTGAATACTACTACTAGAGTAAGAGTTCACGACGGCCAGACATACATACGTCTTATTAGTAAATGTGAAAGTTCTTGTATGTGTGTCCCCAACACAGGTAAGAACGATCCCCACACATGAAACCTGGATCGTGGTTCCTATCAAGTAACAGGTAACAAAGGTGATATGAAAATTTTTATTTTCATATCAAATTCATTATTTTAAGAAACTAATTTTTTCACATTTTGTTGGTAGCAGTATCATAACTTGCGCTGCTCATTGCCAGACACTTAGTATGGTTCCAACCCCCCGCCGGACACCCCTAAACTATATTATTTTATGAATAAACTTATGTTATTTTATTAAAGCTGAAATTTATATATATTATACTAGCTTTTGCCCGCGGCTTCGCTCGCGTTAATTTATCCCCTTAGGGGTGGAATTTATCAAAATCCTTTCTTAGGGGATGCCTACGTCATAGTAGATTTATGCAAGCGAAGTTTCAGCCCGATCGGTTTAAAATTGACAAAGTTTCATACAAACTTTCATCCCCTATTTTATCCCCTTGGGGGTAGAATTAATCAAAATCCTTTCTTAGCGGATGCCTACGTCATAACATCTATCAACGCACAGCCCAAACCACTGGACGGATCGGGCTGTGCGTTGATAGATCACTATGTCAGTTACCTTTGAGTTATACATGTATATAGATAGGTGTCGGAGACATATTCAAGAACTTTCACATTTACTAATAAGACGTATGTCTGGCCGTCGTGGGCTCTTGGACTATACCAAGAGAACATTCTTTATTCTAGCGTATAATCCAAATAATGGGTATTACAATAATATATGAGCGTGAGTCAAGCATTTCACAGAAAAAAGCGTAATTTCTTTCTCCAACCAAGTGCCAACTCTTCAGCAAGGTTACCGGCTTGCACCTGATTTTTATCGTCGCCCCTCCCGTTACGAGGATTAAGGATTGCGCAGATGATCCGACCGTAAATTCGAATCAAATAAAAATGGCACTTTAATACTGTGGTCGTTCATTTATATTTTTGTACCGGCCGGCCGTTGACTTTTTATTTGTATTAATCATTGCGTGACGTCATTTTGTATGTGTTTTATCAATTTGTCTCCGTTTAGAAATGTATGATTCTGTAATTGAATTGACGTGTACAACTACCATCAAAGCAATTTGTAGGTTAGAATGTTTCCCGCCAATTTGTTACTGAATAATTGATAGAGGATTAGGACGAAATAAATTGAGTGTTTTAATAATGACGTTTTGACAGAGTAATGTTTAACAGCTTGGATTAATTTTGATTAATTTATTTTTTACTCACGTTGAATAACAAGGAGAATATTTATTTAAAATAATTTCAAAGCACATTAAGAAGTGCTAAAAATAATTCTAAAATATAACTCCAATTCAAACCTTTCCTTCTTTATTTGTTGAAATATAATTTTATAATGACAGACACTTCTCTTTTTTAATTGCCAACTAAGCGGCTGTATGGGCTTAGACTCTTTGCCTTTCCTATAAGGATAAAAAAATTGCCCACAAAGATTATAATTATTTAGGCTGTATTTGAATAAATATTTTTTTTCGTTTCTAACATTTCGTTTCAGTTTAAATGCCTTAGGTAAATCAAACATTAATCAACGGTGTGCATTTTTAGCTGATGATCCCTCACACGATAGTACCAATATATGTATTTTTATACATTCTGATATATTTAATGTGTTGTTTTTTCTTTTTAGTTTAAGATTTATTATTCATAATGACATTAATTTATTTTTTAAAAGCAAATCAATAATTTAAAAAGTAACTAACGCATATAACTTTGTGCAATCTCCTTCTGTGGGAATGGTACATTGCAATATTATTTTAATATATTATATTTCTTACCACAAAATATGCAAGTTGTAAAAACTACATATACGACAAACACAGTTGCACTCCATAATTGTTCACGGTTGCGACAACTCAGGGAATAGTAGGTACTCATCATCAGTGTTGCCATCTTAGTAGTTTTACCATTAGAATTGGTGGAGGTGGTTTTTTTTTTAATTTATTTATCAGAAACTAACGACGTTATAATTTATATTTACATTAATGTATGTGGTAATAACAACGATAAATATTGATTTCACTTAATTGACATATAGTATATTGGCTTGTGCTAAAACAAAAACAACTGAATATGAACTGAAAAACCGAAATAACTGAATATTTTTCAGTTGGCTATACATTACAGTAATGAATGTTAATATTGAGGATTAATGTATGTGAATAGAAACGTCGTTAATTCTTGGTGAATTTGTCATGATGGAGTAACTGACTTCATTCTCATTCTATCATCCTCCACTGGTGCCTTGCTAGCGTATACAGATAGCGCAGGTCAGTGCACCGTTCCACCCATTAAAACTAAACTGATAATCTGATCACTGATCATCTTCGTTAGTAGTTTGTATTCACACGTTTCGACTTGTAAATGTAAACTTACAAGGATTATTTAAAAGAGCAACACACAAGTTTCTTGCTCGTTCTTCTTGTGATGAGACAGCTTTCCGAACGAGTGGTAGATAAAAAACAAATTGTTATGACTATTCAAAAGTGCTTAAATTAAGTTTATTTGAATAAATGATTTTCTATTCTATTCTATTCTATTCTTCATCCACTGAAGATGGTGCAGGTGTAAGGCCCTTTGCTTCGGCTTCTTCTCCGGGAATAACTATCCCTGGATCCCTGGACTTGATACTATTAGTGGCTGGTTTTCTTTTTATTTTCAAATCAAATAAAAAAAAACATTTATCATGTTGGACATTGTAGCCGTTTATAGTCTAGTTTTTTGTATAAATTCATACAGAGTCCAATCCAGTCTAATCAGTAGTATTACAATTAAACTTAACCTACTTTACATGTGTGTGTGCTATACTTGGGGTATTAAAATAAAAAAAATACTGGCAACACTGCTCATCGTACGACACGTATACGCAAGCGCTACTCGCGCGCATGTCATGGGCGGAGAGGGGCACATTCTACGTTACGAGAGTCGACGGCATGTTTTTACTTCAATCGGGTTTCCTTTTGACTTGGGTTTCGGTTTTTTCGACGCCCAGTATGGCCTGGCAACTCCGTATACAGTTATACTCGCGAGGCAACCCCGTAGAATTGTTTTTAAATGACCACACTGGTGTGTGCGTGCGCGCAGACATGGTGACGCGTACGGTACGTTACAGTGCACCCGTTTTTATTATATTTTTGTTTTTTTCCAATTGCGGTTTTACTTTTTGACTATATATTTATATATCTGTGACTTAAATCTTTGTCGTTTTGAGTGAATTATAATAATAATCTCAGGACAATTCACACAGCGCCATCTAGACCCAAGTTAAGCTAGCTAAAGCTTGTGTTATGGGTACTAGATAACTGATATAATTACATAGATATTTTTTTTTCGTAAATACATACATATTATACATAGAAAATACCCAGACCGATACAAACAATCACACTCATGAATACAAATGTTTGTGCCGTGCGAGGAATCGAACCTGCGACCATCGGACGTAAAGCGGTGTGCTAGACCGCTAGACCACCGAGGTCGTCATAAAATTTTATAAATAACAGTTTTATATATAAGGATAAGTGCGTGAAATTTCATACTCATTCGTCCGCGGAATTTTCGTAAAATAAATTTCTTTTTGCTTCACGTATTAGTGATATCTAATTATAGGTTTCAATCTGGGGGAACACTAGTTTCCTAATAAAGTTCGAAATTAATAATAATATCATATTATACCGTGACCTTGCCCTTATTACAACATTTGGGGTCGGCGCATATGTTTACATAATGATCTGTGTTTACACATCTCTCACATGGAGCGTTATAAAAACTACACGCTGCAATCTAACAATTCGCTCCATAAAAACACAGACGTCAATCTAGACAAAATTAGTATATATAATCAACTGGAAACGAAACAGTACCGTGTTTCTTTTGTTCTTTCATTTAAAACATCGTTTTTAAAATTAAAACCCGGTTAACTGGACTATCATAACGCTTCTCAATTTTCAAATTCAAAGTAGTTTAGAAGTTATGTGGAGACAGATGAATATATATATATATATACTGGTCAAAATCATTACGTCCTTTTTGCTTCGCTGTATTCGGGTATTAATAGACTTAGAAAGATACTGCGCAAATTAAAAATATAGTAAATCTAAAATGTGCATGAGGCAATTATATATAAGGCCTAGTACTCGGTTGTCACTGCCTACCAGGGTAGGCGTATCCTCAGGCCATATCCCTTACAGGTAGGTAGGTACAGTAAGGGATATGGCCTGAGGATATAGATATATAAATCAATATAACACTGCGGCTTTATGAAAATTACCCCACTATTCAAGTATTGCATCTCTTGAACTCAATTTTGGGTAAGGTCCAAAATGCTGACGTTTACACAGAAGCCTTGCCTTCCGTAGTAATTTTTTTTGGACTACTCTAATACTATTGGCCACAGTTGGCCTTTACAGCTTCACCGGACGATAGGGGACGAGTGCAGATGGCACTCCAAACCCGCGGAAGGACTTATGGAGCGGCTGAAGGCCAACTTCCGCCTGACGGATACGACTTTAGTCTGAGGGCACCGTTAGGGGTTCGAACCTCAGATCAGGCCGTCGTAATTTCGATTTCCGTTTGAATTGGACGGGGGATCGATTGGAGAGACAATATTAATACGTGAAGCAAAAATTTTGTATCTCTTTTTACAAATATTGCGCGGACGCATGAGTATGAAATTTTGCAAACTTATAAAGAGAAGTTTTTATAGAGGAGTGCAGAATGATTATATTTGTATAGGTTCGGAAATACCATTGCTGGAAGATGATTCCGCAAAGCAAAGAGTTTCTGGAAAAACGCACGATGGAGAACTGCCATTCATTCAGATGATTGGGATGGTATTTTAGTTCTAAAATAATAACACCAACTTAATAGATCATAAAAGGATTCTATTAGGTTGATACAATGCCATAATTCTCATATATCTGGTACTGACTTCAACAATCGGTAAAATTTTTATTATATGTATAAATTTAATCAATTCGTTATAGAGGCTGTTCGGAACAACATTTTTTTTAAAATTATATTATCAATAAATTAAATTGTCAGTTTTCATTTGCACATTTCTTATTGTAATTTGTTTTAAATAATGATATTATCATCGGCCATACAAGTGACCATACTTGTATTATGCAAGATACAAGAAGCAACCTCTCCATGTTAGCCGCAGCCTCTCATTACACCCGCGGATAATATTGGTATTATGGCCGTTTTGTATGTAAATTTCAATACTTCGCATGCTCATGATGCAAAAAATAAACGAACAATTACGGCCTATCAAATTAGTATTATGGTATATGATACATTTCATATTGCATTAACAATATTAAACGCCCCGGGCGGCCATTTGAATATTTTCAGCGCGTGCGTGGTAGCGGATTTCAACATTTCGAATTCCATAATTCATCTAGATTGTTCTTGCGTGATATTTGGGACGTTAACCGATTTAGGAAATATTTTCGAGTTCGATGACTCTGGTTTAGAGGTCGAAACGATGGGTTGCCATGCACACTCACAGGACGAGACCAATTCCCAATTGCTTTTTCAACGGAATTGATGAAATTTACAATGATCTCAGTCGCCCCTATTAGACTAATGCGAGTGTAACATTGTAAAGGTAGAATACTAAATGAATTAATACGACTGGGATGTGGGATGGTGGGGTCGATGCAGACAGCAGGGATGATAGCGTGCTTAGATCAAAAATATTTTTTTTTTGATTAGATTTTTTTATAGCTCACCTGTTGGTAAGTGGTTACCGCCGTCCATAAACACCCGCAACACAAAGGGAATTGCAAATGCGTTGCTGGCCTTTTAAGAAGGAATAAGCTCTTTTCTTGAAGGTTTCAATATCGTATCGGTTCGGAAATACCATTGCTGGAAGGTGATTGCACAATTTGCTTGTGCGTGGCAAAAAGTTTCTGTAAAACGCACGGTAGAGGACCGCCGATCTATCTCTTGAATGTAGGTTGAACGAAAGCAATAGGTAATGTAAATGAATAAATATACTATTACCAGATTTTAACTCGAAGTAATAAATCTTTAGATATCAAATGTATACACCGAGTTTGAAAACATATATTTTTTTGTTAAAAATGACTTAGCAACGGAAAGTCAAATCAGTAGTATAGTATTTAGAACAAATAAAATGCAGTTAAATAAGTTCTATAATAATTGTTAACGTGATTTATCAAAATCCACTTATATACCCACCCTGACGATAGACTGTATTAGAAACTCGAAAGTAGGTGTTAAAAATAAATTTTGTTTTTGAAATCTGTCCCAATTTTCACGAATTACTCATAGCGTGACGATATGTGGATACATAAAATTGTGTTCTTCGAAAAACGATGGCACATCGCTTCTGTGCTGTAAACTTACACATGGGTCTAAAACTAGACGATTTTTCAAATATCACCCATTTCGAAATTTGATACTTCGCAAAGTGTCTAAGATATTGAAAAAAACATTCAAATATATCGCTTTACCACTTGAATTAGGATAAAAAAATATCACGTGATTAATCTCGCAATCTCTGCACTAAATTTAATACAATTTGATTTAGTAAATTAATCATATAGAATAGCAAAATCATCTTAATTTTCACATTCGTAGATTAGATATAAATTTAAGCTCAGATATTCATATCCATTCACACTGGATGAAACATGCCACAAATGTGAAAGGCCGATGAATGATAAATTGGTTGAAATAAAAGAATATATAAGAACAAATTGATAAAGATATCATCGACAAAAGAGAGTCCGAAGAATGCGAGCTTACAACAATTGAACCAATAAACGAAATCGAAATATTTATACGTCAGCGGCATACATAAGTAGGCGGCTTTTGAGTCAAAGATACCAAAACATTTCCAATGTAAACATTAGCAATTGTCCACGACGTTACATGTAAGTATCACTAGCCATTTTTGTTTGCACAAGCATTGATCACGCACCTAAAGCTACCGTTTGTTTATTTTCCGATACTCGAATGGATTGGGCATATTACAACGAAAGAGATATTATTATATGCATTTCTGAAGATGGAAAGGGACAGGTGAAAGGAACACTTGCGACTACAGCGGTTTGTGATGAAGGAACGTCTGGAATACAAATGAGGAGTAGTGACAATGCAATGGAATCTAGAGTGGACCAGCAAGTAGGTTAAAAGGTGAGCCTGTCACTTATTACTGTAATTAGAGTTGGGTACATTAAAATGGTGATGTTAATACGATTCTGGAATAATAATCAAGTACAATAAGCAAAATGAAACTTATATCACCTTCTATTCACATAGAATCTAAAGGTGATATAAGTTTCATTTTTATTCATACACTGTCTTCATCTACGTGAACTATTAATAACCAGCTATTGGTTGCACAATTTTCTTTACAAACAACAAGTAAGTACATATTTTTTAAACTTCCAATAATGTTTACATTTATTTCCAAGAAAAGAAAACGGTCTCGTTGTATGATAATAAGCCCCATATTAGGAGAACAGTTAGCATTATTTTGCTAATGTCGAAAGGTTAGAAAAAATTGGCCTCACAGACGGACGGTACGTGTCGGTATGTCTCATGGCCTTAAATCGATAACAATCGTCTTAATTACACCCCGATTAAAACCGATTATGGTGCTGATGACAAAAACACGGTTTTCAGCCGCTTTAACCAAACTGTTTAATTGGAACCTTTTACCGATTGTCCGATAGAATCCTGATGCGACATCGTTGCTAAATGCATTGGGAATGTTGCATTTGTCCCATTTAGTCGAGCTGGTGCTAAGGTTTTCTGGATTATATTTAGGGGTGGTATTCTATTGTATTCTATTTTTTCGAGGATCGTATTTTAATGTAGTATGTTATAGTGAAATGCCATCATAAATATTCAATTATTACCATTCTACAGGGTTTTTTAGCTATATTATCTTCGTAGACATAATATATTACAAGAGCTGATGATGTTCTAAATCTAACATTTTTATCTGTCATAATAAACGTTATTTAAATTTGTAGTATCTTAAAAGTGTTTAGTTTCGACTACATAGATAAAAGTTTACTTTCATAGATAGATATTTACTTTAAGGTAATTAGGTAATAGTGACTTTTGGTAACTCGTATTTAGATTAATAATTGAATATTTTGAAACACAGGTCAGGGTATTAGAAGTGTCAAGGCTGTCGCCCACTCCGTATTGCTGACTTGTCGGTCCATCCCGTAGGTATGTAGGTTACAACGTTACACTATTTTGAATGGGATAAATATATAACGCGTGCGTTTCAGCTTCCCACTTTCTGTCGGTTTCACAATACGTTTATTGTGTTGTTTCTAGTGTAACGTGTATTATTTTGAGAGTCGATTATTTCTTTGGTACCGTTATGTTTATTTGTTTGGTTTTTGGTTTTATGTGATGTTAACATTAAAGGAGATGTTATATTTTAAGATGCGGAAAACGAGATTAATTTTTTTAGTATAAGGACAGTGAGATATTTGATTTTAAAATTAACGATAAGACAGTTAAAACGAATGTCTGAGACAATTAAAGGTACAATTAAAGATCTGGATTCAGTTCTGGATAGATTATTTGGTATTGATTGAGAATTATTTTCCAGGCAACTCTAATTGGTACAGAGACAAACGGACGGATAAATTTAAACCAAGTAAAGGTTTCGCTATATTGTTAGCGTCGAGTGCAACTGCAATGAACTTTATAATTGGTGGTAACAATAAAAAAATGTAACAGAACAATTTTCAGCAGTTTCTTATTTTAAAGTAACCATATCTACATTTAATATATAAAATGGTTGATTTATTTGTGATTACCTAATTTTAACGACTGTTATAGCAGATGGACTAGTCAGAAGCACTGCAACTGTTGATGCCGTGTTAATCGCAATATTTGACATGCTTATATTTAGCTCGGTATACGAACATTTGAATTCAAGGTTAGCGAAATATAATTTAACAAACATAGTTTTTTAATTTCAGCCAAATTTGAAATTACGATATTTCAGCTTAACTTACTAAATCACTGGACTACTACGTATTCTTATTTTAACTTACAATATTTTTCCACTTAAATCCCACATACAGTATATTTTGATCAATTTGTTGTTATTTTTTGAAAGTCCATTGCATTATTTAATAGATTTATATTTTATTTAATTCTGCAACCATTAGCATATGTAAGATCACAAAAATTAAATGTTCACTGTTCGGCGATCAAGCTATATCCGAACTATATTCATTCCCTGATAATGGCTTCTTTAGAGGCGAAATACGTGTCGCAATATGGATATATGTAGATTCAATAACGGTCGGTATTTGATCACCAATAGAGAAGGTCGTAACGCTTCCAGTAGCGTTGGTCAAGTTTCCGCACTGAATATTTGTGGTCTCACATGCTAATGGTAGCGGCTTTAAACAAAATAATAAAATTATTCCACAAATCTAATATGCGTTCTCACATCTTTTCAGTGGCTGTTTTTATCGCATGCTCCTTATATCAAAGATTGGGATCTTTGGACGCCAGACACAATAAGACAGCTAAAAAGGCAATGTACAACAAAATTGGAATACTGTTAGTTCTGTAGAAAGATATCCGTTAGTCCTTGCCGGGGGGCGCGAGCCTCCGTCAGTGATTGCCGCTTCAGAGACGGTAAGCTGTGAGCTTTATTTGTTACATCGTAAAACAACTGTTTCTTAAGGCTTTGTTCGCAAATTCCGTTTATTAGATTTTTGGGAAATAGATTTACCTAAGTATATAGGAATCTGTACTTTGGCATATTTTGGTAAAAAAAATAAAAATTAAGACAATGCACACAGCGCTAGTCCCAAGCTAAGGAGAGCTCGTGTTATGGATCTTATATATATTTTTGGATATACATAATACCCAGACTAAAACTCATGAATACAAATGTTTTTATAGTGCAAGGGATCAAATCAGCGTCTCTGCAAGTAAGGGAGAGCTAAACCATTAGACCACCGAGGCGATTTATTTGTTTCTGTCAATTTCTTGATAAGTGGTGATCGTTACATAAACAGCACTGGGAATATGACAAAATTTATTATAAACATAAGTTATTTTTTATAAGCTATAATATAGCAGCATTATTTCCATTATTTAAATTATTAACCGGGTCTTAACACGAATAATGTTATGGTAAATAAAGGTAATTACCTCTCTCGACGTTTCGACTAGGTTGCACTAGCCGTGGTCACGAGCTGACTGGTGTAACAACGATGTCAATGTAGATAGGTGACAGCAGTTTTTTCTTCATCTACCGTCACTAGATTGTTTAACGAAAGTTCGCGACACACAGCACTCACGGTATCCGTACACTTATTGACTATTGATGCTACTGAACTTTGCTTGAATTTATTTATGACTGGATTCCGCGCAAATGATAATTTTAAGCCATCCTCTCTGTTAATAAATATTTGCCATAAAATTATTCGTGTTAAGACCCGGTTAATAATTTAAATAAAGCATTATTTCCGCTTATAGATTGTATTATATTTTTTTTATTTGAATAAAAAAATCTATACTCCTATAATAAATACACTTATGTGAAGTAGGGGCGAAATTGTGTCTGTCTGTCTGTTATGTTTTCACGACTAAATGGTTGGACCTAAACCGAAACTTACTGAAATTTGGCGTGTACATAGATTGTATGCCTTGGGTTGTCTTTGTCTCAAAAATACAGACGAAGTCGTCGGTCACAACTAGCAATATGCAATCGCAACGAAAAAGCCATCACAATACCGCAAGAGACCACCGCCGCATGCAAAACTGGCACAAATGGAAAAATCAAACTTTCTTATCCCACGTTTTTTCGCTCATTGTTTCCGCTGGATGCGGCGGCATTTTGGGAATTCAAGCATTTACATAAATGCCGAGTGTTCTTTGTGCAACCGCCTGCAGCCGCTAAGGCGCCGTGGAACAGGTACTTGGTTACGTGAGAGCTAGGGCTGCCAATTGTACGAAGTACCCTCTATAGTTTTTTTACCATGCACAACCACATTGTTGAATTACCTAACATTTGACCGCATTCAGAACGAGCAGCCAGAATCATTGGTAATGTAATGTGGACTCTATTCTCCGCAATTAGCCTCTCATTTGGACTGTTGTGCGTGTAGAATCATTGGTAAACAACGTATTTGTGACAGACTGGAACCATTGGCTTTGCAGAGAGACATTGCAGTGTATTTCATACTACATGTATCTCGGAGAGTGTTCTGAGAATTTGTTCAGATTAATACCAGCTGCCGAATTTACTATCCGCCAGCGACTAACATACCATCCCAATCATCTGGATGAATGGCAGACCTCCACCGTGCGTTTTTCCAGAAATTTTTGCTATGTGCGACCACATCGGGGAATCATCTTCCAGCGATGGTATATCCGAACCTATAAAACTATAAGCATTCTGCAAGCCTCTATAAAAACTTCTCTTTATAAATGTGCGAAATTTCATATCCATGCCTCCGCGCAATTTTCGTAAAAAGAGGTACAAAATTTTTGCTTCACGTATTAATATAGCCTTTTCGATCGATCTCCAATCCAATTCAAACAGGATTGAAATTACGACGGCCTGAGCTGAGGTTCGAACTCCTAGCGGTGCCCAGACTAAAGTCGTATCTGTCAGCCGAGAGTTGGTCTTCAGCCGCCATTGTCAGTGCCATCTGCACTCGCCACGTATCCTCCGGTGAAGCTGTAGCTGCAGCCAATACCATTAGATTACTTCGTAAAACAAGGTATTAATATAATGATAATGTACGAATTTGTACATGTGATTGTAGAGCTGATTTACGAGGTTACAACACCTTTGTACAGGTAAACAGTTGCAGGGTTGGCAGCCCTGGTGCGCATGGGGACGTGTGTTTGTTTTCTTTTATTAGCGTACCGCGCCGAAATTAAATTGCCGGAATCCTCGTTTCGCCTCACGGTCTACATTACTACAAGTGCTACTAGGTTAAACCATGTTCATATTACGTCTTAACTAGATATTAACATCGGATTAATACTAGACAAGATCCTCACTTAATCTTGAACTAATTAAAAGATTACAGCTAATTACAAGGAGTATGATCTAGTCATATAAACATTTTTTTATGGATTATAATGTAATGATAAACCCAACGGCGTTAAGGGTCTACGCTGGCGGGGCAGCGGTGGAAGTTGATAAAATGAGCATGAAGTCAGATCAGTGATCACATCTTATCCATCTTAGTCGATTAATATATAATTGTGTGTGCGTGTATGGATATGTATGTATGTGTATGTATTGTATGTATGTATAAATGTGTATCTTAATGTTTAGTTATGAATAGTTAGGTTTATATGGCAATTTACTGCGATGGTTTCCAGGGTTTATAATCCACATTACTAACAATCGCTTGCCTAATTATACATATATTTTGTGTGCATTCAAAAAAAAGGGGTAATGAAGTAATTATTTAAAGTGAATTATATCAGTTATTAGTATTCATAACACAAGTTCAGCTTATCTTGGGACTAGATGGCGCTGTGTTGAATTGTCCTGGATTATTATTATTATACTGGCATTTGTGTAGTTACTTTTTTCTTTACTTATAATTAGAAAAATAAATACAATTACAAAATGAAATCAATTTTGGAAAGTCATATAATTTTTTACTTGCACTGTTTTATCATTTTAGGATATTTATATATAACAAAAAAAATATTATTCATATTATATTTATACAGAAGTAGTATTTCATTACTCATAACCGAAGCATCAATTTCTAACTGACGAGTATTTCGATGTCATTTTTTTTCAATATTAACTCACAATTTTTTGTCAATATTATGCTGTGTCCATAGCGATAACATCTATCTAAACAAACAGCAAAATAGCCAATCGTTGCAGGCAAACCAATAGACCACGCCCATATTTACTAAGGATTGGTTATTTGTGTTTCATATTATTATATTTATACAATATAATTTGATTTTTATGTCAACTGAAACTTTTTTTTAAGTTATTTTAACGCCAGTAGTCGCCAACTGGTTGAAATTGGAAAATAATTAATATGACATTCAGTAAGACTATAGACAAATTATTTTTAAAGACAAACAATATTAATCTATTCTCAATTTGACCACAGATTTTAACAATAAACAAAAGAAATGCTTGTGTGTGTTAGTTACATAGTAGTGGGTGTATTTTTTTTTTTATTTATTTATTGTATTTTTTGTAATATATGTATATAATTATATAAATTAAAAAGAAATTAACATTCTGCACTCTTTCTCTACATAAACTATTCTTTCTCTACATATATATATACTGCGAAATTTTATATATCTCCTGTGTACTGTACAGTTTTCATAAAAATGTTTCCTAAGAGTTACTTATTATCTGCTAGCAATCCATTTCGTACTTACCGCTATTTTTTATCCATCAGAACCCAAAACTTATTTTATTAAAGAATACATTCTATAAAAAATTCTTACAAACACACAAAAATAAGTTAATTACTTTGGATTTATTACATTCGATGACGAGCCCGGGAGTCGAACCCAAACAGGTCATCAATCTATCCAAGAGTGGCGCCGTCTTTTCGCTGACCCTAACACCCCATTTGGATATAAAAAAACTTCCACAAACGCCGCTACTATAAAGAATGGCTTACAAAAAACTTCATATTCCATAAATTATTACACCACCGCCGACAAGCAAAAACCAACTTTAACACGTAAGCACAAGGACTCATTGCACTGCATATGCGTCGAATGGGTTTGGTAATTAGATTCTGACAGTTTGAAATCGGCAAAGGAGCCGACTGTCAAAAAGTCGGCGCCAGATCAGCGCGGTGTAAATAAAACGTCAAGGAATTAACAATAAAGGTGAATTTTGCGGTTTTAGGCTGAACACACACTGAGCGGTTTAAACGCGTCCGCCACGCCGGTATTTTTTTAACAATTGCGAATCACAACGTATATATACGTATATATACAAATACAAGCGGCACGTATCAACCGATTTCCATCATCTTTACTCATGGAACTCTCTCTTAGCGTCAGTGTTAGCTGCCTCTTACAACATTGGGTCTTTCAAGTCAAGAATAAAAAAATTTAGATCGCAGAATGAACATCAGATTAGATTGCAGTCAAACGCTACTAAAGACTAGACTAGAGGTTTTTAAAGTTTGTTTAAAGTTTATTAATATATTAATACTTTATATTAACAAACTTTAAACTCTAGTCTAGTCTAGTTATTAATACTTAAATATTATTAAAACATAACTCTTTTCTGTATACATTCATAAGGTACATATTACAACACGAAGAATAGTACATATTCATTGATATGAATAAAGTATTCTGGTGGGATCGAACCCACGTCGTGAATCTATAGAAACTGTATCACTAGTAGAATGTTCCACTTCCACCTTACACCTATTATTAGTAATTCGTGCAACAGTATGCAACGGTGAAGTTAGGCGTTTTAACGCGATAAATACGTTTAAAACCGCTTAATGTGTGCTTAGCCTTAGGCTTAACAGCGCTTGTTGTCAGGGTCTCCTATAAATTATAGTTTCTATTTTAGTACTAGTGCCCGATCGACCTTACGGTTTCGATTTCGACCAGTCCAGACCAGTCGACGCAAGATTGGACTTTCGATTTCAACGGGAAATCAGCTATCCAGCTAGATAGTCTAAACAAAATATCTATGTCCATATATGTCCATATTACAGACATAATAACATCCAATCACATATTAAAAAAAAACAATCATTGTGTTGTAGTAATAAGAAAAAAGACTTGGTAAAACGGAGAAAATATATTAATAATAGACTAACATATTAGGAACAGAAAGAATGAATTGATGTATCAAAAAACAAGAATGTAATATAAAAGAACGATACGAGCTGAGTTTCTTGTCAGTTCTTCTCATCTCGAAATCATTCCGAACTGACGGTAGATTTGACATATCATAAGAGTCTGTAATAGACCTACATGAATAAAGATATTTTGAATTTTTGAACTATAAATTCAAATACAAATTTAGAATATAAAATACATATCTGATTAGCCAGTTACAACACATTGGAACCAAACGCGGCACATCGAGACACCGTACCCAAGATACTGGCAGCGTTGCCTCTTTGAATGGCCATATCTACCCTCTGGGCAAAGTAGCTACCAGCTCTCGGGTTACAAGTAACCTCGATGAGTCGCGCTGAAAGACACATTAAGACCAATTTAGCTTCCGGGCTCCATGGGTCCAAAAATGGCAAATGGCAAAACCAATACCACCACAGATTCAAATATTAAATTGCCTTTTTAAAATTGCCGCCTGCATTGCTGCCGCCTCGTCTATTACGGCCTCTTTTTTTATCCTGTGGAAAAATCTACAAAAGACCGTTCCCTCGTCAGAGGGGTGACGAGAGGATGTGTGGAATTCTTACTCACTAAAAAAACCACACGGCGTACCTACGAGCGCTTAGTTGTGTACTTATGAGCACAATTGATCTATGTAGGTCGCAGTGTTACAGGTTCAAGCACCTGATAATAGCCCAAACAATCCAATAGCCATTGCCTGGGTCGCGAAGTTAGGATTCTACTACGGCAATAGAATACAGTTTGATCTTAGCCAAAAGGACAAGAAGCGAGAGACTGTTATGATATGTCATATTTACCGTTAGTTCGGAGTGCTTTAGAACCTTAGCTCGAAAGAATAAATTATTATTATTTATTCTTTCGCTTCTTCTCTTTCTTTCAATTCTACTCTTTTGCAAAAAAACTCAGCTCTTATTCTTTCTCTTCTTCTCTTTCTTTCAATTCTACTATTTTGCAAAAAAACTCCGCTCTTATTCTTTCTCTTCTTCTCTTTCTTTCAATTCTACTCTTTTGCAAAAAAACTCCGCTCTTATTCTTTCTCTTCTTCTCTTTCTTTCAATTCTACTCTTTTGCAAAAAAACTCCGCTCTTATTCTTTCGCTTCTTCTCTTTCTTTCAATTCTACTCTTTTGCAAAGAAACTCAGCTCTTATTTTTTTCAAATAAGCTTGTCATGATTACAACAACATAGATCTTTTTTAAAGTCAATTAGGGAGAAGGTTTGACCACAGACCACATATGCTGTTGCATTTTTGTCAGAAGGCAATGTTTTAAACGAAATTTGAATTAATATTGTAAAGTAAATATATGAATAATATATATATAGAAAACACCCAGATCGATACAATCATACTCATCAATACACGTTTGTACCGTGCGAGAAATCGAACCCGCGACAATCGTAAGTAAGCCGGAATGTTATACCGCTAGACTACCGAGGCCATTGAATTGTACATTTTTAAATATGTAGTACGATAAAAATAATATATTTATATATATATATATATATGTTATGATTCAATAGTACACATAACGACATCGCCGACCGAGTTACCATTCCCAATTTACACTGGGCCGAGACAATATTTGTAACGAAAATACGATATTATTTATAAACCGTGTTTGCCACGAAGAAAATTTCGTGCGGAAACCACAATTAATAAACGTTTTTATTTATTATGAATTTTATTTCTTTATTATGCAACTGGTGTACCAAAAAAACTGTCTCCATCCACCCCATCCCTCTACCTTGCTAACATTACAAACGCGAAAGTTTGTTGTTACCCTATCACTCAAAAACTACTGAATGGATTTTCATGAAAATCTACAGTGAATATAGCTTACACAGCGGAATAAGACATAGGATATAATTTAAAAAGATATTCTGTAAATTGGACGAAATGTAATGTAATGATTGATTTTTTAATTATTAAAAATTTTTTTATTACTATTTATAGTGTTTTACGGCTCTGGATACATGTCCTTTTAAGTTCTAATCATCACTTTTATCTCAAATATTACCAGTTGAAAAAATTCAGAACGTCGTTTTCCCCATTTTTTCTTTTTTTCTGTATTATTGGAGAGGTGTGAATTGTCATTTCAGCTCGAAAACCATCGGTCAAAGAACTTTATGCTTTATCAAAGCACCCGGCTAGACCCGCCCGCGACCAACTCTAGAATTAGCTCCTCCAATCGTCCATCTCGCTCCATCTTATGTCAAATAGGATCTTCCCTCCCTTTTTTCAGAACGTAACGAATATGCCGTTGGGATGAGTAATATTGCACTCTTGTAATGAAAATTTTACGTAACAAATCGTACAGGTTTGGCCGTTGCCAACTGCTTATTAGTGACGGCGTCGGTGATCTAGCGGTTTAGCATATCTTACTCGTGATAGTCAAAGGTTCAATTCCTCGCATGGTACAAATATTTATATTCATGAGTATGATTATTTATATTAGTATATAGTGTTTTCTATCCATTTTATATATATATATTCCTCGCATGATGTAAAGATTTGCATTCATGAGTATGTTTGATTTCATTTGTTTACATATGTATTAAAAAAAATAAGGATTTCTTTCTGTTATGTCGTTCACAATCGGTTGAGTGTATGATTGATTTTTATGTATAAATGTATGTAGATGACCCGCAATTTCGCTGTGTTTTTTTTTGAGATAAAAGTTTATCCTCGTTATCAAATATACATACAGATCAAATAAAAAAAAACATACCCTGGTGGTGGTAGAACAAAAATAACAATCAGATACACAGACACACCTTCGTAGTTATAAAATTAGTTTGTATTCGGTTCCATAAAAAACAAGTAATAAAAAAAAATATGACAGACTGTGGTGTAGACGAAAAATTTATAAATATAAATTAAATTACCAAAATAGACACTCACGTCACGGTAATAACGAATACTTTGCGGTGTCAAAATGAATCGTTGAATCGGAATTCAAACATTTCACTCGTGTATTTCAACAAGTAAGTGATGGCTGTCGCCAGTATCACAGACAACACCGACACTTATGTATCTGTAATTTAAATAATATTAGGTGTTGAATAAAAAACGAATACAAATTGTTCGATTTTTAAATAAACAATGCATAAATTTAGTAATGTTAGGTATTTAATGAATAATTCTATAAGTATATTCCATTTTTGAATTTAAATAATTTTAATTATAAACACAAACAAGTCTGCGGCTCAAAAGTTCTACGAATTGGTTCCATTTTTAAATTACTAATTCGTAAATTATAAATTGTATTTTAAATATTTAATAAGAATGCTATTTCTAATACGAATTAATAAAGAAAGAACTATGTTCGATGTTCGATTTTCAAATTAATAATTGCGAAAAATGGTTTTTTGAACAATATCAGTTAATTTATATAGAATATATGCAAAAGGAATTCTCCATATTTGAAAATTGATTTTGAAATTTGTAAATGTTTTGAAGAGTAATAAAAATTTATGGACTATTGTATTACGTGTAAATAATTTATTTTTTTCAGTAATTTTCTTGTTAATTTTAAATACGATATCTACTATTGATAGTTAATTTATTAATAATATAATTATTAATTTTTATTATTAATAATTAATTTATATTTATTAATAAAATCGAACCAATAGATGTTCTTGTATAAATGACGGACCCGGCGCGGTTTAGCACGCTGCTTTACTTTCGATGCAACCATATGACTTCATGAGTAGGATTGTTAGTATCGGTCTGCGTGTTTTCTATGTGTATTATGTAAGAATTTACAAAAAAAATCTATGTATTTATATCAATTGTCTAGTACCCATAATATGCTCTGTTTAGCTTGGGACTAGATGGTGCTGTCCAGGATTATTAAAATACTACATTTATTTTCGCCGTTTGATTATCTTGTCGTTAGTAAGTGGCGTATACAGACGTGCAGGCGGCCGAACTCGCGGGGCATCACTAGTAAAAATTAACAGCATGAAACCTTTCTTGAGCAGTCGGGTAACTTATGTAACGTTAATAAATTTCATTCATAAACGTCTAGTCTGCGTTGGGATCATATTCGTCGAACATCGCCTCAGACTTGAAGAGCAGACGATTTATTTTTAGGCGAAGTGATGTTTTTTTTGTCCTCAAGGTATTTTAGTTGCAAAATACCCTTTAGTCGCATTGCAGTGGGAAAATACTCAGACGTGTAGTGAACTGGCAACTTTTGTGAAGTTTTAATAAAAATAAATATTCTTTACTAGCTCATCCGCGCGACTTCGTCTGCATTACACTTATCATTATATATCGCCCAATTTATATAATATCTCTTTAAATTATAGCCTGTGTCATTCTCATGTATAAGCTACATAGCTTATACATCAGAATGACACAGGTTTACGGTAACATTACCGTAAAGTGTCATCAAAAATCATACAGTAGTTTTTGCGTGAAAGAGTAACAAACATCCATCGATACTCACAAACTTTCACAATTACAATATTAGGTCTTGTTAACTTAAGAAAATAAAAAAATTGTCTTGGTTTTTTATAACTTTTTGAGACGCCAGGACCTAGGTTGGGTGCTGGTGCCGCAGTTTGTATATATTTGTTTGTTTATCAAAATTTTCTTCTTTCTTGGCGCTGTCCCAGTTTATGTGGGTAGGCTCTTCCAATTTTGAGACGCCAGGACCTAGGTTGGGTTCTGGTGCCGCTGTTTATATATATTTGTTTATCAAAATTTTCTTCTTTCTTGGCGCTGTCCCAGTTTATGTGGGTAGGCTCTTCCAATTTTGAGACGCCAGGACCTAGGTTGGGTTCTGGTGCCGCTGTTTATATATACTCGTATTTATTTGTTTATCAAAATCGTCTCTATCTTAGCACTGTCCTATTTTATATGGGGTTGGCTCTCCTAATTGAGACGCCAGGAGCTAGGTAGATTACTGGTGTCGCTGGTCCTGAGTTGTCTAGTAGGGAAATTTTTCCATAGCGATAAGTTTAGTCAGGTAGCTGGAGGACGTCCTTCGCGTTCTTTAGAAATCGGGTTGTAAGACTATTTTGACCATAGAATCCACGTCACTTCACATTACATGGCAATACCATAGTGTATCATAATCATTACATAGTATAAAACAAAGTCGCTGTCGGTGTCTGTCTGTCCCTATGTATGCTTAAATCTTTAAAACTATGCAACGGATTTTTAAGCAGTTTTTTTAAATAGATAGAGTGATTCAAGAGGAAGGTTTATATGTATAATAGATAGATAGATAGATAGATAATAGTTTTTATTTGTATCTTAGTACACACATATAGGCTTAATTATAACACAAATGACAAGTACCTACAATATAACAATTCCTGGGTAAACCTGCATGTGCGTGCTACAGCAATACAAAATTGGTACATAGCTCAGTGTGGAGAATCACTCAACGAGCAAAACACTGATTTTCAGCTATGTCCTCAAGGGTGATACATAATACAAGTACACCCGTGCGAAGCCGGGGTGGATAGCTAGTAATAAACTAAAATAAAGTGTCTACCAGTAAGCAGAGTCGCCATAGCATTATAGAAAATTGACATACGTGTAAAACATTTTCATTTCAAACAGTGCCAGACAATATCGTACAACCTGTTAGAGCCCACGTTGTACAAAGTTTCTCCCCACAAAATCCTGAATTGAAACCTTTGCGTTATATATATAAAGTATATATTACTTTGTAGTATTTAGTAAACATTGATAAATAAAAATCGGATTTGTTTACACGAATCCAAAACGAATGTCAGGAGTTGTGAAGTGTGACTTACGTTAATATTATGAAGAGAATTACAGACTCATCAGACATGAGCCAAAACTGTCTATTGTATTTACTGTACAATAAAGTCAAAGTCAAAGGCAAAGACAAAACAAAGGCAAAGGAAAAGTCAAAATTATATAATAATGTAGGATACCACTTAAATAGAAGAACAGACAACTTAAGTGGTATATTTTATAATTTTTCTTAATTTTTGAACAAATTTATATATAGGTAGCGATATGTTTTCTATTCTATATCCTGTTAATATATAATGAGTTTTTATGTAATCGGAAAGGTAAACAGGTTGAACTATATATGACTAGAAGCTAAATTATATAAATGTATGCAAAATCACACATCCCCCGCACCCCTATCCACACATACTCATACTTACACATACACATGAAAATGGTGAAAAATGGTGGACAAGCTGCCAGCAACACGCAAGATAATAAAAAGTATAGTAACCAAAAAATAGTTTCTTAGGGTATTTTTTTTTAATTTTACGCGGGCTATATCGCTATAAGGCTATATATATTTTTTATTATCTAACTTTATTACGACATAGTCCGCCTAAAATTACGTATAGTAACCAAAACATGGTAGGTATTTTTTTTTAATTTACCGCGGATTATGTCGCCAGTTTATAGTAGACATATTAATCATAGTCTCGTACACGTAATGGGACTTCATCTCACCTCCTTTTATATGTACCAAAGCGTAATGTCTCAATCCCAATGTATGCGTTATGGGAAATATAAAGTTAGGTACGGTTAGCAAAAAAATCAGTCAACGAATTTCATGGATTTTTTGTATGGATTAATTTTGTGAAAGATGATATGTATAAAAGGAGAGTAATCTCATAGGTCGTATGTTTGTTTACTACCGTTGTGGAATAAACAGGCGAGGCAACCTAAGTCATTAGTTTTGGTTAATCATTGTATCCTATCAGTCGAGATCGGATTAGGCATATATTTGACGCATAGTTGGTTTAGGTTCGTTTTTACATTAGTACATTTCGGTCTACCAAACAATCCATCATTAATTCCAAAGAACACGATTCGCCCATTCTATATTGTATTCAATTACTCTGAAAAATTACGTTCCCTATGACATAGACAATTCTAATTAAAAAAACTGATAATAATAAAATCCTAAGAAAAAGTTTTAAAACTAATAAGTCTAATTGTTCTCGTTATTAACTTTAACCATACTATAATTAAAAATAGTTAGATAAATAATCCTTACACAAAAAAAAAATTATATAAGCACTTTCATATTTTTGTCATATTTCGGTCAGATGTGTCATATTTTTTTTATTGTACCATTAATTTGGAACGCATATCACAAGAAGAACTGCGTGTTGCTCTTTTGATTAAATCTTGTTCTAAGTAAATACACATTAACAAGGATTAGGCATACGACAATCAACATAAAAACCGTTACAAACAGCTCCCACTCAATTTTGTGCTATCAGATAATATTGTTAGCACTATGAATAAATATAATTTAGATTTTATATAAATAAGGATAAGGATGAATTTCTTGATGAAGGTCGGGAAAAATTATAATATAAAATTTGACGTTCATAAGCGCCTAAAATGAATGAATACATTATTTTTCAATTTGAATTTGACTTTGAATTTGACTTGAATTTGACTTTGAGTCGACTTTGAATTTGAATTTGATGTCGGCAAATAAAAAGGACAACGGTGCGGTGTGTGGTGAGTGGTGTGCTGTCGGTACCCGACGCGCCGTCTCGGCCGCGCGTTATTTCTAGCCGCGCCCGCCCAGCCAAGTTTATTGACTCGGCCTAACACTCCGCACTATACCCGGATTTTACAACTCACATACCACACTTTCCGTACACTATGCACAACGCGACAACACTAGTTGTCACCACTGACTTCGTGCATGTAGCGAATATACGGATAGCGCGCGCAACACGATTTTCTGAGAGGAAAATGGTTTTCGGGAGGAAAACAGATCAGTAATGTGGACTGACCCCATGACTGTGAACCATATCGGCTTGCGGTTCTCCCCGCAAAGACAAATTCGCCAGGAATTTATCAGGATGGGCTAACTGACCTGACCTCATGTCCATCTTATCATCCTTCACTGGTGCCCCGCTAGCGTAATCGTTAGCGCAGGCGGGTGCACCATTCCATTATCATACATAAAAAAAAACTCACCACACTTTCCGTACACTATGCACAACGCGACAACACTAGTTGTCACCACTGACTTCGTACATGTAGCGAATATACGGTAGCGTGCGCAAAACTATTTTCTGAGAGGAAAATGGATTAGTAATGTGGACTGATGACCCCATTACTAGCAATGGACCATAGAAGGTTCACATCCTCGTGGTTTCCCCTGCAAACCATCGTGATAAATTCCTGGTGAATTTGTCACTAACTAACTAACTGACCTGACCTCATTTTCATCTCATAATCCTCCACTGGTGCCCTGCCAGCGTATACCGTTAGCGCAGGCTGGTGAACCATTCCATTACTATCAGTTATAAAAAACCGTTGTCTAGTTACGATTTTCACTAAGACTAACAAACTTGTCAATATGGACCGAATCTCTTTTATACTATAACTAGCTTTTGCCCGCGGCTTCGCTCGCGTTAATTTATGCCCTTAGGGGTGGAATTGATCAAGATCCTTTCTTAGGGGATCCCTACGTCATAGTAACTTTATGAATGCAAAGTCTCAGCTCGATCGGCTTAAAATTGACAAAGTTTCATAGAAACTTTCATCCCCTTGGGGGTAGAATTAATCAAAATCCTTTCTTAGCGGATGCCTACGTCATAACATCTACATGCATGCCAAATTTCAGCCCGATCCGTCCAGTGGTTTGGGCTGTCAACGCACAGTATATATCACTACGTCAGTCACCTTTGAGTTATATATATATATATATAGATTAATATCTTGTTATTAAATATTCTTTGAAAATCTGTACATAGCTGTTTGATCCTTTCATCTCCCTCTTCCTGGTGCTGTTGCTACATATAGCAATAAAATATGCTATATAAAGGAATAGGTACACGGAATATTAGCGGCCAATAAATACTCTTACTTATCACCAAGGCTTTATGTACAATATCGTTTGCATTTGAACCACTGTCTCACTTGTTGCCGCCAAGTAGCTTGCATTTTAATCTGTGGTTCGGTTGGAGGGTGGCCATAATTAAAAAAATAATTCCTTTAATTTAATAAATTACGCAATAATTATATTGTTATAACAATATTATTACTATCATTAGCATTATTATTAACTAGTAACACTATTGATTGAAAAATTGTATTGTTTGATAGTTATAAAATTTCTCCATCTATGAACTAGTTTTGTACAGATTTTCAAATCATAACCAGATATTATTTCTTATAATTCAACACATGTAGTTTTGGTTATATGCGATGAGTAGTGTTTAAATATCGAAATTACAGAAAAAATATTCAATTATAAATATTAATGTACACGTAAGCTGCTCTATTCGCAAATACCAAAACGCCATGAGGCCAGGAATATGGCAGCATGCACCTTGTTGTTTACTCTCAAGGTTACGAATTAAAAAAAGTAAAAAGTTTGAATTCGGTATTCCGCGCGCGCGGGACGGCAGATGCGCGCGCAGCTGCGTTCTATGTTACCTAAGAATATGAAATTGACCAGGCTATCGGCATTTACAGCTAAATAATTTTTATATGAAGCTGTGATACCAATTTTTTAAGGTATGTTCGCAAGCTATTGTTTTTATAGAGTTATTTGGATAGATTTTCATTGATCAAAACACTTATTGAATGAAAATGTACAATGTTTTCTTATATAGAATTAATGTTACATAGATTAAAAATGTTTCACAGAGTAATTACCGTTACGTTTTATAAAAGTTGCCAAAGGACTTATGAGATTTGAAAATATACAATGTTTTTTTATACAGAATCAATGGTACATAGATTAAAAATATTTCACAGAGTAATTAGCGTTAGGTTTTATAAAAGTTGCGACTTTTAAGATTTTACTCTAAGGAATTAGTGCTATTTGGTAGTTTGTAATCATTTCAACTTAAAAACGTAAAGTTTCTTGTACGTTCTTCTTGTAATGAGACAATTTTTCGAATGAACGGTTCAATTTGAATAAAGATTTTTCAATTCTTTTCGAAAGAGTTTTATTTATTTCAGACCTGTTTAACGTGTACAGTCAGCTCCATATTTTCGTATACATTACATTTCTGTTGGTTGTTTAAAAATGATCTCATTAACTGGCTGTTCTTTATAAAATTAATATAACTATTATGCTAATCTCATAAAGTGCAGTTACCTGCTATGTACTAAGTTAATTAGCAGTAATAACTGGCACAGACTGGTTCTAAACAGCCATTGTTATAGTTGTACGCCGTTTCCCACGAAGTTAAATACGTATAAATGGATTTGTTTGTCACTTTGTTAGTATTAAAGGTCTAAATGAATACATTTGTATTTATTACTTTTTTATTAAAAAAATTAAAATTGTAAAAAATGTTATTTTGGTGTATATATCGTATTTATATTCATATGCATGTTACTACATGCGTATGAATATAAGAACGGTTATTTCAATATTACAAACAGACACTCCAATTTTATTTATTAATCATCCAAATATAGTTGATTCGGCTGATCTATGAAATGGCTGAACCGATTTTGACGTGACTTTTATTGGCAAGTAGCTGATGTAATAAGGATTATCTTAAACTACTTTATTTTAGAAAAATAAAGTTAAATTCCACGCGGACGAAGTCGCGGGATCAGCTAGTACAATAATAAGAATACTGAATGTATTGCTATCGTGCTCAGATGAGTGGAGAAGCAAGGTCTCTGAATAGAGATAGAATGCATACTGAAGAATATCTTATCTATATCGTAATTTTATTAAACACACTCCCCTTAAGAAAATTTTAAAAGAAAACATTTATGTGTCGAGTTGGCAATCATATGTATGTGGTCCGGATCCTTGACCTACCTGCCACATAATTACTATTGGCAGTCGTTAATGTTGTAAATACAACAAACATCGTACAGAAACATATATAAGAGTTTTCATAAAAACGCCTGATTGAAACTTTCAAAGTCATTTAATAATAGACCCCCACTACGCATCGTTAGGACAATTTTTTATAGCATAGGATACCTTAGATTTGACTTATCATAAGAGTTTATAATAGTCAATACATTACAGGAAGTATGAAAGTGGCGCCGGTGTCGGAGAGGCTGCAGAGTAATCGTCTGTCGTGGTATGGACACGTAATGCGTAGGAATGAATATAATATTTTAAGGAAGGTGTTACATATGAATGTAGATGGTTATAAGGGCAGAGGAAGGCCGAAAAAGAGATGGATGGACTGTGTGAAAGATGATATGGTAAGAAAGGGAGTAAATAACGAGATGACTGCGCACAGGGGTGAATGAAAGAGAAAAACATATTAACGTCGACCACAAATAAATGGGATAAGAAAGAGGCAGATGATAAGAGTCTGGAATAGACCTATATGAATAAAGATATTTTGAATTTGAAAAAATGAGCGACTCAACTGATGGTAAGTGATTACTGCCGCCTATGAACACCTGCATCACCACGAGAATTGTAAATTACTATTGGCAGTCGTTTATGTTATAAATACAACAAATATCGCACAGAAACATATATATAAGTTTTCATAAAAACGTCCGATGGAAGTTTTCAGTCATTTAATAATAAACCCCTACTACACATCGGTGGGACATATTTTTATAGCTCTATGCTATGCTTTCTGAAATAATCATTTAGTATTCACATGCTTCTCTTTACATACTCTAATACTATTTATTACATACTTCTCTCTTTAGAAGCTAAGTATAATCTTTTCTTTTATAGCCTAGAGGACAAACGAGCTTGCGGCTCACCTGATGGTAAGTGATTACTACCGCCCATGAAAATCCACAACACCAGGAGAATTGCAAATACGTTGTCGGCCTCTCAAGAATGTATAAGCTCATATCTTAAAGGTTTCAATATCGTATCGGTTCGGAAATACCATTGCTGGAAGGTGACTACAATGTGGTTGTGGCAAAAAGTTTCTAGATTTCCGCGCTGTGGAGGACCGCCATTCATCCAGATGATCAGGATGGTATTTTATTTTCTGGCGAGGAGTTCGATGGTTACCATTACCATATTAGATACGATATGATTCTCGCGAAAACATAAGTCACAGGTTATCTCACAGACAGACAATTTGACAATAATATTGTTTATAATAAATGCATTATATAAACAGGATATAACGATTGACGGTGTATTAAACAAGTCATACGATATCAGACCACAGAGTAGAGTTAAGTAGTTGACCAAGTAATAAATTTAATAATAATTTTTAAGTCCTCGCACGGTAGAAACATTTGTATTTATTAGTATGATTGTTAGTGTCGATCTGAGTGTTTTCTATGTATTATATATTAACATTTTCTAAAACAAAATCTATCATATATTTATTGTTAAAAACATCGAGAATTGTAATAGAATAGAATGGAAAAAACTAATTTTATTATTATTATTATATAATATCTAAGTATGTACATAAATACAGCCACAAAATATTAATTAGATGATTATATTTGAAACAGTTTTATGTATTGATAGAAAAATAGATTTTTTTAACATAGTGATTGAAGGACACTCTTGAACGTACCAAGTAACTGCAATGCAATGTACCAAGTACATTGCATTGCAGCTTATTCTGCAAAGAAGCAGCTCGGAAAGAGAACGAGTTTCCCATAAAATGGGTTTTACAGCTGGGTAGCCTCAGCATTCTGGACGTAGTTCGTTTTGGACAAATAGGAAGAAGGAGAAATAGAAACGGAGAGAAAAAGTATGATGGAAAGTTGGGATTATGTAATATATTATACAGAGTGGAAAGGATATGCAATGTTTACCACGTTGAAGATGAATAGAGAGCGATTTTAACTGATTACGAAATACAGAAACATTATTGAACTTACGCAGAACCCAAGATAACTTAACGTCCTCTCCGATCGATCCCCCGTCCAGTTCAAACGGGGATCGATATTACGATGCCGAGGTTCGAACCTCTAGCGGTGCCCTCAGACCAGTCGTATCCGTCAGACGGGAGTTGGCCTTTAGCCGCTCTGTAAGTCCTTCCGCGGGTTTGGAGTGTTATCTGCACTCGCCCCCTATCGTCCTGTGAAGCTGTAAACGTCAGCTGCGGCCAACAGCATTAAAGAATATAAGATAACACTTTTGAGTCGGTGTACTGTATCGAACTTGCGCAGACCAAAGATAAACCTCATGGCTAAGTTTTGAATTTACTTCAAAAGTGATTCTTCACTTCTGAGTTGGTGTACTGTATAAAATTAAACTGTATGATTACAATACAGACACATTGCAGACGGAGTTGCATTCCCGAGTATGTTTACACTGGTTATCGCTGTTCCGGAAATTTCGCCGAGGTGTCAGTATCCGTACCTATTGTTTTGTAACACCGGCTATTCACCTTACACAAACGTACAGATATACAAACGAGATGATGTCTGACATTTCTTATCTTAACTTGTGGACAAATATTCAAAGTTTGATTTAAGAGCTTTTGAATAAATGAATGAAAAACTCTTTATGATTCCTCTCACAGAAAGAAAATAACAATTATATAAATTAATATATGTATACCATTACATAGTATAAAACAAAGTCACTGTCGATGTCTGCACGTCCATATATGTTTAAATCTTTAAACTACGCAACGGATTTTGTAGCGGTTTTTTTTAAATAGATAGAGTGATTCTAGAGGAAGGTTTATATATATAATACATATACACCTGTGCGAAGCTGGTGCGAGTAGATAGTCAAATATAAAAAAACAATCATTACAATACAGAGGTAACAATGGGCGGCCTTATCGCTAACTAACGATTTTTTCCAGGCAACCTTAGGATGGAGAGGAGTGATTAGACTATGTCTGCTCTTTTTCCTCAGCTATTATTATTGATCTAATAATAACATTGGACAATTCACACAGCGCCATCTAGTCCTAAGCTAAGCAGAGCTTGTGTTATAGACAACTGATACACATATCTATTGTATTTCTACTTTTTTTTTAAGATATACATAATATACAAACATGGAAAACATGCAGACCGATACAAACAATCACACTCGTGAATGTTTGTACTGTGCGAGGAATTGAATCCGCGACCATCGGATGTGAGGTGTGCTAAACCACTAGACCATCGAGGCCGTCATTATTAGCGATTAATAATACTATAGTTATAATTAATTTAAGAAAAATATCTAATTATTGAATGACGCAATTATTAGATGGTAAAACTATCGTAAAGGGGTGAGATAAACATAATTAACTGTATTAGTCATCTCCCATATGATAGTTAACTTTAATCTGTCTCGCCGAGGGCGTTTTATGATACGCATTAAAGAAACATGATGGGGTTGGTGAACTTTGACACTACGGAACCGTATATCTTTATCTAGTGGTCGCCCAGTGGTCGAAATTCGACTATAATTAATTTAAAATCCAGTAAGACTATAACACATAAAAATATTAAATACAAACATTATCAACCAATTCTCAATTCGACCACAAAATTTATCAATAAACAAAAGAGTCTCTATACGTATGTGTTTCAAATACATGGTAATGTGTGTAATGTATTTTTTATTGATTTAATGCAAATATATATATATATATTTGCATTCTACACTACTCTATATAAGTTATAAGTGTGTGAAACACATATCCACTCGCAATTTTCTTAAAAAGGGGTGCAAAGTTTTTGCTTCACGTATTACCTAATCTATAGATTATTATTCTAAACACTATATAATGTCTTGGTTTGGTACATTTTTGTACGTTTGTTGTACGTACATTTGATTGTATTCTATTGTGTGTGCTAATAAATAAATTAATTGTACAACGCCATCTAGTTTTAAACCTAGCAGATCTTTATCCCATTATAAGCTGAAATACACATACGATATTTTATAACTATTTCATATATTTTTCTTACATAATAGTTAAGTAGTAATTAGTTAATAATATACTATTTCAAGTTACAAAAAATACCTGTATATAAAAAATATACTACGTGACAATTTTTTTTATCATTTGGTATTAAAAATTACACAGGCTCTCCTATATTTTCACCCTTCTACCATCAGGTCCTATTTTTTAATAGCGATAATAATTTATATGGCAAAACAACGTTTAATACACTTTTGTAATGCCTCTCCATATTAGAGTTATCGATTTGAGCATATAAAGACGGTCCATATTAGACATATTCATCTTAAGGAGTTAACTTAAAAGAGATTTATGATCTATATAATTTTTTATATCATCAATGCAATGTAGCATTTCTCGATATTTATTTATAAATTACGTGCTTGAAAGATGTTTGATAGATCGTAACAATTTTATCACTTAATCATTCACTTTGAGAATAATATATTATGTTCATAAGGTGTTTATGGGCATTTAAAGCCAATCTGATTTATGGTTAATCTGTGGCTAAAGCTATGGATAGCTACTAATCACATAAAAATATCATATTTAAATTTAATGTTTGATAATAAATCTATCTGTATGTATAGACTTTATTAGGCAATTATATATTTATTCTGCCTGTTCTGTTTTATTTTTGGATTTATTTTTGTTGATCTGTGCACAGTGTACAGTAGTCAATACTAATTATAATAATAATCTCAGGACAATTCACACAGCGTCATCTAGACCCAAGTTAAGCCAGCTATAGCTTGTGTTATGCGTACAAGACAACTGATACAATATACAATCCATACATATTATACATAGAAAACACCTAGACCGATACAAACAATCTCATGAATACAAATGTTTGTACCGTGCGAGGAATCGAACCCAGTACCATCGGAAATAAAGGCTGTATGCTATACCACTACACCACCGAGGCCGTTAAAATCGTTTGGTTTACTATATGAAAACGCAACATAAAGTAAATCTATACAACCACCTGTAACATTAACCTGTTGTTCTAAAAAACAAACTATAACATGCTCGTATACTTCTGAAATCTAAACGGCTTACGCTCGTATTTAAATTTGCGCGGAAAAGTGCACCATTCCGTTATCAACCATTAAAAAATACAACTATATCACAGGAATACAACATTCACAATCGCTCAACCACATGTTACGGTGAGTATTTCATATACACTTCGTGTGGTTTCCCCATCTGTCAGTGATCGGAATAAACCACTCGAGTTTATCGAGTGGTCGCTACTTATCGACATCTCGTCAGTTCAAACAATCGTAAATTAACACAGCACATCACTATCAAGATGAGATGATTGAACTTTAATTTAAATAAATTTTCAATAGTGTAGTTAAGTTTTAATATTAATGTATTCTATATATAATATATATGTATTTATAAAAAAATGAAGTATTTATATCAGTTGTCTAGTATCGTACCCATAACGCAAGATCTGCTTACAGTGGCACTAGATGGGCCTATGTTAATTGTACTGAGATATTATAGTAATATTATTTATTTCAATTGAGTGCCGTAATCGAAATCCGGAACTGCTATATCAAATTGTATCTCATGCCGGTTCTTTTCGGTAGATAATAAGCATTTAAAAACCGGACTTGGCATTATGATAGTAGATGTGACGATTTATAAGTGCTTATAAACAACCGATAAACAATTCAACTTTCACTCTTAACAAGAAAGATTCAAAAACACTATATCGTCTACTGAATTGACTGAAGATATCGTATCAGATAAATAACAAGTGCCGCTCTATGAACTCTCTCTTGTATAAACGAAAAACTACCTTACTAATATTATAAACACAAAATGCGAGGAATCAAACCCGCGACCATCGGAAAATAAAGCGGTATGCTATATCACTGTACCACCGAGGCTGTCAAATAATGGTTTTTAAAAATAATATAAATTGGTAACATAGCTTTGTTTCCTGGCATAAAGTCGAAATCATTGTCGTATGTCATTTTCAAAACATAGCTTACAAAACAAGGTAGTAAGTGGTAACACTGTTACCTATGCAGACCATTTTGTACAATATTTCATTAACATTGTAATAATAATAATAATAAAATAAAAAAAAACCAGCGAAATCTGAGAGAAAATAAAAAAAAAAATATTTATTTATTTGCTTGCTAGTTGTTTTTTGAATATGCTATAGAGAAAATGGAGTGAAAAAAAAAAATATTTATATATAATTTGAAATAGAGAAAATTATGTACTATTTTACAGAAGAAGAGATGCCGGCACTAACAATATAACAATATCTTCGGCACAGACTAACTACTAAAACAGAAAACAATTACACATCGCACAGAGTACAAATGACAATAATTTATAGATTATCGCGAAGCCGTAGAGTTAGCCTGGGCCTACTTGGAAAACATTCTTTTTTATTTATTTGTTTTACGGCTCTGGATACAAGTCCTTTTTAGCCCAACTTAAAGTTTTACAATATAAAGTACAAAAATTAAAGTCAATGTCCAATGTCAAATAATAATAAATGTCAAATGAGATCGTGGGGTTGCCAGGTACGTGGTAATAAAAAAATAAAGAAAATCTTCCACATATTCTATGATCAATTTTCTCACCATAATAGCGTAATATCTATAGTAAATGATTCACTATCCATTAGCATTTTTTGTTTACTTACATAAATATAACGTCAGCAACCATTAATATTAGTTTCAAAATAGACGGTTACCACTCCCGGGCCCTTCCATAAAAAGTGGTACGTAACAACGTAAACAAATTCTAACCTATATTTAGCAAACAAATCTGGTCATTATTTATTTTACTTTTTAAATAGTGATGTACTGTGTCGACATAATTATTGTATCGACGGTTGTCGACATTAAATGTACAATATTTATTTAAACAACGGTCGAAAGTCATAATTAAAATAAATTATAAGATTGTACGTTATTAAGGTTTTATTGTGAAAGACTATGCGTGTGTGTCAAATAAATGGTAGTGTGTTTAAACCTTTATTTTATTGATTTAAAGTAATATTATGCATGATTAAAACAAATATTTGCAATCTGATGTTGACATATGGTATTACCTATATATAAAAAAATTTGTCACCTTTTTATGAAAAAAGCGCAGTTGGATGAGTATGAAATTTCGAACACTTATAATTTAGATAGAGAAATAGTGCAGAATGTTTTTTTTTTTATTATCCATAAAAATACATTAAATCACTTATAAATACATACATTCATTACGCCATGTATTTGACACATGCACATTGACAATATAACCTAATAATATTCAAGCTTATGATCTAGTCATTATGGTCTAATTTCGCACATTGGTCGACCCTAGTGGTCGACCAATGTGCGAAATACTAGTTACTAATAAAGTGATAATAATATTTGATTATCTTTTAAGATATTCAGATTATTCTTATGATTGTAGGAGTCAATAGCCTTAATTGTAAGTACATAACACTGTTATATACTGATTTAGGTATACGTAACTCAGTCTAATTGAGTCTGCTTAGTTCTTGTATTGTCCAATTTGTATTTTTTCTAGCTAGCTCTGCAAACATTGTTTTGCCATATGAATTAATCAGTAGAATAGAATAAAATAGAAAATCATTTATTCAAATAATCTTACATTGAAGCACTTCTGAATAGTCATCACATTTTTAATCTACCGCTCATTCGGAAAGCTGTGTCATCACAAGAAGAACGAGCAAGAAACTTGCGTGTTGCTCTTTTAAATAATTTTATTGTTACTTTACAATTTAAGTTTAAGTGTGTGTGGTCAATGTACAGATGACCAAAATTTTGGTGTGTACTACAATAACTTAGGGGTATGAAAAATGGTTTATGACCTATTCTCAAATCTACTGAATACGAAAATAAAATTCCATAATAATCGGGCAAGCCGTTTCGTTACAGTTTTGTTGTAAATACTCGACAATATTGTACTGGATCAACAGCTAGTTATTTTCTAGTATTAGTCTGCATTTTTTTTATATTATACTAGTATTGGATAGAACCATTAAACTTGACGATTTTTTTTAATCGTTGTTTCTTATTTTATACTAATTGTTTTTTAATAAATTGTACACAGAATATAACGATGATGTTCTAATTGTGGAAACGTATCGTAAATCTAAAGATAAATTGCAATAGATATTACGCAGGTCATATTAAATCGTATATATATAGATATACATACTAATTTACGACAACTAATAAAAATTGATTACACGTTTATCACCACCTCACCTACGCGATTCAGTTATCAATAATTCTCTTTGAAATTTCAGGAAATTCTTTCTTAGTGCAAATATTTGTATTCAATATTACGTCCTAATCTTAATAGTAGCCGGTCATTTTGTTTTATGATGTACCAGCTACCCGCCATGGATGTACATGTATTATATATATATAATCCTTCCTCTTGAATCATTCTATTTGTCGCTAGATACTGCATTCAAATTACGTAGTTTAAAAGATATAAGCGAACAGACAGCGGAAACCACTTCATTTTTTACTAAGAAAGATTTTGTGTATATATATGTAAATTATTTGTATTGAAATATGTATTATTTTATCTCTTTTTACAACTATGATCGTCCTAACTTCGTCATAACTGCCCCACAAAGATTTCTCTTTACACTTAAAGATAAGCTTGCCTCTTGTACAAGTTTTATTGTGTAACAAAGAATAAATAAATAAATATATTGTTCTTATAGGGTTCCATTCCCCATGACGTATGAAAGAATGTGTCTTTGACATTTGTGACAGAAATGTGACACATTTCTTTCAACTGAAGTAGTGTAAGTAATAGATAAAAAGATAATATACAGTGAAGAATAGATATACATAAAGAAGATATATAATATTCTTTAGTGCACTTTTAAATATTGTACAATTTGGCGAACGCCATATGTCATTTTTACCAGCTAACCATTAGTAAGAACAGAAAGCGGTTGATGAGCTGTGGTGGGAAAGGACTAACGTATAATTTTACCTATAATATCAATAAGATATTATTATAAAAAGAAATAAGATTATGTTAGCTATGAATAAATTTAAAACTAAATACGTTAAAAGCATGTAACATGGACCGTATTCTATTTTCAAAAATATTAGACACAATTGCATTCCTACGAATTAGTGGTGGGTGGATAATATGAGACATTTATCGATAATCACTCTAGTCAACGTGAGATATGAGACATTTATCGATATCACGCTACTCGATGTGACCGTCACTAGCAGGTGTCACGTTACGCCACTTTTGTGTGTAGACCCGCCGTTTGTTGTGACTGGTGTTTTTTCGCCGGCGGAAACACGCGGCCGTGAGCGCCCACTAATTACTGTCTGTTCGTGGCGCTAGTGGATAATAATTCTTAATGTTTCACGCTACTACAGAATTATTATTATACTAGTTGAAAATTGAAAGAAACATTTCAATTGTTCTACAAATATTACGAACTGAATTATGATTATAAAGTAAGTCGGTGGCGTAAGGATGGTTAATAAATATTATAAATTCCCAATGGTTGCAATGAGCTAATTAACCTGACTTTATAATTAATTTATCTTTCACATATGTCCTATTATCTTATACTGTTAGCGTAGGCATGTAAACGATATCGACCTGTCCATCTAATAACAATAAAAGAAACTGTTTTGATAAATTTATAACATTATTTAACTTAAATGCACAAAAATAAAGTGTACATATGGCGGACTTAACACCTTGCATCGTTATCTACCAGTCAAGCATGAGTGATGCAGAGAAAAATTATCGTATTATGACGTAAATAAATATCAAATGTTATAAAGTCCACTAGTAGGAATTATAGTAAATATATCTCAGATTTATGTCTACGTAGAACAGAAACATAAAAAAAAATGTTTGTTTGTTCATCTCGATTTAATCTCGAAGAACTCTAACATTGATACGATGAATGAATATGAGAGATACGTCTATTATGTAATGAGAATACAAAAAACAACACTGTCTAGTATATTTTTTGTGCCATACATATATACATATTATTATTTCTATCCGATTTAAATCCATTCTTCAGTACAGAAATACATCATTTTCAAAAATAGTACAGTGAGAACGAGACCAATTACGCTAGAAAATCTGAGGTTAAGCCGACCAACCAATTATAGTTTTTATTGCTTTATCGCAAAACGATCAGAATTGTATAATAAAATATAATATTTTTGAGCAAAAATGTTATGTTTTATCCGAAGTACATGATAAATGGAGACGGGTCAGACGTTTTTATAATCGGCGAGTAATTAGTGTTGTTGCCTCGAACGAAATCGATAGTCGATGCGGCGGAGCGTGGAGCAGCCCGCACGCTGTTTTTTGGGCCTATCTATATTGGGCGCAAGTGACAACCGTCGGGCAGGTTTAAATAATTATTAATAATTATTTTCATTCTATTTTAAATATCACTATTCGTGTTTATATTTAATCGCTTAAAGAATTTATTTAATTGTTTTTTATGCATTCGGTTGAAATTAAAATTATTATTTTTACACAAGATACAATTTATTTCTGTTTCTATATATTTATAACTAGCCATTTGTTTGTCTGTAGGCTACCAACCTCCTAGCATAAACTAGCCATATAACACAAACACATTTAATAAAAAGTATATTCTCAAAATGTCAAATTGTTTCGCTTGCAAATTACTGATCTAAATGAGTTGTTAAATTAATTATTATTTGTTATTTTTAATTCTGTTATTATATACACTGTCATATATTCAATCTTTTATTAATATCACTCCTTCTGTATATCAACACGCCAACCATAACCACATGTCTTTATAGAAAAGTTCATATTTATGAAATACTAGTTGACCCGCGCAACTTCATCTGCCTCACACCCATTTTTTATTATATCTTTTCTAATTATAGCCTACGTCTCATTCTAATGTATAGCTATGTTACTGTAAAATTTTAACAAAATCCGTTGAGTAGTTTTTGCGTGAAGGAGTAACAAACATACTTGCAAACTTTCGCATTTATAATATTAGTAAATGCACTAGATACAAGTTATTTCTATTTCTATGTATTTAATGCCCAATTTACACTCAGCCCGAGTGGGCAGGGAAGTGAGCAGCGCGAGAGTGTAAACAAGAGTGGAATCACTTCCCATGCCATTGGCGCTGCCACTCGCGCTGCCCGGCGCTCCCTCGATTGTCGGTTTTTTGTGCGCGAGTCAAAGGACTGGCAGCGCGAGTGGCAGCGTGTTTTTACATTCAGCCCTCTCGCTCAGTTGTCGCCCGGCAATATTTCCGGCAGCGCGAGTGGCAGGGGAAGCGGCTGAATGTAAACGTAGCATAAAAAAAGACACAAACCAACCAGTTCTTTACAAAAAAAAACATATAAATAAAATAATACATATTTATAAAATTGCAAAATAATTATGTGTGTGAATCGGTTTGTATTGACGAGTTAGTCAGCACTGCAAAAACAAAATTGAAGCCTATTTCTGTCTGATTTGTTGATGTAGTAATTTAGTAAAATTTACTAAATTACTACACAACCAAATCAGTCGGAATTATGCGTAATTTCTTTGTCAGTTTATTCCATACTATTTATAACATATTAAAATACTGTATTTATAAAAAATATTTCATACTCTTGGTGGTCTAGTAATAAAGCACACCACTTTACTTCCAATGGTCGCGGATTCCTCGCACGGTATGAACATTTGTATTCATGAGTTTGATGGTGTATAACGATCTGGTTGTTTTTTATGTATCTAAGTATTTATATCAGTGTTTTCAGTATCAGTACCTATAACACAAGTTCTGCTTATATTGGGACTAGATGGCGCTGTGGGACTTGTCCTGAGATATTATTATTATTATTTATACATGTAATCGATTCCGATTAAGTAACGTTTCATAAAGTAATATTACATTTAATTAATTTACGTAATATTTTAACTTTAAATTTTAAACAATGTGCCTGCGGTTGCACTTTTATAAATTTTATAGCTATTCTGATGTATAAGCTATATATATAAAATTTCATCGAAATCCGTTCAGTAGTTTTTGCGTGAAAGAGTAACAAACATCCATCCATACTCACAAACTTTCGCGTTTTTAATATTAGTAAGATAATCTGCGTAATGAACAATATGAATTCATTTAAACCATACAACACATAAGGTTAATTATTCATCAAACAGTCAAATAATACTGACTAGAATAGATACAGTATTGTTTAGACGTGTTTAGCTGCTAAGATGTTCATCCCTCAGCTAAATCACTAAAATAGACCGTCCAGCATTGGTATTCTGTAAGCATTTTATCAACTTTCACTCATCACTTCACTCGAGCCACTCGTATCCATTTTCAAATATAAAGTTCTTACTGAGCTAACGAGTTTGTCTATTGAAGATAATGAACACACACGAATTACGTTTTGCTAATACAATTTGTTACTGGCAGCTTGTCTACCATTCTTTTTATAAACTTTATATTTTGGTTATCTATTTTTTATACGTCACTTTTGACTAACATATTGTTTTGTTACTTCTCGCTGTGAGCCCTTTTGGGAAGAATACACATTTCTACTAGTATTTGGTTTTTATTAAAATAGTAGTTGTGTTCCCGCTCCAGTAACACGATTTTTATTGCAAGACACACAGTACATCTAGATATGAACTACAGTAATAGACCACACTTCCGAATCCAATTAACAAAAACACTTTTCTAATGTACTAAGTAATCACAGAGATAACTTCATAGATTTCAAGACTAAACTGTGTAAGCAGTACAGACATATATGCAGTCTGTCATATTCTAACGTGTCACATATAATTTGGGGTTTACAATTTTCAACAGTCTATATTAAAAAAAAAAAAATCACTAGTGCCTGTTTTACCTTCATGCCGCTTTCGAGCGTGTGGCGCTGCAGTCGCTATCGAGTTTTACAAAAATCAATTTCTCTCAGTAACTCAAAGATTGACTCGAAGAAATCCCTCTTTTGGCATAAATCCGTTTCTTCCATTTTTTTAAGTCAATTGTGTCCTTTTATTTATAATGTTATTGTACAATAAAATATTATAACCAAACAAAACCAATCTATTGTAGATTGGTATCAACTCACCGCGAATTTCGCTTTCGAATTGGTAAGTGATGCTTACAGAATAGCTTTACCAGGCCGAACAAACACCTTACCGGCACTAATTAATCCGGGAGACGAAAGCAGTTTTGCACACCATTGTGTTCTTTACCTGATTTATTGTGTTTCTTAATTGTATTTGTAAGAATAATGTTTTAATTTTTATGTATTAGTTTTCGCCCACTCATATACGTAAAGTTTTATATTATAACGGTCAGTCCCGATTTCGCACAGATGGGTTACATTTTTTAAATTTCTCGGCATATTCTATATTGTAACATGCAAGTGTTATATATATAAACCTTCCTCTTGAATCGCTCTATCTATTGCTGAAAACTGCATTAAAATCTGTTGCGTAATTTAAAATATATAAGCGAACAGATAGCGGCGGCGACTTTGTTATATACTATGTAAAGATTTTCATTAAAAAGAGCAACAATCCAATTTATTGTACATTTTTCTTGGCTCAAGTTATATATATACTTACATATATATAATATATAATTATAATAACTATAAGAATATGTATATATGTCATGTAATTTGTTATAATTTGTTATCTGAATAAAGATCTTGTAGTTCCGTTACATCCTTTAAAATTTAGCCAACATTATAACAAAAATATATATTGTCTAGTGTGTATCTCCTACCTTTTCTCTCTCTCTCTCTCTCTCTATATATATATATATACCAGGTTGTCTGTAAGAGATTGCCGCTTTTACTGTACTTTTATTGTTCTTTGTTTATCACAATAAACTGTTATTACTATTATTATTTATTTATTAATTTGATATTCTTCCTTCCTTATATTCTTAAGAATTTCGATCATCGGTATTATAAATTATTATTATTATTTTGCTTCAATTTCTCACGTTTTACTGTTTGCTTATTATTATTATTTCTTTTAAACGGGTAATAGTTATGCTAAAACTAACACCGTGAAAGTAGATGTGATAAATGATTCTGTACTAACGAGATAAATGTAACAATGAACTCATAATTCTATAAATTTATGTACCGTTGTTGATGTAATTACACATTTATTATATTCATGCAAAAACTGTACTATGGGTGCTAAACAATTAATAACTAAAAAAATACTTAGATACAAAGAATCACACATACAGACTCTTATTCGATACGTTCTTGATAGAACCCGCGACTAGAAGAAGTGAGATAGTGCTAAATCGCTACACCACCGAAGTCTGCAATTCACAATATACTTTTTATATTTTTATTGTTTATACTGTTATTTTATTTATTTAACTTAAATGCACAAAAATAATCAAAATATATATAACTCAAAGGTGACTGACGTAGTGATCTATCAACGCGCAGCCCAAACCACTGGACGGATCGGGCTGAAATTTAGCATGCAGGTAGATGTTATGACGTAGGCATCCACTATGAAAGGATTTTGATTAATTTAATAAAATAGGGGATGAAAGTTTGTATGAAACTTTGACAATTTTAAACTGATCGGGCTGAGACTTTGCATGCATAAAGCTACTATGACGTAGGCATCCTCTAAGAAATATTTTGATAAATTCCACCCCTAAGGGGATAAATTAATGCGAGCGAAGCCGCGGGCAAAAGCTAGTGTACATATGGCGGACTCAACACCTTGCGGCGTTATCTACCAGGCAACCATGAGTGGTGCAGAGAATGATTTTTCTTTAACAAATATTTACTGTATACTTTTTCTTTTTTGTTTGAACTGAACCACTGTCATTACTGCACTCGTCTATACTCTATGACTGAGTTAACAATAGGCCAGTTACTCACTGTTTCGCAAATGAGTTGTTACTTGTATTATTAGACTAGTGAACTGCCGATGCTTCTGTGTGTATTTATAGAGCTAAGTCGGTAAAGTACGAGTCCCTCAGATGCTGCAAGCGATCAACACTACGGTAGCTTCATCATGAGATAGCATCTAGTCCAGTAAAATTTTAAATTAAACATGATGTGACTAGTTTTATAGCAATACAAAAAAATGAGTCCGCAAATGCTTGAATAATAATATTCAGAAAGAAATTTTGTTTTGTTGTTTGTTCAAGTTAACGAGAAAGGGCTGATAGAATTAAAATTAAAAAAATAAATTAAACTTCACAAACAAATAAAACTGAAGTGTCTGTTTTTAATTTCAAATTGACAGCTACTCGCTAAGTATTTATGAAAATTTTATTTAATAAGACTTTAATGCACAAATATTTACGAGACACATATTGCGGACTTGACACCTTGAGGCATCTCCTCTGTACGAGTATATAATTTGATTTACCAATGTAAAATATGATTAAGTTTATTCGAGTCCATAATCATATGTATATAATACATAATATTAAATAAATAGATACATATATACACAATATTTATAAACATAACTACATACTAGTATATATACATACAACCCCTATAAAAATATCAATGTAAAAAAACTGTGATTCAGATTATTCGAGTCTATTATTATATATAATATTAAATAAATAATTACATATATATACAATATTTATAACTATATACTAGTACATATGTACAAACAACAGTGAATGTTCAGATGCGTAAGTAAAAATAAAATGCTATTTAACAATGACATTAGAAAAAGAACTATTCTGGTATTAGAAAAGATATTATACGTTAATATCTTTTCTATTTATTATTATTTAGATTTAAATATGAATTTGGTAGCACTAGATGCTATCTTAAGAGGTAAATCATTCCAGTATTTTATGGGCCTGTAATGTGAAAGATTTAGAAATGAAGTTCGTACGTGAGCAGGAACACGCAGAAGTAAATTCCTAGATGGAAAGGTTACAGTAAAAAAAATCCCATTAAAATGAAATAAATATGTATGTATATTCTGTAATTAACTATATATATATCTTGTGATTTCAAATGATTTAAATATGAATTTAATAGCGCTGGATTTTATGTCAAGAGGTAAATAGGTGAAACATAGAATTATAGAATAAAGTTCGTACGATGAGCAGGAACATGGAGAAGTAAATTCCTAGATGGACGAAGGTTACGGTAAGAAATTTCCACATTAAAACGAAATCAATATGTTGTATATTCTCTATATGACTATATATATATATATATATATATTGTGATTTCAAATGAAATTCAACTTACAAAAGCAAACTGCTTGGCGGCTGATATACGATGTACTACAATTTATGTTGATTAAAAGTTACTTGTATAATTTAATTGATTTATTGTTTAAATAAATTTTCAAAGAACACAATGTCCACATAATAAACTGCCAAGATTATATAAGGGTTATTTGACGGTGATATATAACCGTTTACTGGTAACCAGGTGAAGGTTTCGACAGTCAAAGGTCGTGTATACGATTATGTAAATCATAAATTGACCATAATGCAGTAGTTGAAACACTGGTAGGCCCATACTTAATAAATAATAATAATTACCCCTAGACTATTCACACAGCGCCAGCTAGTCCTGAGCTATGCAAAGCTTGTATTATGGCTACTAGACTAACTGATAGAAACGTAAATATATATATTTTTGTAATTTAATACATAATATACATAAAGAAACCAAGATCGATACAAACACTCATACTCATGAATACAAATGTTTGTATCCAGGATTCGAATCCGCGACCATCCGAAGTAGAGCGGTATGCTAAACCGCTAGACCACCTAACCGTCACAATAGTAGAATTATAACAAAATCACACGGCACACAAGCAAGAGTAATAATTTATGTCACATTATTACTATGAAATTGGTCAATAAATAACTCAAACACGCCATACCCATTTGTCTAACGTGGTAAGAAAATATATGTTCCATATTGGTACAGAATATGTCCTCACTCTGATCTATGTACAAAGAAATGTAGATATGGTTAGATAGATAGAATAATATTAGATCTGTCTTTTCTCCTCTACCCAAAGGTTCTCTGGAAGAGATCGCTTAAGCGACGAAAACTACATTTTGTATATTCTGTTTTATGTATTTCAAAGGTTCCATAATTAGTAATAAATACAAATATATAAATAAATTGTGTATTCACCAATTAACATAGCATAGTTGAGGTACATAAAAAAATAAACAGTTTTATGTACCGCAAAGTTAAATAGGCAACCAACTCAGTATAAAGCTAAAGATAAATCTGCAGCGCTGATATTCTGTTGGCTCCTATATTTAAAAATATATATATATATATGTATTAAATTTAAAAGGAAATAAAAAAAATAATAAAAACTTAGAACAATAAACACAGAGCCAAATGTTTCAGAGTGGACACACTCCCTTTAACATAAATAAATCTAATGCACATCAACCAGGTACTTGAAATTGCACCTTCAGCTGAAGACTTAAGATTTAATCTATTAGACTTAACGCATTATCATCACATATACAGGCTGTCACATATATACAGGTTGATTATAAACAAAGTGAGGCAATACAATGTCGCTTCGCTTTGTAGTCAGGTGAGCAATCTAGTTACATATTTATTAGGACTTTATATAGAATTGCGACACCAGCTCTCGCCTTAGCCGTGATGAATGCGACGCTTGTTCTCACATAAACACATACGTGTGTCTTTGAAATGTTTTACAAATGCATCGCATTGGAAAATTCTATGTGTTCTATAGGGTTGCCAATCTTTTTAACATGGTTTAATGCGAAGGAAGATATTATTTTAAGGAAGCTGTTACATATTAATGTAGATGGTTGTAGAAAAGGAAAGACGCAGAGGGCTTTCTTTCTGCAGGCTTGCTTCAGGATCTTTTAAACTACACAACGGAGTGCAGTTTTTAGCAATAGATAGTATGATTCAAGAGGAAGGTTTATATATATAATACATGGACACCCGTGTGAAGCTGGGTAGCTACTAGTATGTAGAAATACAGCAAGAAAAATAAAAAACAGCAAAGTAAAAACAAAAGGCAGTCTTATCGCTATAAACAATCTTTTACAGATAATCATGAGATAAGATTCATGGCCTCGGTGGTCTAGCGGTTTAGCACACCGCTTTACACCCGATGGTAGCGGGTTCGATTCCTCACACGGTAAACATTTGTATTTTATGAGTATGATTGTTTGTATCGGTCTCGGTGTTTTCTAAGTCTGTATGTGTGTATATACATACATAACACAAGCTTAAGCTTCGCTTGGATCAAGATGGCGCTGTGTGAATTGTCCAGAGTCATTATTATTATTATTACTTTGTACTAAATTTTTACTCTTATGAAAAATTTACTCAAAAGCGCGAAACCTGGCATCTTTGGCAACCCTGGTGTCATGTTAATTTGTTGATGTTTATGGTCGTATTATTCATCGATTTTGCATTGATGATGACTTATATGGAATTTTGAGGCAGCGACGCGCTACATGATTTAATATGTCCAATAAAGTTGATTACTTGATATGAACATATTACACTATCAATCATTATAATCTATATTACACGTTTAAAAAAATATCTATACGACTGTAGGCCTAGATGGGATGTTCAGAAGTATTGTAGATTACTTAGAAGTAAAGATTTGATAATGATTACTTAAAAGTTCTTCGGTAGTGAACTTGAAACTTAATTAAGAAAGGCGAACTTGAAATTTAAGAAAATCACCGGAACTTACCAAGTTTATTTATTTTTATTGAGTTCCCGATATTTCTTTTCTATCATAAAAATAAAAATAAATATTTTATAATACATTAAATATCGTGACTTTGTTAATTTTATGTAAAAATAATGAACGTATGAAATGTAAAAAAGTATAGAATCCCTCAATAAAATACTCATTTCACATGCAATTAAGCATGCGATAATTAATATAGAAACCGCTACGCACTCATGTACAATCAGATAATATTGTCAGCGCAATAAATTTTATTATTTCCCTATAAAAATAATGTTTTTTTTATAGGGAAAAAAAATTATTCATTAAAAATAAAAATAATATTATTCATAAAGTGTTAATTGAATAGTTAAATCAAAACATCTTTATTCATGTAGGTCTATTACAGACTCTTATGATATATCAAATCTACCGTCAGTTCGGAGTGCTTTCGAACTAAGAAGAACTAACAAGAAACTCAGCTCTTGTTGCTTTGACAAAACTCAATCTCAGCTCTTATTCTTTTAAAATGTAGTAAAGAATAATTTCGTGTTCCATGTCCTCAAATAGCTTTGGATGGAAACATTGAATTGAATAAGGCAGGAGTTGGCCTTCAGCAGCTCTAGTCCTTCCGCGGGTTTGGAGTGTCATCTGCACTTGCCCCCTATCGTCCGGTGAAGCTGTAAAGGCCAGCTGTGGCTAACAGTATTAGGGTAGTCCGAAAAAACCTAGCTGCTCTGTAAGTCCTTCCGCGGGTTTGGAGTGCCATTTGCACTCGCTCCCTATCGTCCAGTGAAGCTGTAAAGGCCAGCTGCGGCCAGCATTGGAGTACTCCGAAAAAAACTAAATTGTTAGATGGCGTAAGAATTTTATATTACGAATTGGTTATCTATAAACATTCTTTATACGCAATCATAACGATATGTACTTTTCTAGGCATATATTCAATACAATCAATTTATGACCTTAATTTATTAAGACTAGCTGGGTATCCAGGAGTTTCGTTTGTTTATCCCATTGCCACAGAATGTTGGCGCCGGCGGCGATCTTCCTGGAAAATACTTATTATAAGAGTGTAAATTATTTATAACTGAGTATAGAGCATGTAGAGGTATAGTCTACTGTTTGTTTATGGCGATACGCTGTAGTCACGTGGGCAGCGTGTTTCCAGCGTGTATTGGCTGTCAGATCTCTTTTTATCATGTTGATTGCAACGTGAATCGTTCTGGAATATTCATTTAGTATTCACGTGCTTCTCTTTACATAGTTCTCTACTACTATTTATTACATACTTCTCTCTTTAGAAGCGAAGCATACTAAACCAATTGGTTTTAAATGCATTCGCTTCTGCTCGCGACCATGATTCTTTGAGATAAATGGTAATATTTTTTTTATAGTAAAGAAGAATGCGGCTCACCTGATGGCAAGTGATTACTGCCGCCCATGAGCACCCTCAACACCAGGGGAATTGCAAGTGCGTTACCTTGTGCGCGAGTAACCTTTTTTTATTGGATCTGTGTTCTGCATCAATTTTGTTTATGTAATTAGAATGTTACTGAAACATTCTGACGGCTTATATGATGGTAAGTGGTAACCTTCTATATATGAACAGCACTATGGATATCACGTTATCATATAACTATGATGTGATGGGTTGTCATCTCTGAGGACTAAAATGCCACGCCTCTTAAGGTTTACCCGCAATCGTGAATTTTTGCATCCAAAGTTTAGCTGGGATAGAATGTCCTTCCTTTTTCATTTTCAGCCTTACCAGGTTTTAACTTCAAAGTTAAAAAGCTAGGTCTGGGTGATTTTTATGTATATTATGTATGTGTTTACAAAAAAAATGTATCCATATATTCATATCAGTTGCGTAGTACCCGTAACATAAGCTCTTCTTAGATTGGGACTAGATGACGTTGTGTTAATTGCCCTGAGATATATTTTATTTAAATTTTAGGTTGATAATTATTATGTACTAGCTGTACCCGCGCGACTTCGTCCGTATAAAATAGTGATCTTGACCAAATAATGAAAAAATGTTTATTAATCTAACCTAACAAAAAGTTCTAGCTTCAAAATTTCCATACAGAATTCTATACAACTCAATCAATAGCCTAAAAAATATACCGCATAACATAACTTTGCATCTCCCGTTTTAACGCCTTACAACCCTTATTTTACATTAAAAAGTATGCTTATGTTCTTCCTCGTAGTCTAGACTATTTGCGTACTAAATTTCATTGAAATCGGTTCAGTAGTTTTGGCGTGAAAGCGAGACAGACAGAGTTACTTTCGTATTTATAATATTATTATGTAATTATGTAATATGTATGTTAAAATGAAGTTATCTAAAAGAATTTCTATTTCTGTTCCGGATAGGAAGGCGAAAGAACTCATCTAATTCGTTTATCAACTGATGGAATGTGCCGATTGCCAATCAAAATAATCAGGCAACGTTATCTGTTTCCCACGCTACTGCGGCTGCGTCACATATAGTTCTTATATCACATACTATACAGTTTTCTTCTCAATAATTAAACTATTAAATGTTTTATTGCATAACTATTTAATGATATTCAATGCAAAAAGATTAGAGGAAAGGGCATTGTTTAGGAATGTGGATTGTTAACCATTGCTAGCAATGTACCATATCAGGTTGACCTCCACGCGGTTGCCCTTGGAAATTATCATGATAAATTCCTGTTAAATTTTTCACGATTGGCTTACGCTAGTTTATGAGTATGATACTATGAGCATAAGATCAGGTCATAACTTGACCTCACGTCATCAACCTGGTACCAGCGTATACTATTAGCGTAAGCGGATGTACTATTACATTATCATACATTAAAAACGCAATACAGATTTCTTCAAATCCTAGAAGTAGGTAGGATTTGAATAAGAGTTTGTTTGCTTGAATGACGCTAGTCTTTAGAGACTAGAGTCACAGAACCCAGCTGGGAACACCATCAGGTCCCGGAGCAGTTTTCTTGCCCCGGAGCTTGTCCAGGGCAGGGAACTCTTCCGTTGTGATCCACGGAACCTCAACTTCCCCTTGATTACCGCCGTCGTCATCCTATTTGACGACTGCACGGCATCTTAGGAGCGGTTTTTTTTAAGTTACATTAATGGAATGGTGTCCCCGCATGCGCTAACGGATTACGCTGGCGGGGCACCAGTGGAGGATGATAAAATGCGCATGAGGTCAGGTCAGTTAGCCCATCGTGACAAATTGACCAGGAATTTGTTACTATGGTTTCCAGGAGTGCAACCTGACATGGTACATTCCTATCAATAGGATCAACAGTCCACATTGCTAACAATCCTCATCCCTCCCCATAGGAGGGGGTGTGAACTCTGGCTAGTCTCTAGAGACGAGATTCAGTCAAGCAAAAAACTCTTCGGCGTGGTCTATAAGTATAAAAATGGAGGAAAATAAGTTTTTGTTATAATTTCAGTAATGTTCACAATACATGTAGGAAGGTAAACTGCGCATTAAGCGCGAGTATAGATGTTTACAAATTACAAGTACGCGTAACTGGCGAGCTTTTTATATTGATGAAAATTGTAAGATGTGAAATAAGAACGAAATCTAATACCACGATTTTCATATGGTGAAGGACAGATCAAGTACACAAATCAATTTAAATCAAAAGTAATTTATTCATACAGCGCATTTTTTTATTTTTGATTTGATTTGATTACTACGCACCCTGTAAATGGGCAGTAATCACCAACAGGTGATCCTTGTTATCTATAATAATCTATAATAATAATATAATAATATTATTATATTATAAAGCTGAAGAGTCTGTTTGAACGCGCTAATCTCAGGAACTACTGGTTCGAACTGAATTTTTTTTTTGTTTTGGATAGACACTACGCTACGACAAATAGGATCGGAGCTGCAATGAAAAATATTGCAAAAGGTGGGGTAATGAAACGCAGACGAAGTTGCGCGAGTCAGCTAGTATTATATAAAACATTAGAAAGGCCTTTGTCTAGCAGTCGACTGATTCCAATTGAATATGACGATGTTGTTTCAGCGTTTTCAGCATAAATAGACCGCAGAAAGTCACTACATCAATAATTGTGTACGTTTGTTTGTACTAATCAAATAAACATTACCTTGTTTGATTTTCGTCAGACCAGCCCACGTCCTACCTCTCACGAAACCGATTGAAATAACCGGAAAATTAAGATTGGCGAGTCGGACACGCAAACCGAGGGTTCTGGACAAATGTGAAATAGAAATAATCTTTATTTACACTTTTCAATAGTTAATTTTTTTTATTCTACCACTCATTCGGAACGCAGACTCATCACAAGAAGAACGTTGCGTGTGTTGCTATTGCTGAGTATGATGCAATTATATTTACTTTTTAATATTTTGTATACAAATGTTGAGGTAGAATTTGTTAGCAAATATACTTAATTATAAATTAAAACTAGCTGTCCCAGCAAACGTTGTTTTGCCATATAAATTAATAACGCTATAAAAAAATAGGGGTTGATAATAGAAGGGTGAAAATTTAGGATTGTATGATGTAACATAAAAAAATAGAAACTAAAAATTTTGTCTAAAAAATAAAAAATAAAAATTTAGGGGTGGACTACTCCTAACATTTAGGGGGATGAAAAATAGATGTTGGTCGATTCTCAGACCTACTCAATACGCTCACAAAATTTCATGAGAATCGGTCAAGCCGTTTCGGAGGAGTATGGGAACGAAAACTGTGACACGAGAATTTTATATATAAGATATACTTAATAACAAATAAACTTATGGGATCTTTGGGGGAGGTCTTTGTTCAGCAATGGACGTCTTCCGGGCTGAGATGATGAAATAAACTTATATGATTATTATTATTAACCAATGTAATAATATAACTGATATTATAAAATCCTTCCGGTAACTTTAATTCAATATATTATACTTATTTTTATAGTAATTTTTGTTATTGTACAATAACTCGTGTATAACATGCGAGTTTCATGCCGTATGGTATTCTCTACCAGCTACCATATACCTAGGTGGAAATAGAAAGCATTGTAGGGCAGTAATGGCGGAAAACTGTGACAATAATACTATATTATATAAATAACTATATAATAACTATGTACATATTTTTTTTTTGTTTCGCTTTTTACCTTTTTAGGGAAAGGCAAAAGGACTCAGCCCATACAGCCATTGTCTTCAGTAATATTTGTAATAATTGTGTCATGTCATACGTTACGTTGATAGTGTCATTCTACGACAATAGACACTGTCAGTCTCCAGTCAATCACGACGTCAGTATATCTGTCGTAAATGAGGTCCGTTATTGGGAATGGTTGGTTTTGCGTGACTTGACCCAACAGCTTGTGGTCCAAAGGGAACTGACGTTACGTGGTTATTTATATTAATTATTAAATCGTAAATTATCTAAGTAATCGTTGTTTCATTTCTTAGATGAGAGAATTGAGTCTCATCATATAATTATTACATACATATTAATTAAGTTAAATTTAATGTCTTAAGTATGCTATGACAAACTGATAAATAGATGGTCATAGAACGACACTGAGGGTTCTGTACTCCCTTACCGTAAGGGATCTCTAAAAATGGAACAAAGCGTAGGCTGCTTTACGATCCATCTACCTTGATCGTGGTTATTAAAATCATATTATTGTGCGAATCGCGTTGTTTTCTTGGAATAAACTTTTGTTACGTTGACCCATATGTTTACGTTACATAAACCCAAAAAAAAATTGTAATGCTGGTATATGAGAAGAATTTACGATTGCACCGCGTCTAGACTGCTCGTTGTACTCAGGGTTGTCAATTTTGACTTTAAATAATTATACTTTAATAATATTTATTGACATTGGTGGAATATTGTGATGTATTTGATCTATTGTAGTAGTCAATATTCATCATCGCAGCCCGGAAGACGTCCACTGCTCGACATAGGCCTCCCCCAAAGATCTCCACGACGATCGGTCCTGCGCTGCTCGCATCCAATGCCTTCCAGCGATCTTGACCAGATCGTCGGTCCACCTTGCTGGAGGCCTTCCCACGCGGCGTCTTCCGGTCCGTGGTCGCCACTCGAGGACTTTACTGCCCCAACGGCCATCTGTCCTACGAGCTATGTGCCCTGCCCATTGCCACTTCAAAGTCGCAATTCTTCGGGCTATGTCGGTCACTCTGGTTCTTCTGCGGATCTCCTCATTTCTGATTCGATCACGCAGAGTAACTCCGAGCATAGCCCTCTCCATTGCCCTCTGAATGACTGAGCTTGTTGATGGGGCCTATAGTTAGCGACCACGTCTCTGTTCCGTAAGTCATCACTGGCAACACACATTGGTCGTAAACCTTCGTCTTGAGACACTGCGGAAACTTTTTGGACGAAAAGATTTTGTATAATATTTATAATTTAATGAAAAGAATTGTAATTACATAATATGGTTTTCATTATTTATTATTTTAATTATTTCATTATGATTACTAAACTGTCATACCTCTTATTCTCTTATTTTATATCTTACTAGCTGATCCCGTAAATGTAGTTTTGCCATATAAATTAAAATCGTTATTAAGAAATAGGGGTTGGTGAAAGAAGGGTGAAAATAGAGGGTTGTATGTATTTTTTAATGCCACACTATAAAAATATAAAAAAAATGTTAGAGGTGGACAACCCTTATCAGTTAGGGGTATGAAAAATAGATAGTAGCCGATTCTCAAACCTACTGAACATTTTCATAAAATTCGATCGAGCCGTTTCGGAGGAGTCTGGTAAGTAACACGAGAATTTTATATATAAGATTATTTCATTACCTAATCTGCACACTACAATCGAAACAGCTTACAAAGCAAGCTGCTTAGCTGAAATAGGTGAGACTGAGGTACTCACGTAGTAGATGAGTTTTTTTACTCACGTAGTAGAGTCTATTTCTATTACTGGCAACCCTAGTTGTTCTATATATTTGCTTTATATCTCAATTAAGAAAGTTGTTAATGTACATTCTTTTAGAAATATGCTTTTGATAATCAAATTAAACCAAATAATGTGTAGAATGCAGAATGTGTCCATATTTTTTGCCTGGAAAATTATGCCGCAAGAGGAAAGAATATTTTTTTTAAAAACCAGTGCAAGAGAAGTAAAATTGGGTGTTTTTTTATATAATTGTCACAGTCAAAGTTAAAATTGTTAATTCATACAAGACACATTCGGATTCTTATGCCTGTAATTTTTTTTATTATTACAAACAAGAAAATTATTACGGTCCCTACCGTAACAATTTGTACGTACGTAAGAAAATTGTTACGTAACAATTTTCTTTTTTTTTATATCATAGGACTGTTCTAATACGCTAAGCAGATCTTGTTGCTAGCTAAGCAGAGCTTGTATTATGGGTACTAGACCTTTGATATAAATATATAGTTATTATTTTTTTGTAAACACACACATACTACACATAGAAAACATTCAGACGGATACAAAAAATCGTACTCATGTATATATTACAAGGTTTGTGGTATATTAAGGTTTGTACAGTGCGAGGAATCGAAACTGCGACCATCGTAACCGGTGCGCTAAACCGCTAGACTACTGAGGTGCTTAAATAAGAATCACAAATAAGAAACTGTAATACAGATACCATAAAAACTATTGTTGTTTTAATAAGATGGGATTTTACTTGATCTTAAAATATCTTTGACCTATAGAAAGTTATATTACTCAGTAAGTAATATTAGTTATAATTTATGAAAAAAAAAATGAAATGCCTATTATGATTGCGTGTAAAACCGGGGCGAGTCATTAGTCAGATACATTTATATATATACCGTGATATTTATTCCTCATACGATGCATCAGCAATGCTTAAGTTCAAAGTGTTAAGTGTGCGGTCACCTTTACAAGGGTATTCTCTCCATTTCATACAGAAGCAATAAACTGAGTATAGTTACGACTGGACTTGTACAGGTAGGATAAATTGAAGCAAGAATATGGTGATATTTCTGCCACATCCATTGAGGTATTATGTATTAATGTATAAGAGAAGACATCGCAATTGCGGTGTTGTCACTACAATTCTTAAAACCATTCGCTAGTATCTTATTAACATGATGATACATTTTTATACAAGACTAGATATATACGTAAAATATTGTACATAGCAGTGCAATATAAAAATATATAATTAATTCGTAAAATGTATTCAAATGAAAATTGTAATCAAACTGTTGATTTTACAGAAAATCGAAACTTTGATTACAATTCTTAAAACTCTGTTACAGGACAGAAAATTTAATAATTGTATTTAATAGTTAGACAGAGATTTTGTTAATTGCCATTTGTTCACCAATATTGTTAGACATAAATATTCATACAAGTGATTATGTTTCCTATCGTAGAATATTTGGTAAGCAGTTTTATTTCAACTATTTCTTCTCTTACAAATACTTCATTCGCTATATATCGATTTACTCACATTAACACAAACGTACGACGTACACGTAACAAGTATCCTAGTGATAAAAAGGGCTACCGACGTAACTAACTTTTTTCACTGAAATCGCTGTAGTCTTATTTTACTACCACAAGGAGCACCTTCTCTACTACTTTAGTAACATAATGCGTCAATGGTGACAACGTATCGAACAGTTGAGATGAAGCCAAACGTTCAGTGTCGAATTATAAATACAAGAGATCTGTATTAGTCAGAGCGTGCACTCTCCGTTTGATGCATCATATACGGAATCTGTGAGTGTTTGCGTAACACTTGTTTGCATAATTTTCATAAATCATTGCGATCTTTGCTTATTCTTTTAGACGTTTCGTGATCCACCTGTTCGATTACTGCGCAGATTACGGGTATTTTAGATTTTATAAATTTCGTGTTTTTTTATTATTGGGTTATTTGGAATATTGTCAGGTGCCTGGACCTGTAGCACTGCGACCTACATAGATCTATTGCGCTCGCCCTTTTTCAGAGATCGCTACCTAGACCCGTCAGGGACAAGAATTGAAGGATATTCTTAGGTTTTTATCTCACCAGGAAAGAGTGTAAACTTTCCAAAAGGGATATTTCGTTTATACATAAGTGGGCTACAACCACATAGGATGTGTAGTGGCGTTTCCTCTTCAGTTTGGCAAAATCTGCAATTTCGTGTTTATTAATATACGAAACGATTGGAATACAGCAATGTCAGGTGTCAACAGTATGTTTAACCGTCACTCGTGAATACGCATAGTATATCCTGGTCGAAACCTTGAGAGAGGTAAATCAACATCTTATTTATCAAACTCAACTCTATAAAATTGTTATAGAGTCATTTATTTTAAAAAACTCATACCTAAGAACTCATAGATTTATCAAAATAGGTATATATTTAACCAATACCAATTACCGTGACACCCCTGGTGTTTCAGGTGTCCATAGGCTACGGTAACCATTTACTATCACCACAAATATATGGCTTAGGAAGTTTTGGTGTGAAGTTAGGTTTTCAATTTGCGAAAACTCCGCTTCCTTCTGTCGAAATGATTGTACCTTACGGGTAATCGAACCTGCGACCATCGGTAATAAAACGATGTGCTAATCCACTACGCCATTGAGACCGTTATTAATATGATCTGAGGACGTATCAAGTACAAGAAATAGTGGAACTGATAATTACAAGTCCAGCCGTAGAGATCAACGCAGGTGACGCCTACCATTTACCACGAGCCTCTAGATTGCTGTCCATTACAAAAACTGTCATCAAGTCATAACTCTATAGACACTCTGATTGACACGCATTATACGTGTCCAAATCATAAACTGAAGCGAGTTCCGTATTCCGTATAACAATTAACATCATGACGCAAGGTGTTAAGTCCTCCAAATTGACTGTACTATTTTATACGACCTCGGTGGTCTAGCGGTCTAGTCTACCGCTTTACGACCGATGGTCGCGGGTTCGATTCCTCGCACGGCACAAACATTTGTATTCATGAGTATGATTGTTTGTATCGGTCTGGGTATTTTCTATGTATAATATGTATGTATTTCCGAAAAAAAAATATATCTATGTATTTGTATCAGTTATCTAGTATCCATAACACAAGCTTTAGCTAGCTTAACTTGGGTCTAGATGGCGCTGTGTGAATTGTTCTGAGATTATTATATTATTATTATGTATTATATATTGTGTGCATTGAATTTAAATAAATAAATAAGTATTTCCTACATTATTTGATGATCATGGTGACAGTAGATTTATCGAAACGCTTTATTTGACGGCCTCGGTGCTCTAGCGGAGTAGCACACCGATTTACTTTCGATGGTCGCCAGTTCGATTTCTCGCATGATGCAAACATTTGTATTTATGAGTATTTTTATCGGTGTGAATGTTTTCTATGTATATTATATTTGTACTTGCAAAATTACCTTATCCGCTATAGCAGTTGTGACAGGATTTCCTATATTGTAAATAATATTTTTATAAGTATATAATGATATTGAATCAACTTACAAATCGTCTTCCGCGAGAAATGTTTTATTTTATTCGGAATATGTTTTTTATATGGAAGCTATACAATCGCTAAAATCTTGTCACTTCCACCACAGCCCCGGTCCATCCGAGGTCGACCTTACATATTAGGCTGTGACCAGACTATGTGACGCGTGTACGTAATGAGGCCTACTGTACCACAAGTGAGCGCTCATGGTGCATTCACACTGAACGGTATACGCGACATTAATACTGTACATAGATAAACAAGAATTGTAAGGTGTAATTAAACTTTGAGGTTATTTTTAAGGTTCCAAACTTAAAGATTTGTCAGTCTGACATAGCTCTTATTTCAGAAACTTGTAAAGAAATTTGGAGTAATTTTAGTTATGTAATCATAATGGGAGAACAGTACTTAAGTTACGTATTTACAAAAATGAAATATTAAAAAAGGGGTCAGTGAAGTGAATGAAATTAACAAAATAGTTATAGTTAGATACTATTTTGTTAATTTTATTTTTTTTCTCATTTCTATTTTCTTTGCCAAGAGAAGAGAGAGACTTGAAACGTTAAAATAACTTAATTGAATTATTGTATCTCATTAACTTAATTGCAGTATGATATGAAAATTTCAATTCTGCATTTCAAGCACATTATTTTTTATAACGCATACTTTTCAATTTATAATGAAAAATGTTGTTAAGTAGGCAAAATTTACTGTATTACGTTCTATATTGTGTGCATTGAAGTTGAATATGTAAAAAAATATTCCTATTATTAATAAGCAGTGTGATGCTGCCCAAGTAACAGCAACTGGTATTGCTTACTGATACTGTAGTTATTATACATGTAAGAATTTTTCAAATCGAAGGTCCTTTTTTTGCGATTATTCATTACAAATAGGAAATTAATTTATTTATTAGCACACAAAACAGATTACAATTAGTACAAGCACTTTTTATAAAAAATCCTGGAAATTAAATAATTCCTCGTTATAATATTGTTTTAAAACAGTTTGTTTATATCTGACGACCTCGGTGGTCTAGCGGTTTAGCACACCGCTTTACGTCCGATGGTCGCGGGTTCGATTCCTCGCACGGCGCAAACATTTGTATTCATGAGTATGATTGTTTGTGTCGGTCTGGGTGTTTTCTATGTATATTATGTATGTATTTACGAAAAAAATATCTATGTATTTGTATCAGTTATCTAGTACCCATAACACAAGCTTTAGCTAGCTTAACTTGGGTCTAGATGGCGCTGTGTGAATTGTCCTGAGATTATTATTATTATCTTTACCAATCAAAAAATGAAACATCTCTGTTTGTCGATATATTTAAGTTTCTGTCAGTGTGAATGCACCATAGTATTCACTATCGGATCACATCGCTGGGAAGCCAGTAGTAATTTCTTGCAGTCCCTTTATGGGGCAAACGCGGACCGCTTTGTATGGCTCTGTGAGTACGCAAGGAATGTTTTCGACTGTTTTGTTTGACTTTTGTATATTCGACCCGATCAATTCTATAAATATAGCTTTTCTTTCGGTTTCTCAATTTAAGAGAGCGTCGTAGCCTACTGGTTCACTACTCTTTATTATTGGGTCTAAGTCAGGGGTCGTAAGTTCAAATCTGGCAGAGAGAAAAAATAACTTTATTTGTCACGTTACATTTCTTTCTGATCTCCAGTGAAGAAAACATATTAAATTCAGATATGGGTATCCAGCCAAATATCAAGTGCCGAGTTCAGTATAACATCGACAGTTGAGAATCCTACTAACTACCCTTATGTGTTCGTAAGAAACATCCAAAACTAAAAAAATGACAATAATCGTGAAGGTATGTTATATTCTGAATTTAAAACTGCATTGAAATGTAAATGTTGAATATGTATCCCTAACAGAAAGATAGGGACATAGATAGGGAAAAAATAGGGATAGAAGCACCAGCTATAATGACGAGCAGACCATGGCAATCTAATCGAAACGTCATGAGAGGTAAATAATAATAATAATAATATTAGGACAATTAGATTAGACAATTTACAAAACAGCGCCATCTAGACCCATAAAAAAAGTTAAAAGTTATAATATTGTTTTAAAACGTTTTTTTTATAAAGCTCAAAAAATGTAATATATGGGTACTAGATAAATAATACAAATACATAGATATTTTTATTCCTATACGATACAAACAATCATACTCATGAATAAAAATGTTTGTGCCGTGCGAGGAATCGAACCCCTGACCATCGGAAGTAAGGCGGTGTGCTAAACCGTTAGACCACCGAGGCCGTCAAAAACTTTTATTTTCCACAAAATTATTCGTATTAAAACCCGTTTAACTATTTTAATAAAGAAATCATATTACACAATTTCTTGGATAACTCTCTTCGTATCAAATTACGTACTAGGCGCCACAATTGATAATAAATATCAGATGATAAGAGGAAATTCAGTGAAATATGATAATTTATTATCGACTTAGTATATCAAGTACATCTTAATACAATATATAAATATTTATAGAAAGTAATGTACAATAAATAGGATTAGTTAGTAGAAAGTATTTATCCAACCGGATCTGACCATAGCAAGTGACGTGCTGACCCTAAGAAGATGTTATCGCTTTAGAATAGAATAGAATAGAATTTATTGACACAATAATAACAATAAAAATAATACAAACAATAATTCTGATTTGTAATGTGTGCAACATTACAAATCAGAATCAATGTGGACCACACACAACTCAGAATAATGCTGGAAATATAGTTTATATAGCATTATGCAGAGTAGAGCTGATTTTCAGTTGAGCGCACACAAATTACAATTTAAAAAATAATATAAATATAAAATAGATATATAAATATAAATTAGAGTAATATCTAAATAAAAGGAGAAAAGTATTGTAATATTTTATACTACGTATAAAAACACGAATGGAGAAAATAAAAACTTTTAGTCTATGGAGTTTAGTTTTCCACATTTGGGGAAAGTGTAGATCTAAACTACGTAGACTAAAAGTTTTTTCTCATGGACAGTCAGCTGGATGATCGTGGAACTACTATATCTTTCTAGAATGTCAGAACAATCGACTATCCTGCGTGGGATTTTATACGAAAGTACGAATAAAAAAAATGGTTAACCCAAGTGAGCATCGAGAAGAAGTAAGTAAGCCGCGACAAATTGAAATGCCTCGCGTTTACAAATACCCTGGTTTGACGGCCACTGTGTTTATGGTAAGGAAGGAATATGGTAGGAATAGAAATAGAAATCTTCATTCAAATAGAGTTAATATAAGCACTTTGAACAGTCATGTTTCTTTTATTCTACCACTCATTGAGAAAGCAGACATATCACAAGAAAATGCAAGTTCTTCTTGTGATAATGTGGGAGATTTTAATTTCCCCAAATGTAGAACTAAAGTAGATAGTCTAAAAGATTTTCTATAAGGCACACTTCCGTATCGTGGAACTATTATACCAATCTGTTAGGACAATCGACTACAAAAATACGAACAAAAAAATGGTTAAGCAAAGAGAGCTCCGAGAAGAGAGTAGGCCGCGACAAATTCAAATGGCACGCGTTGACAAATACCCTGTTTTGACAAATGTTTCTTTTATTCTACCACTCATTGAGAAAGCAGACACATTACACGAAATGCAAGTTCTTCTTGTGATGATGGGGAGATTTTAATCTCCCCAAGTGGTGCTTGTGATGATGGATCTTGGATATTTTAAAATGAACTCCCCAAGTGTAGAACTAAAAGCAGCACATAGACTAAAAGTTTGTCTATTGGGCACACTTCTAGATCGTGGAACAACTATACCAATCATTCTAGAACGTCAGAACAATCGACTATCCCGAGTGCGATTTTATATAAAACTACGAATAAAAAAAATTGGTTAAGCCAAGAGAGCTCCGAGAAGAAGCAAGTAGGCCGCGACAAATTGAAATGGCACGCGTTGACAAATACCCTGGTTTGACGGCCACTGTCTCCGCATACGGCCGGGTAATAATCGTTACTGGTGTTTATGGTAAGGTTAGTTTTTGTGCCCCTGTCACACATACCCTGCCCGGCCGCGAACCCGTTAACTCTTCGTACTACAATTATGCACGTGTCATTGATTTTGGATGTAGACGTTGGAAATCATGAACGGACAGTAAGTTTCACGGTCTCGGTGGTCTAGCAGTTTACTTCCGATGGTAGCCGGTTCGATTCTTCGCTCGGCACAAACATTTGTATCGGAATCGTTCTGGCGACCATTGGAGGTAAAGCGGTGTGCTAAACCGCTAGACCATAGAGGCCGGCAAATGAATAATAGCTTAATAAAGTGACGTCAAGACTTCATAATTAGAATAGAATAGAAAATCATTTATTCAAATAAACTTAACTTAAGCACTTTTGAATAGTCATAGTTAACATTCTTTTAATCTACCGCTCATTCGAAGCTGTCTCATCACAAGAAGAACAATCAAGAAACTTGCGTGTTGCTCTTTTAAATAATCAGTATAACTTTACATTTGTAATTCGAAATTATTATTACAAAATATATATAACATGTTGTTGTTCCTACATTTCTATGGATATAGTTGAGCCAAGAATGATGGCTTTTGTTAATAATAAACGGGATATCATTATAAAATCGGGGACACGATTAGGTGGCGAAAATATTTTCGAGGCTGCCCTAAATTTACTTGGTTGAACGAACTTCACGTCCGTATGGCCATTCCGTCTTGATTTATCTCCGTGATTTCGTATTATTAATATGACGCAATTAAAATCGTACGATAATTATCGATCGTTAATTCTCAAGTTATCGAACGCTGGGGGTCTTATCTGAATCAATTTTGCAACTGAAAATTAAGCCCGCGAGAGTGATTGATCGGAGACAAATTATCATTAACTTAAAGTACTGTTAATGACGGTAGCTGAGTAAAATCGAGTCATGCTTATTTTTTACATTCGTAGCACATTCAAAAAGCAATGTGTGGGAAAATGTTCAGTCTTTATTTGTTTATTATTTCATTAAAGTAAAGCTAACATACAAAATCAAAATCATCATATGAACGTCAAGTTTTTTGTAATTAATATTTTTTTCCGGACCGGCCAGTTCGGTACACAGATTCTATTGAGAAAAAACTGGCAAGAAACTCAACTGAATTTGTTTATTTAAAGTCATTTTATTTACATTTTAATGTTAATGTTTATATAGGAACCATGTCTAACATTAAATGAAAATCATAAATTGAAATTCATTAATTAACCTACCTTTTAACATTAAATATCTATTGCCATAACCTAACTTCATAACCTTAAATAACTATTGCCATGCACTTTTATCGTCATAATAAATCTGTGTCTCCAATATAAAAGAAAAAAATTCAAAATAAGAATTGTATATTTACTAAAGAATGGACAATTTCAAAATTGGAATATATAAACTGATAAAATTTGAGACATTTCCAAAATCAAAATATGCACATTCATCATCAGTAATATCAATATCATAGGAACATTAACAACATTCTTATTTTAAAAATGAAATTATTGAATTTCGAACACTAGCCGACAACTGGTATACCTAATTTTTAAATTCTGTTCCAAAAAAGTTTAAAGCATTTAAAATATTTGTGTACAAACGTATCCAAGTTATTTAATTTAGACACCTCCCCTCGAGTAATTTCACTCAAAAATCCATTAAATCGCATATAAAACTCGTAAAAGAATGTCTCACCTTTTTGAATTAAAATCGTCCCGGTTCCAAATGTGTTCCTTTTTTATTGGCCAAAGGAAGAGCCGCGCTGAGTGATATGCGACACATGACGACGTCGTACCAACACAACGGTGTAAATACGATCCCGTAGGACATTGCAAAACAAACTTTAACAGGTGAAGCACAAGGTCGATAGTTCGCGTGGCGATGCACCGCGGCTGTAATCTCTGAACTCCTAAAATAATATTTCAGTTCGAACCACTCTAGATGTTGCGTAACTGCTGTTATAATTAAAGTTAGGATGACGTTTTAAGGCAGAGATGTTGATAAAAAATCTCATGTTATTAATAATCTGAAGGATTTTAAGTATCAATTATTTTTTACTATATGACTTTATCCAAACATTATTTAATAAAATAAATTTATTATTACGTGTGATATTACTGTATTTATTGATTTTTTTTATAACTGTCTAGAAACAACTGTCAGCTGACAAAGAGATTTCTGTGATCTAATTACTCCATTGCGAGCAATGGACCAATTGACCTCCACGCGGATCCCTGTGGAAACCACCGTGATAAATCCTTGATGAATTTATCACGATGGGCTAACCGATCTGTCCTCATGTTCATCTTATCATCCTCCACTGATGCCCCGCCAGCGTATACCGTTAGCGCAGGCGAGTGTGTCATTCCATTTTAATCCATAAAAAAGTCTGTTAGATGTCATCAGAACTATCAAGCCTCGAGTAAACCGTAAACACTAAACTTAACTTCTCTTCCGCTTGCTGTGCCCAACAGGGTACATAATATAACTACTTTGAATTATACTGATCTATCTATCTACTATAAAATTATGGAATGCAAAGCTTAAATAAATAAAACGAATTAAAAATACTCTCATATATTGCCATTCCGGAGGACAATAGTAGAGTGCTAGCTATACCGTACTGTAATTTCACTACCATGTCTTATCAACCAAAACACATCTTACACAGTAAGCTGTTTGGCGGCAGAAATTGATGTGAGAACACACGCAAACGACTTTATACAAAGTCCAAGTATTTTTTTCCACTAAATTTTCTGACATAATTCCAATTAACTTAATATTTCTCTTTATTTCGTACTAGCAATATCCCGCAGTACCACTTACGTCTATAAATTATTCTAGATATCCTAGATTGTTAATCTTTGATTTATCTGTGTACCAAATGAAATGCTAATCCAGCCAGTACTTTCTAATAAAATTTTTATTTAGTAAGATATGAAATACGTGGCGCTTAGAAAATCTGCTTTTATTACATGTCCAAATATTAATATCTAAGTACTAAACTAGTATATTCATCAGAGATATATGATTATTCATATTATTATTATATTATATTAAAAATAATGTATTAGTAATAATATTTATTTAAACGGACAAGATGCTTCTTATAATGAGTCTGCGATCCAAGTGATAGAATTAAAAAAATATTAATGACTATTCAAAAGTCATGAATGAATATTAAGTTTATTTGAATAAAAAAAAATTCGATTGTTAAAAGTTAAAAAAAAATGATTTCTATTTCGATTGATTAAAAGTAAGTTTTTATGTGAAAATGTACAATATCCATACATTTATCCTTAGATACTCGTTTAGAATATTAATAGAATAGAAAATCCCACGGGAATGGTAGATGGTGGGTTCGCGCGGGGACAACACCGGGGAGTAGCCAGTGAAATATTAATTAAAAGTAGACTAATAACAAAATTAGAGCAACTTTAAATTGTACGTTTGAGTCACCACGTAATCCGTAATCTTGGCCACTTCTACACACTTTATTTTCAAATGTCTAATGATACATACAACTTCTTAGAAACATACACTGTTATCCGAATTAAAAACCTTTCGCTAAATTTAATTAATTATTAGTTAATTAATGTCAAAGTGTAAACACACACATAAATTCGGGCGTTGATATAACAGTTGTCAGAACTTTCTGTAAGAATATGATCTAAAATTAAAAAAAATAGACTCCGAACACTAAAATGGGATCAGCCTGAAGTTATTATAAAAAAAATACTGTTATAGGTATACTCTTATAAAAAAAAATTCAAATCGGTTTATACATGACGTAGTTATGAAGTATTTTTTTTTGTTGAGGATTTTTGGCTGTTGTCTGATGCTAAGACCTGTAACACTGCGATCTGCACAGATCTATTGTGATCACCCTTTTTCAAAGTTCGCTACCTAAACCCGTCAGGGACAAGAATTGAAGGATATTCTTAGGAGCGATGGTTTTTATCTCCTCAGGATAGAGTGTATACTTTCCAAAGGAGATATTTTGTTTATGCATGAGTAGGCTACAACCACATAGGATGTGTAGTATTGTTTCCTCTTCAGCTTGACAAAATCTGCAGATTGTTGTTATGCTCAGGCATAATTTTGGATAGTAAACACATTCAATTTACAAAGTCACCTATGAAGTAACTAATATAAAAAATACAGCCAAATTAAGAACCTCCTTCTCTTTTGGAGTCGGTTAAAAATGTGACATTAATTTTCAAATGATTATAAAAACAATGATCCGTATAGGGCACGGCGCCACGGCGTTGATCTGTCGATCTCGCGACAGATCGTACGTGCCGGGCTTATCTTATACTAGCTGACCCTCGCAACTTCGTCTGCACACTTATTATAATAATAACAAAGCCCTTTATTCAAAAATTTACAATTCTTGTTAAAATTACAAGTAGTTTTTGTGTTAAAGAGTAACAAACATACATCCATCCATCTATACTCACAATAATTCGCGTTTATGTTTTATAATATTATTGGAATAAAGATGATTTCTATTACTATTTCTATCAAAATAATTCTCTACGAGTTAAAAGCTTGTATAATGATATTTTATCTTACACACATTTAAGTAGTATTTTTTCTTATTCTACCACTAATTTGAAATGAAAAGTCAGCAACCTGTTTCTTTTTTAAAGAAGTGTACAGTTTCACAATATTAAGATTTTGTGTGAATATAGATTAAAAGATAGTATATTTTTCTAAGATTAATAAAATAAATAAATTATTAAATATATTTAGTGACAAAATAAACGAGTCATAATATGGGACACAGTCACCTAGATACATCAAAATAATAATTGCATTTAATAATGCCTAGTAGACAATATTGAATTTGTCTTACTAGACATTATTAAATGCAATTATTATTTAGATGTATCTAGGTGACTGTGTCCCATAATTAGTAAAATGAGTGACTCGATTGTACTATTAAACATCTAACAGTATTTATATTGGTAACCGGATTTTAAAACTAATAATTTAATGGTAAATAAAACAATTTACCTTTCTCGACATTTCGATTAGGTTGCACTAGCTGTGGTCAAGAGCCGACTGAGTTAACAGTAACTGAAGACGGTGTTATAAGAATTAAATATGAAATCGCGACCAATATAAATAAAAATTAATCAGATATTATACAGTACACGACAACCGATGTTCTGAATTAAAGGGCAGTAGGTAATTACCTTTTTTAAAATATACGTCGCAAAGAAGCCGCCGAAGAAAGTTCCTTCGTTACGTATAAGACATTTTCACTCATTTGGTCGCGCCCTTCAATTAATTCTAAATGTCACATGAATTCAGGTTCAATTGGGACAAGTGAGAGGCTGAAGCGGACACAATAGCGAACCCCGCGAGGATTAAAAATGATGAGTTCCCTTTTCTTATGAAAAAGTTATAAAATAATAAAAGTAAAGAAACAAAAGTGGTACTGATGCTAAAATAAAAGTAAGAAAACTTGTTTTGATAAATGAATATGAAAACATTAAGTTTAATTTTTATTTATCTAAATATATATAACTCAAAGGTGACTGACATAGTGATCTATCAACGCACATCCCAAACCACTGGACGGATCGGGTTGAAATTTGGCATGCAGGTAGATGTTATTACGGAGGCATCCGCTAAGAAAGGATTTTGATAAATTCCATCCCTAAGGGGATAAAATAGGTGATGAAAGTTTATATGAAAGTACTGTAAAGCCGCAAAAACTATACCTAATAATAATACTCCTTAACGCGAGCGAAGCCGCGGGAAAAAGCTAGTTATAAATAATTTTGATTTCTGCATTTGGAATTGCAAGCACCTTATAGACCTGACCATATTATAGAAAGAACTATCGTACACATGGCTAAAATGTACATAACATCGTCATGTGACACCTTTGTGTTCTGAGGAATTGTTGGCCAGCCTACGGCTACCTTTTACCATCACGCCGCTCGCCATCGACATATTCCAATATTCTTTCAGTTTTGAATATCACATCTATCGACGAAAGATATAGGTTATATACGCTATAACTAATAGGAGCGAAGCTGCAAAGATAAATTTTGCAAAAAAAAACAAGGAGATTATGTCACAGATGATGTTACGTCGATCAGGTAATACTTTAAATAGCTATATTTTAAGTATTTACTATTTTTATCATAAGGGACAAATCTTGCGGCTCACCTAATGGCAAGTGATTACCGCTGCCCACGAGGGGAATTGCAAGTGCGTTGCCAGCCTTTAAAGAAGGTATAAGCGTTTTTTGAAGGTTTAAATATCGCATCAGTTTGTAATTTCCTTGGAAATATCAACCCCGCTGTCGTTTGTGACTTGTATGACGCCGATATGCCCTCGACATTTGCGGTGGGTTAAATTTACCGAAACCGCCTGAAGCCTGATCAACTGTTGCGCAATGTACGCAGGTTATCATTAGCAATCATTATATTCACGGCAGTAAAATAGAGTGCAGTGGATTCAGTATATATGAACTTTAAAGTTATGACGAATAAGGTCTATATTGTTCACAAAAAATAAGTTTGCGAGGGTTAGCAAAGTAAAATAGAGTGGAGTACATAAAGTGAGTGTTCCAGTTTCCAAAATAAGAATTGATATAAACTTTAAAGTTATAGTGCATAAGGTCTATTATTGTAAAAGAAATATAAGTTTGCGAGGGCTAGCAGTCATTATATTCACGATAGCAAAATAGAGTGGAGTTAATAAAATAAGTGTTCTAGTTCCTAAATAAGAATTGAAATGAACTTTAAAGTTATATAGCATACGGTCTATTTTTCTCAAAACTAAATTTAATTTTGCCAGGGTTGGCAGTCATTATATTCACAACAGTTAACTAGAGAGGAGTTCATGAAATGTGTTCCAGTTTTCATGTAGTTAGTAAGATTTGTATCATAAAAACGTCAACCGTCAAAATTATTATTTCTATAGGATTACATTACTATTATCTTCTATTATCTTTTTGCAATATTTCGATAGGGTTTGAATACATTACTTATATTGTTAACCGGATTTTAACGCAATTAATTCTATAGTAAATAAAGGTATTTATCTCACTACCATTATCTTTACTAGATTGTCCAACGAAAGATCTTATTCGTTTGTATCGAATAATATTTACAAAAGAACCATATAGGTATTTGCATAAGTTGTCTAGTACCCAGAACACTAGCTCTATTTAGTTATATAGCGTGTGAATTGTCCAGGGGTTGATAATACCCCTGGACAATTCACATAAATTTATTATTTAATATAGTTTATTAGTACAAATCACATAAAATTACACTTATATGTATAAACAAGTATGACTATTTCTAGTATATTTCAAAATATTATATAATAAATTAATAGTACAATTAAGAACCTAAAATTAAAAACCTTAAAAATATAATATAACGAAAATATATTATTAAAAGGAGTGTATTAGGCAAGGTTCCGAAGATACTGGCAGCGTTCCCTCTTTGAATGGGTAGACTAATTCTTTGTCCAAGGTAGCTACCAGCTCTTCGGTCTTCTGTGATGTCGACCTTTTTGTTATTTCCAGAAAGTGTCCCATGGGACAATACCCGGGGTAAAGTCAGGACTTTACCACGCGTGTTCCATGATGGCGTCAAGTGCGATCTGTTCAAGTATATAGGTGGTGATTACCATTCACCATCAGATGGCGTCAGCCAGTTTGCTATTCCTGCACTACTGCATTGTAGGTATAACAATGCAGTGTGCTCTGTTCATATTGTTATAGAGTATTGAAGTTCATGTTGTTTTTCTATTGTTATCTCCACGCTGTTTGTATATGTTATAATCTTCTGCTCACCACTTCACATATATGGCCATATCATAGATATAGATAGATTTGTTTCCCACAAATGATAAGTTGTTTCTGACATAGCACATCAATATTGCGATGATATAATAGTTATAAAAAAATACAATACAAGTAAGCATAATTATTTGACGCCTTACTTTCCGATGTTCCTGGTTTGATTCCCGAATAATACAAGTATGTGTCGGACTGAGTAGTTTTTATAGTTGAGTAATTGTTGTAGTTTATATATTTATTTACAAAGTTTGACTGGCGTCCGTCATACTCGTGAACGTGTCGGTCGGACTGGTCTGTTAAATCGGATCTTCTGTTTGTTTCTTTTTGACGAAAATGCAATAATAAGAAAATTCACTTCCTAATTTAACTTAAAATGTCTGTATTTTTGTCAATTTCTCTTCTAAAATTCGCATCAGTAATTATTTATACGGGACCAATTATTTTTAATACTTACAAGTGTATATGTACTATAGGTATATGCTATTATTGTATGTATGATGATGAGAATCATTGAGCATCATTGCCTTAAGCGTTTTTCCTGTTGATCGATGTCATTTCAAACAAGTACGTAGGTATATGTGACCTAGATTTTTTGTTTATTTTACATTTATACTTTTAACAGTGCATAATTACAAATTGAAATTAAATTCTCGCATTCTTGCTTCTATAAGAATAAGAAATGTTTAAGAAAAAAATGAATGCACTTGACTGGTGCTTTATTGAACAAAAGTTATGGACCTTTACATGCTTTTGATGACCTGCAAATACAAATAGCCAGACAGAGTAAAATTATAAAAATCACGATGTTAAACGTATTATTAGTGTTAAGTATTGATAATCAGTCGTAGCGACTAGAGCAGATTCTATATCTGTATTAGCATAAGTTCCCGAGTATGATTACTGATTAATATTAATCCCTATAAAATATTTATGATCATTTGTCAATATTCTCATCATATGTAGTATTTTTTTTATGATCCTATTAATATTATAAATGCGAAAGTTTGTGAGTATGGATGAATGTTTGTTACTCTTTCACGCAATACTTACTGAACGGATTTTGATGAAATTTGACAATAATATAGTTTATACATCAGAATAACATATAGGCTATAAATTACACGCGTGTGAAACTGCGGCCACAGCTTATATACTATATATATATATATATATCGAAATGTGAGAGTTTTGCCATTATCCAGTTGGCAAATACGAGGTATCTGAGAATACATAATCTGGACACTAATGAATAGATGTGAAGGTATATTATATTTTTCACGTACCGTGAGTAGATACCTTTAGATTAGGAACTAACCTTACCAAAGTTATAGGACCACACCTAACGTGTTCAGATCCAGATATCAAAGATCAAACGTTCCCGTACGCAACCGCAGACAAGAGCGGAGCAGACGCTCCGTCGTCTAATTGGAAATCGCAGAAATGCCTAGACGACGTTATGTGACAGATAAAAATTCCACAGTTTAAATATATTGGTCCGGTACGAGACGCGGACTTTAGAAAAAACATTATTTATAACAGAGTCTGGATGCAAAAAAATTAACACTGCAGTCTGGTGTTTGGTGACGGGAATAGTTTCAGCGATTACGGATCTTATTTTAGGAGCGATTCATTGTAAACAGTTTTAGCTTTTTAACCGATTTCACGGGAGTCATATTGTGTGATTTCGTCGATAATTGGAAGTACTTTATGAATTACTAGCTGACCCATACCAACATCGTAGAGTGGTAAACATTTCCGAGTATCAGAAATCTTTTCATTGTTGAGGTTAATAGTAGTATAGTCTTAGTCTAATAAATAAAGTAACTTTCTTTTAAAAAAAAAATGGTAAAATAATTTTCAAATTCGGTTTAGTAGATTCAGAGATTATTACCCCTACAACCTAACAAAAATTACCTCTTTATAATATTAGTATAGAAAAATCTTTATTATAAGTATCATACTGTATCCGACTATTTTTTTTCCAGAGACATTCGTTCGTGCCTTTTTTAATTTACTTTAATATTATATTTCTTTAATTTCCACTTTTGTGCAACTCTAGAGGAGCCTCCAGCCGAGATGTTATGTTACAATTTGCCTAACAGTGACACCAAGGCAGACCTTATCCGTCTGGCCCAGAACCACCGCTGGCCGGCCGGGTGAGTTGACAACATGCAGTGTCTCCTATCTTTATTACGATTTTTTTACCAATATGCATATACAATTATATAAATCTTATATTACTACTAATTTCACAGTTTTTCTGACTATATTATATTCGGCGGCCTTGGTGGTTTACTTTCGATGGTTACGGCTTCGATTCCTCACACGGCACAAACATTTGTATTCATGAGTAAAATTTTTGTCTGGATGTTTTCTATGTATAATATGTATGTATATACGAAGAAAAATATATTTGTATCAGTTATCTAGTGCTCAGAACACAAGCTTTAGCTAGCTTAACTTGGGTCTAGATGGTGCTGTGTGAATTGTCCTGAGATTATTATTATTTATATTTATATTTATGGTCTCCAATTTTGATGTTTTATTGTACAATCAATATATCATTATGAACTAAATACAATAAAATTCATTTAGACAAAGCGTATAAGAAAAAGAACAGACAGCATGTTTTAAATGTAAATAATTAACGGCCATACAGTACTGGCGAAAAAAACGGATAATTTATCACGAAAATACCAAAGGTTTTTACCAAATTTTGTAAACACACGTAAAATTCGACAGTCAAAGATAAATAGATTATTGTGTATTGTTGCGAACTAACCTTACGTTATGTTTTATTGAATCAGGTGTTGAATTTATTTTCACTACGACCGATTCACATGCTGCTGAATTAGAAAGACTATGTTTTAATTCACTATCGTCGGCGTGTAATTACCAATATAAGACCGGGAGACTGATCAACAGGCCGCAACCCTTATCTCCTTTATTGAATTTGGTCTCCATCCGGTGCAAATCTTGAGAAGTAATTTATTTAGCAATTAATTGAATTAAAAATTTGACACAATGCGAAGCGTTTAATATAGGGTGTATCAGGAAGATTGCAGTCTCCGAAGGAAACCTGAACGAATGAATGAAACTCTTTATTCCTCCTTTATTTCGGCGACCTCGGTGGTCTAGCGGTCTAGTACACCGCTTTACGACCGATGGTCGCGGGTTCGATTCCTCGCACGGCACAAACAATTGTATTCATGAGTATGATTGTTTGTATCGGTCTGGGTGTTTTCTATGTATAAATTGTATGTATTTACAAAAAAAAAAAATATCTATGCATATGTATCAGTTGTCTAGTACCCATAATACAAGCTTTAGCTAGCTTAACTTGGGTCTAGATGGCGCTGTGTGAATTGTCCTGAGATTATTATAGATTTATTATTCCTCTCACAGCAAATACCATTACATAGACATTTATTAACAAAATTATAAAAAAAAACACAAGACAAAGAGGTAACCTACATGGTCAACTTCTGATTAATTTGTCAAGTTGGATTTCTAACCTTATCAATTCTCATTATGCTGACCACATCATCATCATCATCCATAAAAAACTCTAAATTTGAGAGCGTCGCGGATTACTGGTATACTATCCTAACTAACCGGCCGAGCCCTCCGAAATCGAAAATATGCATGTGTTAATTTGAAATTCTGACTATCCGGTGTTAGATACTCCAATAGCAATTAAATCGATAGATGGTAATAGTTTCGCCCACCGCTACATTCGATCCAAATATACTGAGCAAAGTGTGGACATTTCAAGTGTTGGATTCACCAAAACGTTAGTTGGGCTATTTGCTTCAGGATATAATCGTGTTGATATTGTAAATTTGACCAATAGTCATGTTCACTAAAATGTCCAAACATGTGACGACGTAGTGGGCCGGCTGATTGGGCTCCCTAAAATATGGTCGAGGACAGTGATGGCTGGCTCATCCGTCATGCTCGTGAACGAGTGCTGCTTGTAGGGACTGGTCTGCTCTTATCACTACGACTGATTTAATCTTATTGTGTTTTTGTATTTGACCCTAATAAATTAGTGCTGGTTGGTAGTTTGTATTCACACGTTTCGACTTGTAAAATATGAACTTACAAGGATTATTTAAAAGTGTAACACATCTAACCTAACCTAACCTTCTTGCTCGTGCTTCTTGTGATAAGACAGCTTTCCGAATGAGCGGTATATTAAAAAAATGATAACTATGACTATTCAAAAGTGATTAAATTAAGTTTATTTGAATAAATGATTTTCTATTCTATTCTAAAAAAAATAGAGGTTCAAGTATCAAATTGATCTATATAACTTTTGAAATTGTGTTCGACAAATATCGAAGCATCGATATTGTTGACATGGCGACCATCATTGATGCGTTTAGGATCATGTCACCGACCGTCGATCACAATGGTCGTGTGGCCTTGTACTCGTAATTAACGCGCATATCCGCATCCACCCAGCGTCGAAGCAAATTGTTTATTATACTTAATACATCTGTTAAAGCTGTACAAAGCACCATAACTAAGGAATTGTTCGGATTGATAACAGCTGCTTAGTTCAATCATCGCGTAATAAGCCAATAATTAAAATTCCATACTGACCATCTGGATGGATGGCGGTCCTTACGCGAACGTATTTCCAGAAATTTTCGCCACGCATAACCATACTACGAAATTAACTCCAGCAGTGGTATTTCCGAATCGATGCGATAAATAAATCGAAGTATATAGCTTCCTACAAGTCCGACAACACCTGTAATAACTCTGATTTTGTAGGTGATCATGAGCTGCTGTAATCACAGAAAAACTCGTTTCATTTCCCCCCTTTTTTAAGAGACTACAAAAAATAAAATGTATTACAATTAAAGAAATGATCAGTGATCGCAAACATAAAACTAAATTCGATTCTTCTAAATAAATTCTGTTAATTAAACCAAATAATGTACAATATATACACATAATTGAGATAGAAACAAGAAAGAAAGAAAATACTCATTCACTAACAGATAATACATCAGAAAGTGCGAGTAAACTTATAAAAAATATCAATCTTTACCATTGAAATTGATGAAGATGTTGCGCAACGTACAAATAAAATAAACATAGCAGAATTTAATATCTCCTCTCTTTTAAATACGGTTATAAAACATAATAATTGTATAGTTTAATTTAGACGCCTATAAAATGGTATATATTGCTGAACACTTGTTAATTATTATATACTAGCTACTCGCCCCGGTTTTGCACGGGTGTACAATGTACATGTATTATACAACAAACCTTCCTATTGAATCACTCTATCTATTAAAAAAATCGCTTCAAAATCCGTTGCGTAGTTGTAAAGATTTAAACATATATAGAGACGGACAGACAGCGACAGTGACTTTGTTTTATACTAAGTAATGAAGACCAACTTTGTGAATACCAATATTTTGTTAATAAACATTCATTTCGAATAATTTTTCATTACCCGAGGATGATTTAAATATTTGCAATGTTATGTGTACAATTACAGCTATATTACAGTATATAGCTAAGTTTTATACGACCAAATATTTTGAAAAGCATTACGAATACAATAAATTTGGAAGCTGTACTTTGATCTAAGATCTAATGGAATCTATTTATATTTTGTTTTTAATTTATTATATTTGCACCGCCAACAATTATTCATTGTACTTTTGAATTGTTGACTGGCAGAAAATGCCACAGGGTGTTAAATCCGCCAAATGTACTGTTACTAATATTTTTAGGATTGTGAGCTTTAAAAATAAATAATAATAGCAACAACAACTCAGCACATTTCACACAGCTTAAAAAAAATAATATGATGACTAAAATACATTATTAAAGTTTCAAAGGTATTACATACTCATGAATATTAATGTTTATAAATTGCAACGATTTGAACCCACGATAATCGGAAGTAAGGCGGTATGATAAACCACTAAATCACCGAAGACGTCGAAATAAATTTAAATTATTTAATAAAGTTTCTCTACGAGAATTTTTAGAAAATTCTTCTAGGATGGTTTAGATGTACAAAATTAGATATATATAATGATTATGGCAATAGCCAAATCTAAAAGGATACTTGTAATAATAAGGAAAGATTTGAATTTGTTAGCAATGAACCAAGTTTTCCTACTATTATTAACAATATGGCTTAATCCCAATAACAAAAGAAAACCAAAGTAGACACTTACAGCAATTATTAATTTCAATTTCCATCTTTAAGAATTGTTATTCACTTTATCCACTGACGCTTACGTGAATTTACATTTGTGCAGAAACATCACAGGAATAGACTTTAGAACGTAAATACATTATCGAATTTAGACGAGTTGTGTCTTCACATATTTTCAGCGATCAATATATTTTAGGGTAACACGACTGTTATTATATGTCGATTGACTGACATATTAGTACTTCAGAACACATAATAATTGTAGTGTAGCAACAATGCTCCACGTGAAGTTTATACATTTGTATGACTAACACAAATCTAGAAAGTTCATACGAAATCTGCCTTTGGATCTTTTGGATTTCAATATACATAGATTAGTAATGTGCCTTTATGTTTCTTTAATAGTTAACACAAACAATCTGCAACAGCGATTTGATTTCAAATTAATTTTGCTATTATATTATATGAATAGGTTGTAAGTAACACTAAAGGAAAAATCATATATTGATGACGTAAAATCACACATAGGAATGTCTGAATTTAATCAACTATATACAGAATGTGAGTTTGATAATGAGAACTAGCGCATAGTAACCGTTGCTGCTGCGTGTTTCAGTGTTTGCTATTTTGTTTATTTGAATCCCGACGAAAAAAGGGTGGTGTTATAATACTCGCTAAAGATCGCTTTTATCTGTTTTTAGGTTTGTAATGATGTAGTTTCGAAATGGATTGGTTGATATTAGTTTAGATTTTTTTCTGTTTGAAAGTATTGAATTAGATTCTATTTATGTAGTATAGTTTATAGTTATATCCACAACATTATCTCTTATCTTATCTTTATTTATGCATTTGGAGTTAGTTTTATATTGTGGCTCATGAACTCAATTTCTTTTGATTAGTGCATCATAACGGGGACATAAAGAATACATTTTGCAAGCAAATTTAATTTCACCATTTAGTGGATCGATCTGCAGCGCTCCGTAGTTATTACTATATCGATAAATTTACAGGTTAAGTACTGTAGATACAGACACTGGGAGCAGGCATATGCAGAATCAGACAAAACTAAGGAGACCAAAAAAACTTGAGTTCCATCGGGTGTCATCCTCAATTGCCATATGTAATAGTAACTTTAATATTGTACTTCTTGAGATATAAAAAGATTGTACTACAAGTACATAATTTTCTGTTCAGTTTCATAATCATTTAAACAATAGCACCATTGTGTTCTTTCATATTCCAATTACATATCATTGCATTACTTGGTCGTTGCCAAATCAATAGACATATATTTTATTCCTTAATATACACTTACTGTACTTATTATAGCGAACTCTGTTTAATTTACTATCTTAACAACGCTGATCATAAAATTTATAATACTAACGCATGTTAATATTTTAATAGGACAGTAAATTCATCGGAGCGGAGCAAGAATAATGGAGAATTGGCAGGGCGTAACGACATTGCTTAGACTGCTATTAAAAAATTAAAAGATCACTTTACTACTGATAAATGTTCCTTGGTGTACATACATGCGAGCATGAAATCTATGCTCAAAGAAAGAAATTAATTTCATTATTCAAAGAAATTACTTGAGAACTCATGTTAATAGTACAAAGAAAATGAACAATAAAATAAAATATGAAGTACATAAGGTGGGAACTAGCGGCGTTGAGGTATTATTCAGATTAATTTATATATTTAAACATTATTAAGACTTAAGATATACGAATAGCGACAGTCCGAAAAATGAACTAACCGTAGTCTTGTGACATATTATTTCATTTTTGTAATTTATTAGATTAGGATAAGGAAATCATTCATTTCTTTGATATTTTCTAAATATACACCCAAGATATAGTAACTGCCATAATTTTATCATAACATCTCTTGTACATTATCAAAATGATGCATTCATGAATTGTTAAGTAAATACATATAATTTTGAAACAGTATGTAAAATTTCGTTTCATTTATTTTATTTAATTCTAACGGTCGAAGGTTCCAATTAAAATATTATTAAGTAAGTATGTCTGTCAATTTTATACAAAATAAAAACGCCAAAACGAATAAAGTACTTTTGAAAACTAACGAGACTAAAGACATAATTTTAAACAGAGCAATTGAAGAGAAAAGTTTAAGTATTCCGTACATCAATATCAATGCGATAGATTTACAATCTAATAATGAAAGCGAAAAGAACATTAACAAAGGAAAAAACGACGGATGATATCCAGAAAGATAAACATTTTGCTAACAACGTAGGCAGTGTAAACAGAAAGTCTCAAGACACCAAGCGCCACATTTTGAAAGACTAGTTGATTTCATTAATCGAGCAATAAATATTCAAGTTTAGTACATACCAAGTACTTACGTTGATTGATCTTATAATTGAATGATATCGAATAAATTTTAAACATTCGCCGAAACATTGTCCATGGAGTTATATTCTTGAATGGAATTTGAAATTTTCATCCCAGGTAAGTCAATAAATATATGCATATTAAAAAGAGATTTTAGTCCCACTGGTCATGCCAAAAATATCAATTTGGAATTATTAGATATAGGAGACAAGTTAAGTGTTCTTAGTTTGGACTTTGGAATTTAGAATTTAGAATTTAAATTGGTTCAGATTAGTAATGTCAATTATTCGTTATCTGATAGTAGATTACATATAGCGGAGTTTAATTAGGAGTTTTGATCTCTGGTCTGCCGATGCGGGTCTGCCACGGCTTCAATGGTGGTGACGTCACGACACGCTCCAGTTCTGACTTGTCGCAGCCCGTCTGTCAAATGTAGCGTTACGATCTCTTACGTGAACTGTCAGCTACAGTTTCATTGTTTTTTGGCACTTGCCTGCTTATATCCGGTGTTTTATTCTATTCAATGTACTCTAATGTCTCGGAAATAGGTGTCGTTATTCAGAAATCTATTTATTTCTACATATAATTATTGTCCTTAAGAACATTCGCATAGAAGCTACTATTAGCTTTTAAAATGGAATCAATGAATTCTGCTAATTACTGAATTTCATATTTCAAACAAGATGAACATAAATTTAATAATATGACTAATTGTTCATTGCTTCTCACGATTTCAAGTAATTTAATAAGAGTCTGATATTGTATTATCGAATCTTTTTCAGTTCATTGTGATGAAAGTCACTTAAATTATGATATGGTTAGAATGTTAAAATTTTGACAGGTATCTGTCAAAATTTACATAAGTATATAGACGTTAAAAGTAATGTAGTGTAAATCCGCTTAAAGAATCTTCCAGTGATTATATTACCGTGGTTTATAATTATTATCGTTTTAAAACAGTTTTGAAAAAAAATATTGAAGATTTCATAATAATTTAAGCACATGATTAATTAATTAGTACTTTCCGTAATTCAAACGTCAGTCGGGTTGAAGACTTAATAAAACTTATATTACAATTTCCTCCGCAGCACTTACGAAGGGTGCATAAATGAGGTCCGCATTTATAACTACAGTGTGTTGTGTTTTGTTGCACTTGCCACGTTAGACCACTATTCACTATCAACCTAAAATGGACTCATAATAGCCACTTGTTTTATCCATGCACCTGCCGTTACCACATATTTGTTACCAGTACCTTTAATTGCTATCTTAAAATCTATTTGCGTGTATTCTGCAATTGCAGTATATGCTCGCATCATTTTAAAATCTAACATAAAAATAGATACGGGTTTATATCTTAACGGTTAGCATGCACCAGTTAGAAACCACATGGAAATTGACATATGAGTGTCTCTAAACATGAGATAGACTTGCTTCAATGCTTTCAAAGTGATTATCGAATAGGAAAATGTACCTCAAGAGTGATCCCGAAATGGTATCGGCGACCGGTGTCCAAGTTCCATGTGGCCGTGGTCGGTGCTAGCGGCGGCGCATGCGACCGTAATAACACGCTTATCACTAGACACTCACTGTAACCACGCTTGTAGACCGCTTCGACCCTGCGTCGCAGCGTCGGAGTATTGTTCAGCGGCGGTCCCAACGCGACTGCCGCGTGATCCCGCCTCTCCGCGAACACGATATATTTACGTCGGATCGTCAACCGCACTTCATGTCGTCCCGTGCACTCGCGGGGGCCCTGCCGCGGCAGCTTGAGGCTGATGACGGCGTCCTCCTGGGGCCAGTGGCCCTGGCTGCGGAACACCCTCTTGACTCTGACGGTGGCGCTGTCTCTGGCGAGGGACTGCACGCGCGCCACGAAGGCCGCCGGCGCGCGGTAGGCTCGCCAGGCCACGTCGGAGCGCTCGCAGTAGAGGCGGCGGGGCGCAGCTGCAGCGCTGGCGGCGAGGCACAGCAGGGCCCAGCAAATCGCCGCGCGCCCGCTCGTCTTCATCGCGCCATCGCCGCAGCGATTCGTTTCCGCTCTGCTCACGAAAGCGTCGTTACCCCGTCGGCGGCCGGCGCGCGACTGCCGTGGCCTCTACTCACTGAATCATTCGCCCCGCCCACACCGAAATAGTCTCGATACACTGTAGAGCACGCGTCTCTGATTTATCTCGTCCGATGATTAATTTGCGCTTGTTACATGTAATTAGTTTGATTAGCACCTGATTAAGGGTGTATTGAAAAGTTTTCTTATCGTGTTTGCTTTTAAAGCTTGCGTAGTGTACTTTCAATTAATCTTTGAATTAATTAATTTCGTTATAGATTTTCTTGTGACGACGTTTTTAGGCGTTCGGGGAGTGATATATGTATAATGTGAGTGTATGTTCGAGTAGTGGAGATTGTAGTAATTTTTTCATGTAAAAGTTTCATGTTGTAGCGCCGTCTACGAGGTCCGTAGCGCGTAGGCTCGTAGCTTTGACCTCTGTCGTAGACACGCTTCTTTATACTAATAGTGGAATTTCAAATTTATTATAGAAACATTACTTTCACTCTAATATTTTTTTATTTATGTTCATTATAATATTATATCGTTTTTCGTTATACTTATAAGTATAATTCTGAAAGTGTGGACGTAACAAGTTACGCGATAAATTTTAGTACTCACTCAATAATAATTTGAATATAAAATATGACGAATACTGAATTTATGTGTAATTCAACATTCATTTGTTTCATCCTAATAAATTAGTTATTGTGTACTCTACGCCATTTTTTTTGACACGATAATGAAATGATAAACCTGTTAATAAACGCAAATATATAAAATAGCATGCTTTGGCAAGTCATTAGTGAAGAAAAAGAATATAAGGATGAAGTCAAGATAATCAGCCGAATCCGATATATTTTATTTACTTCTATCGCCAGCGAGTTACTTGGCGAATTGTGTTCTAAATCTTATATATAAAATTCTCGTGTCACAGTTTTCGTTCCCATACCCCTCCGAAACGGCTTGACCGATTCTCATGAAATTTTGTGAGCGTATTAAGTAGGTCCGAGAATCGGCCAACATCTATTTTTCATCCCCCTAAATGTTAGGGGTAGTCCACCCCTATTTTTTTTTTATTTAAGGCAAAACTACGTTTGCCGTGACAGCTAGTTATATATATATATCAATTTAGAACACAAGTTGCGTATATTTCTAAATTGATATAATTGATAGATTCATTAGCGTAAAACCGCGGGCATAGCTAGTGGTAAATAAATATAACATGAATAATCTTATGGTAAATTAGATATTCTTACAGTCCTTCGAATTCATTCATATGACTGACATTCATTGACTGATAAAATGTAGTAGTCAAATTACAGTGCTATAACTGGACGGATCGGGCTGATATTTGGCATGCAGGTAGATATTAGGACGTAGGCATCCGCTAAGAAAGGATTTTGATAAATTCCACCCCTAAGGGGATAAATTAACACGAGCGAAACCGCGGGCAAAAGCTAGTAGATATATACAAATATGATGTAAGCTTCTTTCCCATACAAATTGTATAGAAAAAGGTGGCAAACGTATAACATCTTAATTACATTCCTTCCATGAAACCAATGCGTCAAAAACAATTGTACCTTACGTTCCCAAACTGCGGGCACAATACAATCTGCACGCACGTGCGTACCTCAAAGGTAAATTCCACAATGAAGGTAGTTCCGGTGTTTGGGAAAAAATGACCATTCATTCATACGTATGAATGACGCTACTACCTGGCTGTTTACATTTTTGTTTATCCCTTTTTTTGCCGGATGTGAGACAAATTGGTCACCGTTAGGTCTCGGACTGTGAGAAATATTGGCCACTTCTTTTGGTAACGATCTAAAACTAAATCCATGGGAATTATAAAAAATAAATAATGGAGTAGAATATAATAATAATAACTGAATACATTCATATAACTCCTTAAGTCTTAAGTTAAGCATATTTTGTAATATGTTAAACAATCGAAAGAAATATTTATGCACATAGTTCTTTTAAATCTTATTAATATTAAAAGCGAAAGTTTGTGAGTGTTTGTTACTCTTTCACGCAAAAAGTACTGAACGGATTTTGATGAAACTTTACACTTTACTATATACCTTATATATCACAACAACATATAGGCTATATATTTCACAAGGTTGAAATGGCAGGTACAGTTAGTAAATATATATATAGATAGATATTTACTTTATTTACATCAATAAATACATAAATACATTAGTTACGTTGAAAACAAGCACGTTAGAAACGTGCTCATTTTAACGTGAAATTATTTTTTTTTAATTTTCTACTACTGTTACTACTAAAAAACAAATATCTACTAAACTACTACTCCATTAGTAGATATTTACGTCGTCTATATCTTTCCTTAAAACAGTCCGAAGTAAATATAAGTAAAAACGTACTCGTTTCTACTTAAATTTTCTACCACTGCTCTATTACTAAAAAGCAAATATCTACTAAACTACTACAGTATCAGTAGATATTTACATCGTCTATATTCTTCCATAAAACAGTCCGAAGTAAAATTTAGTTAAAAACGTACGCGTTTCTATCAAAAATTTCTACTACTACTGAAAAATAAATATCTACTAAAATACTACTGTATTAGTAGATATTTACGTCGTCTATGTCTTTCCTTAAAATAGTCCAAAGTAATATTTAGGTAAAATCGTACTCGTTTTTAGCTAAATTTTCTACTACTACTACTAAAAAGTAAATATCTACAAAAATACTACCATTTTATTAGTAGATATTTACGACGTGTATATCTATGTCTTTTCCTTAAAACAGTCCGAACTAGGCTATGGAAATATTAGTATCGAATAGCGCAGTTAAACTCACCAATTGTATAATTTCGCCCGCATACCATTACATACTACATAAATATTTATTTATCTGGCATACATTTGATTTTAGCGGCTGATATCATTTACAAGATTGATTTATGATCCACATAATATAGTGAGGGGAGCTTGGGAGAGTATAGTTGGATTAATTATATTATTTTCAATAAACTTAAACGGGTTTTAATACGAAAATTTTAATAGGTATAATAAATAAATAATAAAAAATAAAAATAAATAAGCCGCTTTATTTCTTGCTTATTACAAAATCATGGTGTTAGTAAATTAGAAATATATATTTATCTCTATTTGTTAGTTTATAATTACATATTCAAGTTATTTTTTTAATAAAAAAAACATATTTTCTTACTAATATTATAGATGCGAAAGTAACTTTATCTAATGCGCTTTCACGCCAAAACTACTGAAGCGATTTGTATTAAATTTGGTACACTGATAGTCTAGACCCTGAGAAAGGACGTAAACTATTATTTGTTGTGTAAAAAGGGTTGTAAGTGCTTGAAAGAGGGGATGAAACGTTGTATGGTAGTATCGTCATTTTTAAAGCTAGAAGGTTTAAACTCATTTTTTAGGCTGTTGATTAATATAAATAAATATAACATTCAGTGTTTGTAAATATGTTAAAGAAAATAAGAGATGAATGTTTGTATGGAAATTCGTCATTCGTTGTTTATTACACGCAGATGAAGTCGCGGGCACAGATAGTGTATATATTCGTACGACTATAACCCCAGATGGGGGAGCCACAGGAATTATCAATTGACGTAGTAATCATTGCAATACCAGATGGAACCTAACCACTGATTGCAAATAATCTAAAGTGGCAATTCCAAAAACGAACCATCGATTAACAACACGCCTACTTAATCTAGATAGGCATAACCTCAAAATAATAATAGGGACAATAACAGGCCATCGTTCCTTAAACAAACACTTATACAAAATTGATGCTACAGACAGTCCCCTTTGTCGGGGCTGCTTTGAAGCTGAAGAAACGGCTGCTCACGTAATCCTGGAGTGCGCGGCAGTGGCCCAACAACGAACACAAATCCTCGGAACGGTGAGGTCGCTCCGTGAAGCCTGTGAAGACACCAGGAGTGTTCTGCGCTTCTGGGAGGAGCTTGGCTGGCTACTTTAGTAGTCTGGCTCTGCACGCACAACGGCCCGAATGAGAGGCTAATTGCGGAGACTGGAGTCCAACATACAATACAATACAATACCAGTCTGTTCTATGTCATAACAATGTAACGTCACGATAGTAACGCATCACGTGTATTACGTAAATCATCAAATTCAAAAATCATTTATTAATGTAGGACATTTTAGCCGCTTATGAACGTCAGGCATATCTATCTAATAAACAGACTGTAATGAATTGCTGTTCGTTAGTCTAGCTAAAACTCGAGAAAGGCTGAACCGATTTGGCTAATTTTAGTTTTAAAATGTTCGTTGAAGTTCAGGGAAGGTTTAAACGGTGATACAATTTGAATAAATTGCTAGGAAAGTACTAAAATATACAATTACAATTTTATTTCCTCATACAAACCGTACATACCTATCAAATAGGTTTCATTTAGAAATTGATTGTGTAACTAAATTTCAAAAATTCTTTGACATTATTTAATAGTGAGGCGAAACGTAGTTCGCTGGATCAGATAGTTAACAATATACTTTTATTATACGAGATATCTAATCGATGAACAAAACTAATATTTTTTTCATAATTTCATGCAAACTTTTTGCCACGCACAACAACATTGTGCTATCACTTACCAGTAATGGTATTTCCGAACCGATACGATATAGAAACCTTCAAGAAAAGATCTTATTCTTTCTTAAAAGGACGGCAACGCAGTCGCAAATACCCTGGTGTTGCAGGTGCTCATGGGCGGTCAATTACCATCAAGTGACCCGACAAGCAAACAATCTCGTTTGTAATAAAAAAAGAGTAGTTGCTATAAATAAAAAAACAAAAAATAACACTGAAAGTTTTGTGAGCCTGAGGTGGGTCGTTAGTGTTTTGTATAAACATCAAAAGAAAGAATCATGATTCACATTACTTCAAGGGCATCATAGGAAGTCAAAGGACCCGTCAAGAGCTACCAACTGTACAGGCAACACCTACATCTCGGCCAAAAGCATCCAGTCGGTAGGTCGCGCTTGGTTTATCTCTCTCGCGCCTGCTAGTAAATATAACTTCAACGTTGCCGGAATCGAATGCCGTACCATCGGTACCAACTCGATAGTTACTCGAATGCGAGTTTTGTTATTACAACAATATAAGAGTAACGATTGAGTATATGTACATTATGTATAACTAAATACATTATAAAATAACTAGCTACTCATCCCGGCTTCGCCAGTGTACATGTATTATACATATAAAACTTTCTCTTAAATCACTCTATCTATTAAAAAACCCTCTTCAAAATTAGTTGCGTAGTTTTAAAGATTTAAGCATATACAGGGACGGACAGACAACGACAGCGACTTTATTTTATACTCTGTAATGATGGTCGTATGCGCCAACATGTTTAATGCATCTGTCAGGCCTGAAGTGTTGCTCTGTAAGTATGGGTATTGAATCGAGTTACCGTGGTTGGTCCAGTAATTTGCTACTCACACCTTCGCGAGCACGTGTGGCTGTGACGTATATTTTCCATATTTATCTCTATTATCGCTCTTTACATACTACCATCACTATCTTATCTCGATTAGAAATTGCTATCACTAATATGGATTATGACATAATAAGTCATAATGTTGTTGTGTATGTAAATACCCTAAATATTGCGATACTAGGTATTTCACGTGACTTCGTCTGCAAATATTTTTTCACCTCTTACAGATTTTTTTTGAGGTAGCCTACGCTCTGATGTGATTTATATTCATGTTAAATTTCAATATACATTAAGTTCCGTTTGGTTTTGGTTCTTAAAGGATTACCTTTTAAGAATCAAAAGGACATATAGTTAAATAAATATACATACTGACAGTCAGTATAGGGTAACGTATCCCAGGGTGAGTCTATCTATCTTTATCTATCATGATTTCATTATTTTTTATAATCGATGTTTCCATCACTTTAAAAAAAGTTAAAACTGATTTTTATTCATGTAGCCAAATTCGAACTCACTACTTTTGAGGTCAAGCCAGGGTATTAACCACTAGGCTACTACGGTGTTTGAGGTAAAAATAAAAAGGCGGCGCGTATACGTGTGCGGTGTGCGCGCATCTGCGTGAAGTCGCGTGTCGCGTCAGCGGCCGACTTAATTAGAGCTCAGGACAAAAATGTGTAGAGACGTTTGTATATTTTTTTTTGCCTCCGCAATCCGCCTGAGCTAACGGTTTATAATAATAATAATAATAATGTGTAAAGACATTTTTGTATATTCTTTTTTTGTCTTATATAATACAACTTAACTAAAAGCTAAAACGGTTTATGCTGGCGGGGCACCTTTGAAGGATGATAAGATGAATATGAGGTCAGGTCAATTAGCCAAATGCCGTGGCAAATTCAGTGGAAATTTGTCACGATGGCTTCTAGGAGGAATCGCGTGGAGGTGGACCTAACATGGTACGTTGTTAGCAATGGGAATTACTAGTCCCATTACTATCAAACTCTTTCCCCCTAGTGTGTATATATTTTTTTCTAACATCTATTCAAAAGAGCAACACACAAGTTTTTTGCTCGTTCTTCTTGTGGTGAATCTGCGTCCCTTATGAGGTGTAGAATAAACAATATGACTATTCAAAAGTGCTTGTAATGTGTTTATTTGAATAAAGATTTCTTATAATCTTATATGTTGACGTGACAACCTCAATTAGAGATTTTTTATAAACCGTATGAAAATTCCACAAGCATAATGTTGTATGTTCACTGTGTAATTTTTAAACATTATTTAAGTTTTTCGTTTATTATTTTATATAGAAAAATGTTTTATATAAATATAATAATTCTTTTACATTCTATTCTGTTTATATTTTTTTATATAACAAAAATTTTCTGTAGTCACCAAAAATTTTTTCATAGTAAGATATCCTAGCAAAATACAATCCCTTTGCTCACATAATTGTGAAATTCTATTCTTAATAAAAAATACTGTTTATCCTAAAACCCACCGTCCTTTCATTTATATTTACTAGGATTATAACATTAACCCTTTGCTCACATAATTATCAAAGTGATTTTAATCAATTTCAAATGAGAATTCTTAATAAAACCGTTACACGATGCCTGACTGTTCGACTCCACGTATTTCTCTGCTTACAAACAGTCGGCGCGCACCTGTACATTGACTGATGATGGGGCCAGCCTGAATACGTAGTATGGTATAATACCTTACGACGTTATTTTCATAAATTCGGCGGGTGGCCGACTACCGCCCCGGGGATATCGCGCGCGGTATGTTCACACCGAAAGAGATGCTCGTGATATATGAAAGATATTTGAAAACCTCGGTGGTCTTGTTTAGTACACCGTTTTACTCCAGATAGTTGCGGGTTCGATTCTTCGCGTGATACAAATGTTTGTATCCAAGAGTATGATTGTAGGTATTGCTCTGGTTGTTGTTTATTATGTATGTATTTACAATAAAAATTGTTTAGTACCCATAACACAAGCTTTTACGGGACTGTGTCAATTTCAGGTTGTCTATCTCCACTGTTACACGAGATTGAAAAAATAACTAAAACGACTTTATTTACTGTTTATTTAAGAAAAGAAAGGAAATAAGAAACAAAAGAATCTGTTCTCTGGTATAACTATAACATATATAGTGTTTTTTGAACTGTTTGAATATGGGACCCCTTTAAACTAGATAAGTTTAGGCGTCTTTCTAAAACCCTAATAGTCTAGAACCAAAATCTACGTCAGTTGTCTAGTACCCATAACACAAGCTCTACTTAGCTTGGGACTAGATGGCGCTGTGTGACTTGACTGTTTTAAATTTGACGCGGTCGTTATTTATATATAATTAGATATATATATATATATATATATATATATATATATATATATATATATATATAAGATATATATATAGATAAAAATCACGTAGGAATCACGTTTTATATATTTTTATAGAGTTTCCAATAAATTGGCAGTATTACATATAATTACATAATATTGTCGAAATATCGGGAACTGAATAAGAATATATAAAACGTGTTAAGAATGAGTGCATAGCGGTTTCTATATTGATTATCGCATGCCTCTTACTTGTTATTGTGCAATTATTTATATAAAAATACATCTATTCAAAAGAGCAACACTCCATCTTCTTGTGATGAATTATTTCAATAAAGATTATTTCTATTTCTATTGGCAAAACCCCGTGATCTTTCCTAATTATACGTATCATTACGTCGTATAAAAAAGTCGCTGTCGCTGTCTGTCCCTATGTGTTCTTAAATCTTTAAAACTAACGGATTTTGAAGCGGTTTTTTTTAAAAGAGAGTGATTCTAGAGGAAGTTTTATATATATATAATACATGTACACTCGTGTGAATCCGGGGCGAGTAGCTAGTTCTTATATAAACTGAAATATGTTTGAGCATCGCTTTTAATATAAAAATTCCTTAACTAAAGGGAGGTCATGTGTGCTCCGCCGCGATTTTAATCGAGCATTTCGCCAATCGATTCCGATCGACATTGCAAAACTTTACACTGATTGAACTTTGCGATTCGATTTATGATAATAACCGATTGTGTGAACTGTAAATATGGAATTTTTAGACCAATATATACATATATATTATATATTTTACATTATCTGAATTGGATTGGATGGGTGTGCGCTCCATTCAGAACGCTCCCATTGTTTGCGTTTTGGTGCTGCTTGCTGTACGCGACATTGGGTTATCTAATAGTAAAAGTATTATCAAAATCGTATATCGGCTAACTGATTTAATTGAGAAGAATTGATAAAGAACACATTCTTCTTATGTTACTATTCACTTACTTTATCAGCCCCGGCGGGGCTATCAATCTACCATTTTATCACACCACCATGTACGTAGGTATTGACAGTCCTGATGCTGGTAGCTGGTGCTGATATTCTATACGTCTGGTGCAAGTACAGAAGCAGCAGATCAGAGTACGCGGCGGGGAGATCAGGCAAATCATTTAATCATGATTATGATAATATGACATATCATTTTCTATCTTCTTATAAGGATTTTTTTTTGTGGATGATAATGAAATGGTGCTCCCGCCTGCGCTAACGGTTTACGCTGGCAGGACACCAGTGGAGGATGATAAGATGAATATGAGGTCAGGTCAGTTAGCCCGTCGTGACCAATTCACTAGGAATTTATAACGAAGGTTTCCAGGAGGAACCGCGTGGAGGTCGACCTAACATGGTACATAGTAATGTTAATGGGGGTTCCATTGCTAGAACCCCCATTGACATTACTAACAATAGTTCCCATTACTAACAATCCCCTTTCCCTCGTCTTATAAGGATTAAGAATAGACAAATATACGTTTTGTTTGACGGGCGGGTTGTCTAGGTGTTTAGCACACGGCTGTATTTAAGATGGTAACGGGTTTGATTCCCCGCGCGGTATAAATTTTGGGTTTTTCTATGTATATTATGTAGATGTTTAATATTTAAATGTATTAGTGTATATATTAAAATCTATCTGAGTGTTTTCTATGTATAATATATCAATTATATAGTTCACATAACGCATGCTGCTTATTTTGGGACTAGATAGATCTGTGTGAATTGTTTAGGGATAACTTGATTTTAGTATATTACTTATAAAAGCGAAAGTTTGTGAGTATGGATTGATGTTTGTTACTCTTTCACGCAAAAACTGCTGAACAGATTATGATCAGGATAACATATAGGCTATAATTTTCAAGCGTATCAAACCGCGGACAAAGCTAGTATTATTATATTATGGTAAGAAGTAAGTAAGTTATTTATTTGTATGTTATATCACAAAAATGTTCATTTCATATCTGTTTCAAATGACAAATGATTGAACAACCTTGTTACATAATCAAGCTTGAGATCACCAGATGGCAATTACTACACGTGTATCACGTACGATGATAATTGTATCGATAAACCTTAATAAACCTTAAATGCAAACAATTTCAACCGGTAATGTGTCGAGTGCAACATTGTAAAAATCGTAAACCAATCACCGGCAATCGATTTCTCGAATATATCACAATAAAAAATGACCTGTAAAATATGAGCCAGTGTTGTGTTGATACAGTAAAAATATTAACTCGATATTTGGTTTTCTACTACTATGTGTGGCGAACAAACATACGGTCCATCTGTTGGTAAATAATAATAATAATAATAATCTCAGCACAATTCACACAGCGCCATCTAGATCCAAATTAAACTACCTAAAGCTTGTGTTATGGGTACTAGATAACTGATACAAATACATATATATATATTTTTTTGTAAATACATATACACAGAAAATACCCAGACCGATACAAACAATCATACTCATGAATACAATTATGTCGTGCGAGGAATCCAACTCGCGACTATCGGAAGTAAGACGGTGCAGTATGCTAAATCGCTAGACCATCAAGGCTGTCATCTCATCAGCAAATGACCTGTAAAATATGAGCCAGTGTTGCATTGATACAGTAAAAATATTAACTCGATATTTGGTTTTCTACTGCTATGGTGGCAAAGAAGCATACGACCCATCTAATGGTAAATGGTTGATGCCTGAGGTACCCAGGGTGACGTACGCGTTACCGATCCAATCCATTATGAATTCGGTTCTCTAATTGGATATAAAATAGCGTACTAATTTTTTTTTATACTATTAAAATGACAAAGAAGCTCACGGCGTACGTGAGTAAGCAGAAACCGTCACTATATACAAGGACATCACGTTATCACGCCCATCATGCAGCACCACTCAAGTTGCCATTGCGGAGGTCTAAGAAGGCCTTTAAACCCTGTAATTTCACGCCACGACCATGGTAACCGTTTACCATCAGATGGATCGTATACTTGTTTGGTACCATCGTAGTATAAAACTTTCTTAACATTCCATGAATTCACCGTACGAGTTTCGGGTCCATTGTGTGGCAGATAGGGAAACTTCGAGCAGTTCCCGGGACTTGTGACCCGGGTGTAGATAAAAGGTGTTCGTTGCGGACGTACTTTAACACTCAGCTTTACCACTCGTGTTTCTCTCCGTCCCCAGTCAAATCTGGTAGGAGCCTGCTAGTGCAGCTTTTGACATAAGTTCTAGTGTAGAACTTACTGCAGTTTTAGACTTCATTGGTATACCTGGCCTCCCACTTCGACCGCACTTAATTTTTTTTATAGTCTTTAGGTATTATTATATACTGTTATAGCTATTCATTGAATTTCCATTGTTTTCCGTTATTTTTCGAATACCGAATTCGAATTTCGAACTAGCTAGTCATTGTTTTTCCATTATCTTTCGAATAACGAATTGAAATCCCGAACAATCGCCACCTACGTTGACAAAAATAAAAATGTAAACCTTTATTCAAACTAATGTTGCTGATTTATTGGAATGCAACAGTGAAGTATTTTAATTAACTACATTTGTGTTTTAGGCTTTTTGTGTAACATAAAGGTGTTTTCTTTTTTTTTCTGACCGCGATCGTGTAGCGTTTTAGCACACTGCCTTATCTTACTATGGTTGGAGGTTCGATTTCTGTGCATTGTACATATTTGTATTTATTTATATATTGGTTTTTATATGTATTTTTTGTATTGGCAACTTTTTATTTTAATAACTGTGTATTATTGTAAACTTGTACCACATTTGTTTGAAAAGAATACGAGCTGAGTTTCCTGTCAGTTCTCTCGTCTCGAAATCATTCCGAACTGACGGTAGATTTCACATATCATAAGAGTCTGTAATAGACTTACATGAAAAAAGATATTTTGAATTTTTTGAATTTTGTCAGTCTCGGTGGTCTAGCGGTTCAGCATATCGCCTTACTTTCGATAGTCGTGGGTTTGATTCCTCACACGGTACTAACATTTGTATTCATGAGTATGATTGTTTGTATTGGTTCTGGTATTACATATATATATATTAACAAAAAAATTTAGGTATCTATGAATTATATCAGTTTTTCTGGTGTACATAACACAAGCATTGCTTAGTTTGGGACTAGATGGTGCTGTGTGAATTGTTTTGAGATATTATTATTACTATCATTTATCTCAGTATAGTTGAGGATGTCGTTTTATTATTAGTTTTATTTTTTATTTTTATGTAATTTCCTATTGGCAGGCTTTCATGATATTTAAATTTTTTAGTTTACTTGACTTCTTTGCACGTGTAAAGTTATAAATACTGATAAAAAGTTAAGTTCAAAGATTCGTTTTGAACTCTCATTGCCGCCGGTGTATTCGCCGCCAGTGAACCGTCTCGGTCGCGCGGTCGCGACCTCGCCGCCACGCATCGCGGCGCGCGCCCCCAGACGCACTAATTACTGCGACGATAGTATCCAATGTGGTAGGCTTGTGCATAATACTTTGGGACTTGGAACCCTCAATTTAGTTCAGTTAGTTCTTCTGCTTGCGCGTGATACTTTGGGACTTGGAGCCTTCAATTTAGTTCAGTTAGTTCTTCTGCTTGCGCGTAATACTTTGGGACTTGGAGCCTTCAATTTAGTTCAGTTAGTTCTTCTGCTTGCGCGTAATACTTTGGGACTTGGAGCCTTCAATTTAGTTCAGTTAGTTCTTCTGCTTGCGCGTAATACTTTGGGACTTGGAGCCTTCAATTTAGTTCAGTTAGTTCTTCTGCTTGCGCGTAATACCTTGGGACTTGGAGCCTTCAATTTAGTTCAGTTAGTTCTTCTGCTTGCGCGTAATACTTTGGGACTTGGAGCCTTCAATTTAGTTCAGTTAGTTTAGTTAGTTCAACTATTGTAGTTCATTCGCTTCCATTTCGAATCAGAGAGAGTTAGAGGCTAGTCAACTTATTGGTTATATGTTCTTGTTTCTCAAATTGCAAATTAAGCAGGAGCTGACCTTCAGGCATCCCTGACTACTCCGTAGGAATTAATGCTACTACTACTGCGACTATAGTATGTAATATGGTAAGATTGCACGTAATAGTTTAAAACTTAGATCTATTTAGTTCGTAGCTCGTTTTAAGTCACAAATCAGGCAGATGTTGGCCTTCAGCCGCTCCATAATTCCTTCCGCGGGTTTGTAGTACCATCGCACTCGCTTCCTATCATCTGGTGAAGCTTTAAAGGCCAATTGCGAATAGCATTAGAAGAGTCCTAAAAAAAAGTTACAAATGTAGTTTCGTTCTCTTAGACCTCTGAAATAATATCTTCTTGTAATAAATACGTTCTCATTTTTAGTAATTTTTCAATGTATTGAAAATCTAAAGAACTATAAATTCTTGGATTTTTACAACATACCACTTAGTCTTTTTTCAGCCCACAAATAATATAGTTATAGAATCTTATCAAATGAATCAAAGAGCGAAGGATCTGTCTGTAGTGTTCGTCTTTACCTACGCTCTTCTGGACTAGTTCGTAGGCGAACTACACAAGACTATACAGCGTGGAACGAACGCACACACCGTAACGGGAATCTTGATGGCGGTGTGAAAGTAAGAATGAATGATTAAGTTTTCGAGCTTCGCAATGTTTGGCTGGACATTCATTTATACAAGGTGATACAGAAAATATAGTCTAATGTAATAATGACTCTATATTGCGAAAAATACAGGAAAGTATTCTAACAACTTTACAATAGATTTACTTGTTATAAATAATCTCTTACAGACTACCAGATAGAAATCATTTACATACAAGGAACATATTCGACAATATGTTTATATATACATGTCAACGGAAAAGTATACTATAGGTACTCTGTACTAAGGTAGAGGTTCTAAATCGTTTGCATGAGTACCACTATCACATCTAATACCCGCCCCGCAAGCCCCTAAGCAAATTTTACACAGCAAATTGCTTTGTAGAATTTTGCTAGCAGCTAGTAATGCAGTTATGGGAGCAAAGCTAGTAGCTAAAAGCTAGTAGGCTATAAATTTCATGCGGTTGAAACCGCGGGCTCAGATAGTGTTAAATATGGCCTTTCATTATACATTTCCCAGTGAAAGCATCATCCCTTTGGTTTCATTGTTCGCTATCACAGTTGCAATCTTCCCTTGCGTCCGACCGTATCGTCTCCACATGCAAAGCTACTTACTGTTGCAGTCATTTTGGTTTATTATTCTACGTTAGTAAAAATTAATACTCTCATGTACAGAATATAAACTTTATATAAGCAATTTTGAATAGTCATATTTTATTTATTCTACCACTCACTCAGAACGCAGAATCAAGCAAACAGTCCTGTCAAAGAGGCCGCAACAAGGAATGTTGTTAAAGTTTATCAATTGAGTGAATTGAAGCGTAACTTCCGGAAATTGTAGGCAGGTGACCACTGGCACCGGAAGTGTGTGTCTGGCAATTGGCAGACAAAAAGTGCTCTCCAATACCATTGTACGTATATAGCGTCAAGGACAATTTTACGGTATACAATTCAATTATAGCATTACTTAATGAATTTATATTTTTTTAAATATATTAGGGGGATTGTAGACAGATGAGTCTTTTTTTTTGTGAATGATAATGAAATGGTGCTCCCGCCTGCGCTAACGGTTTACGCTGGCGGGGCACCAGTGGAGGATGATAAGATGAATATGAGGTCAGGTCAGTTAGCACGTCGTGACAAATTCACTAGGAATTTATAGCGATGGTTTCCAGGAGGAACCGCGTGGAGGTCGACCTAACATGGTACATTGCTAGCACTGGGATTTTTTTTATTTTATTGGGTTGTTTGGGCTATTGTCAGATGTTTGTAGCACCTGTAGCACTGCGACCTACTTAGATCTATTGTGCTCGCCCTTTTTCAAAGTTCGCTACCTAGACCCGTCAGGGACAAGAATTGAAGGATATTCTTAGGAGCGATGGTTTTTATCTACTCAGGAAAGAGTGTAAACTTTCCCTGGATGCACAGGGTCAAAAGTACTGGTCTGCTCAGCATACCTACCTGGACATGATTAAAACAACAATGAGGGTTACTAGTTCCCATTACTCACAAACCCATTCCCCCCAGACAGATGAGTCATCTGCTAGCAATGTACCATGTCAAGTTGACCTCCTCGCGGTTCCCCCTGGAATTATTTCTGGTGAATTTGCTATGATGGACAAACTGATCTAACTTCTTGCTTATCTTATCATCCTCCACTAGTGCCCCTCCAGCGTAAACTATTAGCACAGGTGGATACACTATCCCATAATCATCGATTAAAAAATATATAACACTAGCTTCGCTCGCGTTAATTTATCCCCTTAGGGGTGGAATTTATCAAAATCCTTTCTTAAGGGATGTCATAGTAACTTTATGCATGCAAAGTCTCAGCCCAATCGGTTTAAAATTGAGAACGTTTCATATAAACTTTCATCCGCCATTTTATCCCTTTGGGGGTAGAATTAATCAAAATCCTTTCTTAGCGGATGCCTACGTCATAACATCTACCTGCATGCCAAATTTCAGCCCGATCCGTCCAGTGGTTTGGGCTGTGCGTTGATAGATCACTATGTCAGTCACTTTTGAGTTATATATATTTAGATATAGAAATATAAAGCTTTCCTCTCTCCTCGTCTTAATTGTTTTTTAAGTAACATGTACATCTGATAGCCACTTATCGGTATTCTAGTCGTATTGTGATACAACCTTAACGAGGGCGGGCGGCCGCCCAAACGGCGCGGCGTCTCGTTGCCTAGCAACCAACCGGCGCCGCGGAGGCTGTAACGCCGTGAAGCACCGGTTTAATAGGCGATAACTAGTTATATTATACCAGTTGGCTGAAGTTGTAAACTGGCAATTTGATAGACTAAGTTTTCCCACTTGTGCAACAAAGTTCATAATATTGAGAGATAAGTAATTTTTTTATTAACTAATTACAAATACTAATTGAGTGACGGTGGTCCAGCGGTTTAGTACACCGCTTCATTAAAGATCGCAGGTTTGATATACAAACATTTGTATTCATTTTCACCGCTTATTTTTTTTTTTTCAGGATCACCAACAATTTACAATTATACAATTAATTTAATTACATGTAGGTTATGGTGTAATTGTACAATTATTTATAGGCGAACACAGCATACAAAATTATATACAAAAGTTATATAAAAAATCTTAATTTAACTGTTTCTTTTATACTATGAATTATGCTTATCGTCTATTATTTATACTATACCGCTTATATTTTATACATATGTTTATGATTTTACTGATACTTTTATGTGTTCACCAAATATAGGGTTGTCATTTCTAAATATCTATACAGGGTAACTACAAATCTCTTTCATTGAAAAATATAGCGAATTAATATTAAATATTTCTTCATGTGTTACTAAAAACGTACATACTTAGGGGAAACGAGTGCTGGTAACATTCTTTTGAACTGTGGCAAAACAGCCCTTCTTGGGATGCCCTTTGAAATTTATAATATACAACAATAATTAAACCTGGACAATTAACTAAGAGCCATCTAGTCTCACGGTAAGTAGAGCTTGTGTTGTGGGTACTAGACGACTGTTTTTTTTTTTTGTAAATAAATACATAATATATAGAGAATAGCAATGATAGTCCACCGACTCCGGCGACCTTGTGACAACCCTTTTTTTACTTCAGGAAAATCTTCATAGAAGCCCACCGGCTTAGGGGCCAAATGGGGACTGCCGGATTCTTACCGACCAAAAACCTGACGACTATTCACGTCCAACAGATCGCCGTAGCCATCGCACATGCATTCTCCAAGACCACCAGCGTGGTTCCCCTCGAAGGGACCTGTCATCTAGGCGTGCATGAATAGCTTCTGCACGCCACCTCCGGCCATGTCTTCGTGGTGAGCTTGGGATGAATCATTGTGACAACCCTACCATCGTATTATAACCTTTCCTAACACAGCAAAACGTTATGTACAGTGGTAAAGAAGCGTTTACGATGGTTTTTACTGTCACGTTTACACGACGAATGTGATTTGGTAACGCAACGAGCGATGGTCAGTTAAAATTATGCCATAATTTTTGTTTGAGTGCATCGGAAATAGGATCATTTTGAAGGTAGACACACCGAGTATCGCTTCAACTCATATTAACACAAAAAAGGTAAAAAAAAAGTTGTTAAAAGGTATTTAGTAAATTGAATGGAGCTGTGTTCCCACAATGACTGTTTTATTAAACATCAGAATAATTTTAATTATTCTTATTTTAATATTGAATAATTTGTTGTGTTCACGCTCCAGTCATATTGGTCCTGGAGTGGGAACACAATGACTATAAATAAAAATCTTTAATAATTGTAATAAATGTGTATATTTCCCAAAAGAACTTACAGCAAGAAGTCATAAACTGACATAAAACAGATATTAAAATAATATGAAAAATCATAAAAAGAATGGTGGACAAGATGCCAGTAATATTATTCATATTTGTTAATCATAAATATGTATGATGGTAGATTAATGATGGTAAATAATAATTTTCTGTAAAATTTTATATTTATATACTTGTAATAAATTTAATATACATGTATGTTATTTATGTATGTATTTATGTATTCACACGTTTCGACTTGTAAATGTAATCTTACAAGGATTATTTAAAAGAGCAACACACAAGTTTCTTGCTCGTTCTTCTTGTGATGAGACAGCTTTCCGAACGAGTGGTAGATAAAAAACAAATGTTATGACTATTCAAAAGTGCTTAAATTAAGTTTATTTTAATAAATGATTTTCTATTCTATTCTATTCTATTCTATTCTATTTACTACATAATAGACTGCGTCTCCGTGTACGCATAAGGCTATCCTAGTTTTTAGCACACAGCAACAAATTTTACTTGCAAATATCTTTGATCTTGTTTTGTATAAAAAAAACTTTTCATCAGCCTAATTCTTGTGGGTAAGTTCAGTCTGAGAATAGGACGTAAATTATTTGTCATACCCCAAAGTGATATGATTTTGTTTAATATATATGGCAACATAAATACACCTTTTTTCAGACTACTCTAATGCTGTTGGCCGCAGCTGGCCTTTATAGCTTCACCGGACGATAGAGGGCGAGTACAGATGACACTCCAAACCAAAGGAAAGACTTATGAAGCGGCTGAAGGCCAAGTTCCGCCTGACGGATACGACTTTAGTCTGAGGGCACCGCTAGGGGCTCGAACTTCGGATAAGGCCGTCGAAATTTCGATCCCCGTTTGAATTGGGATCGATCGGAGGGGACATAAAGAACCATATCAACCTGAATAATATTCTTACGAGGATAGGCCTGTACCCAACAGTGGGAAAAGTATTTAGCATACTATTGCCTAATCGGTTTTATACGAGGAAAGGAGTAGAGTATTGTATTCTTACTTCGTGAGAAATTTTGATTTTTAGACGAAAATGGTAATATTATTTATACAATAGGTACACATTCCAGACAATATCAATCCTTTCAGTATTTATGTGTAGTCCTGGCTTCTGAACTAGCATTAGCCGTATGACAGAAGCCAGAAATGAAGCCAGAATGGTGACTGTAAAGTTTCCGAATTGGTCAAAATTCGAAGTGACCAGTAGTCCCCGCGGCCCGCGCCCCTCGCCTCGACCACCCAACGCCATTGTCGAGTGTCGTTCGTCGGCGCTATTTGCTGTGTGCGTAAGTGAATCTGCTCCTATCGAGTTCTATTCGCTATCGACATCAGTTTCAAGAAATACCATAAATTATTAACATTGTAAATTAAATAAATAATTTTCTTATTTTTTTCTTATTTCCTATGTGCATATTATCTACTTGTTCGATATTTAAATCCGTTCCACTAAGATTGCCTGGAATAATTGCTTTTAGCAATAAGGCCGCCTTATTGTAAGTATAGATGTATTCTTTAATATATTGTTTATGTCTTTCTTTTCTGTGCGTTACAAATAAACTATGTTATATTCTATATATATCTATCTAATAACATTGACTTCTATGTCCCGAAATTAAAGTGAAAAATAGGCTTCTAATTGTTTTTATTACTGTTATTATATTATACCCTAGCTTTTGCCCGCGGCTTCGTGCGCGTTAATTTATCCCCTTTGGGGTGGAATTTATCAAAATCCTTTCTTAGGGGATGCCTACGTCATTGTAGTTTTATGCATGCAAAGTCTTAGCCCGATCGGTTTAATATTGACAAAGTTTCATACAAACTTTCATCCTCTATTTTATCCCCTTGAGGGTAGAATTAATCAAAATCCTTTCTTAGCAGATGCCTACGTCATAACATCTACCTGCATGCCAAATTTCAGTCCGATCCGTCCAGCAGTTTGGGCTGTGCGTTGATAGATCACTATGTCAGTCAGTCACCTTTGAGTTATATATATTGAAAGAGGGGAAAACAAATTTATGTGGTATGATGTAAAAAATATAACGGCTACATAATAATAATAATAATCTCAGGACATTTCACACAGCGCCATCTAGACCCAAGTTAAGCTAGCTGAAGCTTGTGTTATGGGTACTAGATAACTGATACAAATACATAGATTTTTTTCCGTAAATACATATTATACATAGAAAACACCCAGAACGATACAAACAATCGTACTAATGAATACAAATGTTTGTGCCGTGCGAGGAATCGAACCCGCGATCATCGGATGTAAAGCGGTGTGCCAGACCGCTATACCACCGAGGTGGTCAGGTTACATGTTACATTTAAACAAATACTATGCACGGAACCTCGCACTGTAATTACTGCATTCTCACGTGTAGGAAAACCATTCGGTGTTAATGTTTATCACATGGAAACCTTTTCATTCCTTCGTCACGTACGTTACCGTGATATATATAACAATTATTCACTAATTTATTCGATACACCATAGAGCCGTCGAATCGAAATGAACGGCGCCGTGTAGCCCCCGTCGACCGTGGGAACTCGCAGATTCCGCAAGATTAATCCATCGGACGCTTCGTCTCACTTTGCATAGTTGATTTAGGTATACGACTGTGTTTTGTGTGGTCACTCTATTCTCCCAAATTTGAATTTTAATAACTGTATTTATCATAAACATGTTCCACTATTATTTGAAAAAAATTACGAGCTGAGTTTCTTGTCAGTTCTACTCATCTCGATATCATTCCGAACTGACGGTAGATTTGACATATCATAAGAGTCTGTAATAGACCTACATGAATAAAGATATTTTGAATTTGAATTTGAATTTGAATTTTGACCGACTCCAAATATGGCGGTTTTCAATTCGATTGCATTGTTTTTGGCGACGAACGACCTAAACATATATATGTTAAGTATAAATAAACAAATAATCCTGCACAATTAACACAGCGCCATCTAGTCCCACGGTAAGCAGCTTGTGTTATGTGTACTAGACAACTGATATAAATACTTAGATTTTTTATTGTAAATACATGCATAATATACGAGTACATAGAAAACACCCAGACCGATACAAACAATCATACTCATGAATGTTCGTACCGTGCGAGGAATTGAACCCGCGACTATTGGATGAAAAGCGGCGTTTTATACCGCTAGACCACTGTGCCTATGATTGGCATATTGCCAAGTCGCTACAGATCGATCCCCCATCCAATTCAAACGTAAATCGAAATTACGACCACTAAGAACCCCTAGCAGTACTCGCAGAATGAAATCCTATCCTTCAGGCAGGAGTTGGCGTTCAGCCGCTACAAAAGTTCTCCGGAGTGCCATCTGCACTCGCCCTTTATCCTAGCTACCTTAAGATATAGAGATGTGATTAGACTTTGATATAGACTTTCCACAAAGTCGTCTCTACCTAATTCACATTTGTTAATGCCCAATTTACACACAGCCCGAGTGGGCAGGGAAGTGAGCAGCGAGAGTGTAAACACGATTGGAAGCACTTCCCACGCCATTGGCGCTGCCACTCGCGCTGCCCGGCGCTCCCTCGATTGTCGGTTTTTCGTGCGCGAGTCAAAGGACTGGCAGCGCGAGTGGCAGCGTGTTTTTACATTCAGCCCTCTCGCTCAGTTGTCGCCCGGCAATATTTCCGGCAGCGCGAGTGGCAGGGGAAGCGGCTGAATGTAATCGTAGCATTATTAATATTTTTAAAGACGTATTGCGAGGGCCTTCTTATCTGTAGTTAAGGTTTCGATCTAGTTCAGATTCCAAACTCTCACATGGGATAACTTGAATGTTTAAATTTAAATATAATTTATTTACATTGTAAGATTCATTGTAAGCAGTAAATAAATATTGTGCTCACTTATTTGGAAGTTTGAAAGGTGAAATAAGGTGATGAAATAAACATCCACATTACCTATTCTTAAGAGGATTCTGAAGAAAGAGTCTTTTTATTTGATGAAATTAATTTTTTTTGTTGATCGACCAACAAATCATCCACTATGAAGTTAGTTATCACTTGAAAGAAGTTTTTTGAGGTATATAGTGTTGACTTAATTACGGGTTTCCACTGAATGCATAAATGTTTACATAAGTTTTGTATTTTTTTATTACTATTATTGCTTAACGGTGGATCCGTTAAACAATAAAATAATAGCAATTCCTTTTATTCACTAGTGTTTAATAATCAAGTAATTTCCAAATAAAAATGAATTTTTAATACGCCATGTTAAGGTATCAAACTTTTGTTATAATAATTTTCAAATTTCGAATTTCGAATCATTACGTAAATAAAAAGTAAAATATACTTAGATGGCCAAGAAGGTTTTATATTCAAAAGAAAGAAAAGAAAGAAAATTGTTTATTTGGTACACTGAAAATAATTTTTAAAATTTGATTTACATTTTATATTAATAATTAGAGTACCAACTAGGTCTCCGCTCAGCATATGTCGTGACGGGGTGCCACGACGCTGGTTTTCAGCGGACACCTTTATATACAATAAACATAATAAAATAAATATTCATATATATAAGGAAAGATAACATAATTCGCAAACCAGTTACGAAAACAATTTTCGCAAGGCATCAATATATGTACAAATCTGCAGATCTCTATATTAAGATGAATAAAGAAATATAGGTGTATCCATTAATATTAAGAAACTTAAAAAACTACACAGACGTCGAAACTCTACTGCAATGCTATGAATTACCACAGTAACTACACACACACACACACACACACTCACATACACACACACAATCACGCACACATACTTTCACATACACACACACATTACACTATATATATTCAAACTAGCACATTGATATTAATACAAATATGCCGCTTGTATACTTATTATTATATTTTTTTTTTCTTTTTTTTATACTAATAAGTAACCGTGGCTTTAGTTTATAATATTAGTTATTAAATGGCTTAAATAATCTAAAAAAAAAACAAACACATATGACAATGTATATGGAAGAGCGGGATGTACCTGACACAGGCATTTCCATGCTTACTAGGTCATCCCAACACTATGTTATTGTAACTGAATTGTTTTTAAAGAAATAAACATTTTTTCCTTTTTTCATTTTCATTCATACTTAATCAATTATTATATATATTTTAATTCTAACTATTAATGATCGGGTTTGACTTTTGTTTCTATTGATAAGTAAGATTTCATGTTAGAGAAGCATGAAATCTTAGAACTTCAGAATGGCGATGCGTAAGTGGTAAGGGTATCGCATACTGACATCCTGTCTGTCTATAGTCTGTGGTCATCGTGTCTTATTACTAGCTGTTCCCGCGACTTCGCCCGCGTGGAATTTAACTTCATTTTTCCAAAAAATAAAAATAGCCTAAGTTACTCCTTATTACATCAGCTACCTGCCGAAAAAAGTCCCGTAAAAATCGGTCCAGCCATTTCCGAGATTAGCTGGAACAAACTGACACAATAGACTAAAATTGTAAAAAATGTAATTTTGGTGTATGTACCGTATTTATATTCATATGCATGTAGTAAAAAACGGTTATTTCTATATTTACACTCCAATTTTATTTACATGTTCAAACTTGTGGCGGCGTGGTGGGCCGGGTCGATGTGCTCCCTCTAATATGGTTGAGTGCAATGATAGCTGGCTCATCCGTCATACTCGTAAACGGGTGCTGCTTGTGGGGACTGGTCTGTTCAGGTTGCGAACACTGATTAGATTTTTTGATTTTTTTGATTTTTTTATATAGCATATGCTGGTGGTCACTCTATTCTCCCAAATTTGAATTTAAATGAAATAGTATTATTGTAAATATGTACAACATTAAAAAAAAATACGAGCTGAGTTTCTTGTCAGTTCTTCTCATCTCGAAATCATTCCGAACTGACGGTAGATTTGACATGTCATAAGAGTCTGTAATAGACCTACATGAATAAAGATATTTTGAATTGAATTGAATGTATATATATTATAGTATTACATAGGTGATGGTTACCACTTACCATCAATTGAGACAACATAAGGTTTCTCATTATCGTATTATATAAAAAAAAGATATAAATGGTGAGGAAAATGATATATCTTATTAATATTATAAACGCGAAAGTTTGTGAGTGTGGATGAATGTTTATTACTCTTTCACACAAAAACTACTGAATGGATTTTGTTGAAACTTTACAGTAATATAGCTTATATATAAGAATAACACGTGGATAAAGCCGCGGGCACAACTAGTGCAAGTATATAAATGTCACGAGGTCGAAGTCACGGGCAGAAGCGTTTATTAATAAACCAAATAAGTACAAAGACGTGACAATAAATGTGTGATTGCCAGCTTTTGAAATTGTTCACACACATACCACGAACCAAAACAATCGCCACTCGCTCCCATAGTCCTTCATCCGCACACACCGCTATTTAAACTCAGCTCTTACGCCGTAGAAGCGAATATTGCATTCTCGACATTCCATATTAATATGGAACAAGTTACGAGAGGGAACGAGTTTGGTGTACATGGCGAGAGCGTATAATCCAAGGCCTATAGTTTTCTGTTTTTTTTTAAAAAAAAAATTTTTATTACGATGGTGGCAATCAAGCATACGGCCCATTTGATGGTAAATGGTTACCGTAGTCTATGAACGCCTGAAACACCAGGAGTATCACATGTGCGTTGACGACACTTGAGAAACCTTAATATACGGTTATAGGGGTTCTGTGTAACAATACGAGTATAATAATTCTTTATTGGAACTAAAAACTATAATATTTTACAAAGTAGAGTAGTGTAAAGTAATATTACTTAGATAATTGCGTACCGATTATTTTTTTCATTAACGTTTAGTTAATGAACTTGAAGGATGTATGACTAACTTAAGCTCGAGCAGTTACGTGGTTTATTTTAACTTTATTATTTTGTTAACAAAACTATACATAAGAACATATTCTATAATAGAGTACGCATTAAGATTTTTTGTTAGCGATATGCAAGTGAGTAATAAGTAATGATGTAAAAGATATGTTGTTTCATCATAATTTGCTGTTAAACGTTTTTATTTATATTTATTTGTAATCGTTCTTTTTTTTTCTTTTCGCAAAAGAAGTCTGTGTCCAACTATATTAGTGTCAAATTTCATAAATATTTATTCAGTAGTTTTTGCGTGAAAGGATATCTAATAATAAAGATCCATCCATCTATCCATCCAATTCCATACACACAAACTTTTGCAATTGTAATATTACTAGCTGTATCCACGACTTCGTCCATGTAAAATGACGATATTCACATACATACAACCTTTCATCTCCCCGTTCAACCCCTTACAACCTTTTTATTGCATTAAACATAGCCTATGACCGTTCTCAGGGTTTAGACTATCAGTCTACCAAATTTCATATAAATCGGTTCAGTAGTTCTGACGTGAATGCGAGACAGACAGAGTTACTTTCGAATTTAAAATATGAGTAAGGACTAAGATAAATATTTCATTAAACGTCGCTCGCTTGTGCCTTGGGCCAAGCTACAAAACGGCCGATGTGAGAATTTGCATCGAATGGTCTTGGGACGCGCCGACGCAGCCTCTAGTGGGACAAAGTTTGTATATCTCGTATTTGTTGTTGCGTCTTTTATTTATATATGTGCGTATATGGCAATTTTTGTTGTTGGAAAAATAATAGGTTATTTTATTTACATGTATATTTTTATAAATTATTTAAAAAAATAATGGTTTACTACGACTGGATAAAGAAAACAAATTAATTATTATTTATTTTTTTAATGTCCTCGGTGGTCTAGCGATTTAGCGGTATACAGCCTTACTTCTGAAGGTTGCGGGTTTGATTCCTCGCACACTGCAAATATTTATGTTCATGTTTGTATATGTGTATTCTTAGTTTTAACACAGATAAGATAAAATATTACATAGTTTTAGTAAGTAATAACACACGTACTTAGTCGATGGCACAGTTAGTGTTTTTTAAGGATCTTGGTTCATTCAAATTATCATCTAACAGGGCTGAGCAACATGCGGCCCGCGGGCTGCTTGCGGCCCGTTAAACATGTTTATGCGGCCCGCCAAGCTTTGTACAATTAAATATATTTATTCTACTTTCTCTCATCAACATTTTGGTATAAAATTAATTACAATAAAATTTTAGTACATCTCATAATCGAAATATTTTTAGTAAGTTCTAACTGGTTCACAAAAAAAGTTTTTATGAATACCACACGTATTTAGTCGATGGCACAGTATTGTTTTTTAAGGATCTAGGTTCATTCAAATCATCATCTAATACAGGGATGAAGAACATGCGGGCCGCGGGCCGTTTGCGGCCCATTAAACATGTTTATGCGGCCCGCCTAGCACTTCTATATTTGAATTTATTTTTTCTAATTTCTCTCCTCAACATATTGTTACAAAATTAATTATAATGAAAATGGCATGTAAGTGCATACTAAACCGAAATAATTTTTTTGTGATGAGTTACTCATTTGTCGGCCTCTTGTTCAAACATGCAATACGTAAGTTTACATTAACAGTTGTATAGGATTTTTATCCATTTTAAAATTTCATATTTTTTTACTGTAATGATCATTATAAATACATCATTAATTGGTACTAGAAATTAGTGCGGACCGGCATATTTTTTTAAAATTTCAATTTGCTTTAAATTAAAAAGGTTGCTCACCCCTGATCTAATAGATATATCAAATTATATTCACGCTCAATGACTTCTCACCGAAAACGAACGTGCCCATGAAACATAACCGAGGATTATGAACTATAAAAATGTATTGGAGTGTTAAAATTTAAATAGAAAATCTTTACTTTTTAAATTTGATTTTATTCTAATGTTTAATGTATTATTAAAGTTTTGTGCATTATTACCAATTAGTTAATAATTTAAGTGCGGCCCGCTAAAAAAAATGGCCCGTAGATTAAAAAGGTTGCACACCCCTGATCTAATAGATATTTCAAATTCAAACGTACGTGTCCATGAAACATAGCCGAGGATTATAAATTATGAAAATGTATTGGAGTATTGGTACCAACGTTTGTGTAAAGACGTTTTGGGAATCCGAAAAGGACACGTCTGGACCTCTCGGCGGCGTTTGTTGTTTTTTTGGACGTTTCGCCGTTTGTCGGTAGTCACGAATTTACTGTAACACAATTAGGCGCGGCGAAAGTGAAGGACGTTATAATTGTGAATCTAGAAAATGTTTGTTTGTGGTCTAGTGGTGGTGGTGGTGGTTTATTATCCGATGGTCGCGGGTTCGATTCCTCGCATGCACATTTGTATTAATGAGTATGATTGTTTGTATCGGTCTGGGTGTTTTCTATGTATTTGGAAAAAAATCTATGTATTTGTATCTGTCATCTAGTACCCATAAGACAAGCTTTAGCTAGCTTAACTTGGGTCTAGATGGCGCTGTGTGAATTGTCCTAAGATTATTATTATTATTATTATTATAAAAAAAAACAATAAAATAGCCTTATAATATTTCGTAATGAATAGAGTATTAATAGAGCATTTTTCTGTATTTGTTTCATCATGTACAGTACAGCTTCATCTATATTTATTCCTCTCTGCTCGAAGTGATGGTTTTTTTTTCAGAGATGATAAGGATATGGTGAACCCGCTTGCGCTAACGGTATACGCTGGCGGGGCACCAGTGGAGGATGATAGGATGTGTTTTAAGTCAGGTCAGTTTGTCCGTGGCTAAATTATAAGATATATAAGATTTTTTATATATTTATTCATGAACAATGTACATTGTATTTGAATGTTGATATGTCATAGATTGATAAACTTATAAATATATAATATAATATAAACTGACCACAATGGTCTCCAGGGGGGACCGCGTGGAGGTCGGCATGACATGGTATATTGATAGCAATGGGGCTACCATCCCTTGTTCTTCTCGTGATAAGACAGCTTTCCGAATGAGCGGTAGATTAAAAAAATAAGTAATGACTATTCAACAGTACTTAAATTTAAGTTTATTTGAATAAATGATTTCTATTCTATTCTTTTCTTATTCAATTTCTTTTATTTTTATTTTCTTTTAAGTTGTTTATTTCTTTAGTGTCTTACGCAATTAAAACAAACAAGCTTATTGTAAGCAAAAATAATGTAAATGTATATTTATTGAAATTTTATTGTGTAAAATATTGTGTATTGTTCTTATATTAAATAAAAAAGAATAAAAGAGAGAGAGAGAGATCAGACTACAAAATTGTTATTTTATATTTATTTTAATTTAAGTAGTTTATTTATTTAGTGTCCTTTGCAATTAAAACAAACAAGCTTATTGTATGCAAAAATAATGTAATTGTATATTTATTTGAATTTATTTGAAATTTTAGTTGTGTAAGATATTGTGTATTGTTCTTATATTAAATAAAAAAGAATAAAAGAGAGAGAGAAAGATATGACTACAAAAATTTACATTTTTAAAATATTTTTGTAAAATATTTACTCATTAGCTTTATGGCTAAAGAAATCCACGTAACTTTCTTAATTTTTTCTTTATGTAAAATATTTACTCATTAGCTTTATGGAAAAAGAAATCCGCGTAACTTTCTTAATTTTTTCTTTATGTAAAATATTTACTCATTAGCTTTATGGAAAAAGAAATCCGCGTATCTTTCTTAATTTTTACTTCATGTAAAATATTTACTCATTAGCTTTATGGAAAAAGAAATCCGCGTAACTTCCTTAACTTTTTCTTCATGTAAAATATTTACTCATTAGCTTTATGGAAAAAGAAATCTTTCTTAATTTTTTCTTGTAAAATATTTAGATTCAAATGGTTAACGAGCTGATTTACCATTAGATGGTAAGTGGCAGTGGTCACCTATATTACCGTGTTCCGTCCTTGGCTATGATGAAATAGTTACAAACTAAAAAAACCTGACACTATTGTATACCCTTGATTTAATTAAGAGGGTATGATATTATCAAAATAAATAAATAACAATATAAATGAAATATAAACTTTCTAATATTATAAAGACAAAAATTTGTGAGTATGGATGGATGTATGTTTGTTACACTTTCACACAAAAATGACTAAATTCATTTTGTTGAAACTTTACAGTAATATAGCTAGCTGTGCCCGTGGACTCGCATTAAATTTATAGCAAATATGTTATGCTGATATATAAGCTATATTGCTGTAAAGTTTCATCAAAATTCGGTCAGTAGTTTTTGCGTGAGAGAGTAACGAACATCCATCCTTACTCACAAAGTTTCGCGTATATAATATTATTAAGATATATCAGAATGACAGGCTAGAAATTTCAGGCGAGTGAAACCGCGAGCACAGCTAGTGTAATCATTACATAGTATAAAATAAAGTCGCTGTCGCTGTCTGTCTATGTATGCCTAAAACTTTAAAACTACTCAACGGATTTTGAAGCGGTTTTTTTAATAGATAGAGTGATTCAAGAGAAAGGTTTATAATACATAAAATAATAAAATTATGTCCAAATAATAAAACTAAAATGCTAGGGGTGGACAACCCTTATCACTATTTGTTTTATACTATGTAATGCTATATATATGTCAGTATGTATATCTTAATGTTTAGTTGTTATTATATGAACATGTGAATACAATAGTTGTCAAAAATGTTCTTTTTTTCTTTCCTCCCTAACACTTGATCTCTTAACATTTGATAATGTAATACCTCCTTATAAATTACTTTAATTATTGTTATACTTAATTAAATATAACCAGCGTGTCACTGTGATTTGTGTTTGTTACCTGTGTTACATCAAGAAACGTGGTAATTGTGCTCCACTTGTCAATCACATCTCGAAAATGGCTTGAAGTTGTCAATTAGTTTTGAATTCTAGATGTGGAAATGAGGTAATCCTATAATTCTGAATCGGTTGTCTTATATAACATTCAATATTCAACTTTAGCCGTTTTTGCAACACTTTTTTTTAAATAACCCTGGACAATTAACACAGCGCCATCTAGAATTTTTTTCGTAAATACATACCAAGTTAATCTAGATCGTCAGAAGAAAAGACTTGTGTCATGCTCCGCTCCTATTGATCACGTGATGTTATGGCCTATATATAGTATTCGATGATACAAATACACAGATATTTTTTTTCTGATATAACTACTTGGATATATATATTGTTTATAATATATATAACAATTAACAGTCATAAATACAATTGAGGAATCACCCGCGTCAATTTATGTAACACTAGTTGACCCGTTTTCTAGTCCCAAGCTACGCAGCTTACAAATCTTGTATTTTATGGGTGACATAAATACTTATATACATTTTTTTTTATGAGAGATAAAACTAGGATTATTGTTTATTTTAACAATTATGTTTCTCATCCCTTAAATACATTTTTTTTTATATAAAAGTACATATGTTTCTCATCCCTATCATTGTATCCGCGACCATCGGGAGTAAGGCGGTGTGCTAACCGCTAGATCACCGGTATTAATTCACTTAATCCAGGACGGACCTGACCTTCATGCTCATCATCATCACTGGCAGCCTAGCATATACCGTTACCACAAACTGGTGCATTCCATATTCAAACATTAAAAAAAAAACTGAATTCCACGCATACCTACATACAGAGCCTGCCCTTAACCAGTGCACAAACAGCCGGGCTCGCAAATTAATCGGGCTCCCCGTAATCCCGGCTCGTTAGGTGCGAGGGGCGAGGGGCGGGGGTGCGGGGGCGAGCGGGGCGGACCACCGCCGCGCGCGCCGTTCTGTAATCTGAGTGCGCGCGCAACGCACTAAAGGGAGGACTTTGTTACTGTGCCATTTGTGAAGGATTTTTATTATATTTAATTCTACCTTTATTCCTCGGTGGTCTCGGGTTCGATTCCTCGCACGGTACAAACGTTTGTATTCGTGAGTATGGCTGTTTGTATTGCTCTGGGTGTTTTCTATGTATATTTGTATGTATTTACAAAAAAATCTAAATATTTATATCAGTTGTCTAGTACCCATAACACAAGTTCTGCTTGCCGTGGGACTAGATTGCAATGTGTTAATTGTCCAGGTTTATTATTATTATATTACAGACCCTTATGATATGTCAAATCTACCGTCAGTTCGGAAGAAGATAAGAAGATCTGACAAGAAACTCTACTCGTATTCTTTTCAAATAAATGTGTCTACATGTTTACGATAATACAGATACATTTTTAATTTCAAGAATATTTGGGAGAATAGAGTATCCACCAGCATCTGCTATTGCAAAAGCAAATAGTGTAACCAGTGTTCACAACCCGAACAGACCAGTCCCCACAAGCAGCACCCGTTCACGAGTTCGACCGATCGGATACTCATTGTGTTGACTGATTTATTCTGAATTGAGAATGTTACATGCAATAGCAATAAATCCCTAACAGATCGACCTTCGCTTGAAGGAGGAATTAGAATAATTGCGACAAGAATGCTTAGAATTTATTATTTTACATATTAAAATAATATATGTTTAATTTTAAACCAACCAAGCGGTTAATCCTGGAAACAATCGTGGTTAAATCCTGATGAAGTTAAGGATGGACTAACAGACATGACTTCATGCTGTCAAGTCATCCTCCACTACTTACTACAAAGTAAAACAAACTCATCATCATCCAAACTCACTCACCTTTAAACGTTTCTATGTTTAATGGCCACCTACTCTAGAGACTGTAGGCTTAATTTTTGATATATGATATTTCTTCAGTAACAGTGTATATTGTGTTTGAAATTATACAATTTTTGCTGCTAAGAAAATTTTCAACACTGTAATAGGATTGCTCCAACAGACAACGCAACCTCTCCCTAAAAAGCTTCCAATTATGTGTTTTCTTTAAACTATTGGGCAAAGAGTTATATGCTTCACAATATTAAGGGTAGGTTTTATTATGTTAAGGTAATCATAGGGTCTCGATTCTCCCTAGTCTCACTACCAACAATACTTTTTACAAACTCTGTTAATAGCACCAATATGTATAGGCATGGACAGTCAAATTCTGTATTCTTTAAAATATTGCTTACAGGATTGCAACAGGATAAAATTGAAATTAAACATATATTATTTGAATATGTAAAATAATAAATTCTAAGCATTCTTGTTGCAACTATTCTAATTTTTAATTATATATGTATGTTTTTCTAAATTCAAGTAACTTTTCTAGGTGGCTAGTATCAGTAAGTCTCACTAAGATCTCTATCTCACTAAGAAATATATTAAAAGGAGTCTTAGTGACAAATTCTAATTATAGATTAAAAACTTTTATTCTAAATTCAAGTGGCCATGGGTTTTATAGTGGCCAGTATTGTTGAACGCTCTTTCTTTTAGTTAGTGAGCCTGTATTACAACCTGCTTATAATAAGAAAGGGTTTGGAAACTAGGCAATAAGAAAAAACTAAATATAATTTTAATTATAAATTTTTAATAACATAACTTAAGTTACAATTTTCTTTTACGCACCTGTTACTTAAAATTTCTTTTTAATTTCAACATCATTCTATGCAAACTATACAAAAGCAAGTATGTAAATATTTTTGTATATTTAAATACATTATTGCAGAGAACTGTGTTTCGTGTACTTTCTCACGATGGACCAGCTCATTGTTACTTTTTACCAGTCATCAAAATATGTCTCACTTTATTAAAAAGCTGAGACCGCGTCTTCATGCGAGTATAATTTTGTTGTTTGTTAAACGTTTGGATTAAAGTAAATTAAAAATACTGAAAATTGCACTTAAATTGGTCATTATAAAGTAGTGTACCCTAATGTCAAAGATTAGGGTGCACGACTTAGTTTCTCTATATCCTTATAAAAATTACGTGTCACGTTGTTTGTCCGCGATGGATGGTCCTAAACTACTGAATCGATTGCATTTTTGATTTGCACATCGTGTGCAACATGATCCAACTTGAAAGATAGGATAGCTTACATCTCAATTTATAGTCGCAATATTGTTTTATGCGCAGGTAAAAGCGCGGGCACAGTTAGTATGTATATATAAGAAATAATTGGTTTAAGCTCACAGGACACTAATAAAGGGCTGCGTAGTGTTTTTTTCCACTTTATTTCTACCGCGCTACGCCTCTAAAATTGAGCTGTACCGGCTGTATGGCTTTCACGAGATATTTATAAAAAAATCTTAATATTTATATCAGTTGTCTAGTACCCAGAACACAACACCCAGGTCTGCTTACCGTCGGACTAGATGGCGCTGTGTTAATTATTATCCAGGGTAATTTATTTATTTATTACTAGCTGTGTCCGCGGTTTTACTCGCGTGAAATTTATAGCCTATATGTTATTCTGATGTATAAGTTATATTACTGTAAAGATTCATCAAAATCAGTTCAGTAGTTTTTGCGTGAAAGAGTAGCAAACATCCATCCATACTCACAAACTTTCGGGTTTATAATATTAATATATCTCTTATATATAAATCTTCATTACATAGTCTAAAACAAAATCGCTGTCGCTGTCTGTCCCTACGTATGCTTAAATCTTTAAAACTACGCAATGGATTTTGAAGCGGTTTTTTTTATAGATAGCTAGAAGCTATATATATATATATAATACATATACACCCGTGCAAAACCGTGGCGAGTAGCTATATATGAGAGAAAATTGGTTTAAGCTCACAGGACAGTAATAAAGGCCCGCGTGGTGCTTTTTTCTACCATTTAATTTCTGTGCTTTTTACAAAAAAATCTTAATATTCATATTTTAATTTCTTGTCACTATGCTGTGTTGATTGTCCAGGTTTATTTGTTTATTTATTATTTATATATATAAGAATATTGGCCTCTGATAGGACACTAATAAAACCGCGTGGTGAGTTGATCACAAGATATTTACAAAAAAAATCTTAATATTCATATTAGTTACCCATAACACGAGCTCTGCTTACCGTGGAACTATGCTGTGTTAATTGTCCAGGTTTATTTGTTTATTTATTATTTATATATATAAGAATATTGGTTTAAGCTGATAGGACACTAATAAAGGACCGCGTGGTGTTTTTTTTCCACTTTATTTCTACCGCGCTGCGCCTCCAAAATTGAGTTGTACGGCTTTGGCGATGTTTTTTTCCTTTTCGCCGCTCCCCGGCGGTCGGCGGCCGGCGGTAATCACTTGTATGTTTATTTATTTATTAACCGATTTCGAAGTCGCGAGGTGCTCGTTTCGGCGTCTTAATAATCGATGTTTATAATTAAAGTGCTCAATCTTCCACATAATATGGGAGTTTAAATGTGAACGATAATTTTGGGTGAAGGGTGACCGGTTGGTACGGCTGTACCTTTTTGTATAGTACTAACTGTGCTCGCGGTTTTACCTGCGTTAAATTTCAATAAAAAATATAGCCTATGTGTTATTCTGATGCGGCGTCCTCGGTGGTCTAGTGGTCTAGCACACCGCTTTCCGTCCGATGGTCGCGGGTTCGATTCGCACGGCACAAACATTTGTAGTCATGAGTATGATTGTTTGTATCGGTCTGGGTATTTTCTATGTACAATATGTATGTATTTACAAAAAAATAATTATCTGTGTATTTGTATCAGTTGTCTAGGAACCATAACACAAGCTTTAGCTAGCTTAACTTCGGTCTAGATGGCGCTGTGTGAATTGTCCTGCGATTATTATTATTATTATTATATTACTGTAAGGTTTGGTTTTTTTGCGTGAAAGAGTAACAAACATCGATACTCACAAACTTTTGCGTTTATAATGTTACTAGCTCTTACCCGCGGCTTCGCTTGCATTGAATCCATTAAATAAAAAAATTATTATTTTTTTTCAATATAAAGTATCCTATGTTCATTCTAATACCTCCAAGAACATGTGTACCAAATTTCATGATGATCGGTTCAGTAGTTTTTGCGGGAAAGCGTAACAAATTAGTAAGGATTAAGGAATTAAGGAATTAAAGATTGAGATTAGTGTTTATTATTATTAAAAAAATATTGTATTCTTCTCTATCTTCATACAGTTTTGGTCATGGATTACCACGACCAAAATTGTATGGACAGAACTAATGGACTCGGGACTTGAACGGAAGGGGACGTGGCTTCCGTTCATGCTTTATCGGCTATTCCTGGGGAATAAGAAATTAATAATTCCTGTATACTATAAACATTATATCATTTACTATGATTATACTATATCATAGAAACAACAGCATTATTTGTATGAAATCTGGACGTGCTCCTCCACCTCTTTTCTGTCTTTAAGCATATTGCTTTATTAGTTTGCTTGCATTATCTATACATCTATACATTAAAATTAAATTTGAGTGTCTGTTTGTAATATTGACTTAACTGTTTTTTTACTACATGTATATGAATATAAATACAGTACATGCGCCAAAATAACATTTTTTACAATTTTTGTTTGTCTGTTTGTTCCGGCTAATCTCTGAATGGCTGGACCGATTTTGACGGGACTTTTTTGGCTGGAAGCTGATGTAATAAGGAGTAACTTAGGCTACTTTTATTTTAGAAAAATAAAGTTAAATTCCACGCGGACGAAGTCGCGTGTTCGTTAATTTTTTTACCCAAGCCAAAAAATACTCTCTTTGCCCCTCATCATAACCGACAATTATAAATAGATCAAATTTATAAATATTTTAAATAGACCAATTGCACATAATAATAAGGTACATTTTTTTACATCTATCTTTTTTTTTTCGGACTACTCTAATGCTGTTGGCTGCACCTGGACTTTACAGCTTCACTGGACGATGGCAGATGGCACTACAAACCCGTGCAAGAACTTAGAATGGCTGAAGACCAACTACGTCACGGATACAACTTTATTCTGAGGGCACCCCCCGGGCTAGTAGGGGTTCGAGGCTCGGGCTCAGGATGTCGTAATTTCGATCCTCATTTGAATCCGACGGGGGATCGATCTGAGGGGTGTACATCTATTACAGTCATAGTTATTGTTATATATATAATCTTCATCATTACATAGTATAAAACAAAGTCGCTGTCGCTGTCCGTCACTATGTATGCTTAAATCTTTAAAACTACGCAACGGATTTTCAAGCGGTTACTTTAATAGATAGAGTGTTTAAAGAGAAAGGTTTTCATATATAATAATACATGTATCCGTGCGAAGCCGGGGCGAGTAGATAGTATATGTATATATGTATTTATATATACATATATATATTATAAGTATTTGTCATACTCATTTGGCACAATTTTCTCGGGTGCACAGATAAAGGAAGAAATATACATAATATAAATATATATATTTATATATATTTAATTACGGAGTACATCTATTGTACTTGATCTATGTATATTTCTTTCTTTATCTGTGTACCCGAGAAAATTGTGCCACTATAAGCACGACACGTACATTTAATATAGCTAATTACAAAAAAACTTTAATAGCGAGATGCAGAACACCAATATAACGGATAGGTTAGCCAGTAACTGTAATACCGGGAATGATAAAAATTGACGCGTTATCAGACGCATTTCACATCGTCGCCGGTGGCGGATATTTTCTCCCCCCTCCACCCCGCGCCACCCCGCGCCGCTCCCCCCGATCGGAGGTAATAAATCATTTGAGTAGTTAATTATTTTGATTAAACGAGAGTTGTGGTGAAATTGGTATTGCAGTTGATTTCTGGGCCAAATTCCTGAATTTAAGTAATTTAAGGGCAAGTCGCCATTTTTACGTTTCTACAGTCATCCATTACATAGCAACATTATAAATAAGAATCTGTCTCTTGGACTATATCACAACTAAACGTTTCAATGTTTAATGTGAAGCTAGGCTAGAATTGAAGAGGTTGTATATGATAAAACATTTTTTGTAGAAAAAACTTTTAAAATTCATAGCGCTGACAATAATCTGATTGCACAAGGACACAAGGAATGCGTGCGTAGCGAGTTCATGTTGATTGTCGCATGCCTAATCCTTGTTAATGTGTATTTATTTAGAACAACATTTATTCAAAAGAGCAACACGCTTTTTCTTTTTGATCTCTATATGGACGAGCTTTACGAAAGAGCGTTATTAAAAAAAATAAGTATAACTATTCAAAATTACTTAGATTTAAGTTTATTTGAATAAAGAAAGTTTTCTATTCTATTCTATTTTATCAGCACTAAGACAACAATGGAAAGCCGATCTCTAGTTCAGAAGTAATAATAATAATAACAATACCCCTGAACAATTCACATAACGCCATTAATCTATACATATAAATAAAATTGGAGTGTCTGTTTGTAATATTGAAATAACCGTTTTTTACTACATGCATACGAATATAAATACGGTACATACACCAAAATATTTTTTTTTTACAATTTTTGTCTGTCTGTCTGTCTGTTTGTGGCTAAACTCAGAAATGGCTGGACCGATTTTGACGAGACTTCTATTGGTAGGTAGCTTTTGTAATAAGAAGTAACTTAGGCTACTTTTATTTTAGAAAAATAAAGTATAACCACTCGGACGCTGTTGCAAACTATTTTTATACCTTTTTTATTACTTGTTTTTTTATAATATTATATTGTTTTATATGATATAAGTCAATTTAATACAAAATTTTTTTTTACTTTTGCTCGTCATCTTGGTCTCCATCCTTCACATTTGGTCCTTCGAGCCGGATTTACCACGAGGAGTGTGGCCTATGGGAAGAGTAACCAGGGTCTTCCCAGGCAAAGATGGAGTCGTGCGAGTAGCAGATGTGGCCACCAAAGGGGGCACGCTGAGGAGACCCGTGCGCAAACTGGCCCTATTGCACCAAGACACAATTGTGTAGCAAAGTGCTTCACGGGTGGGTTCACCTTTTTTATTATTTATGTTTTTTTTATAATATTATATTGTTTTTATATTATATAAGTCAATTTAATACAAAAATATTCTTCAACTACCGGTGCCGTTTTACTTTTGCTCGTCATCTTGGTCTCCATCCTTCACAGTTGTGGAAACAGCTAGTTAACAATAAAAAAAATCCGGTTTCTATGTGAGAAATAATATTCTTCTATGCTATAAAAATATCATCTATGCCAGAAGGAATATAGACAGTTTCAAAAGAGTTAGTGATTGCACTAATAAAAGCTTACGTAACAATAACAAACTGATTTTACCTAAATGTCGTTTGGCTAAAGTTAGTAATTCGTTTTATGGCAATTGCGTAAGGTTTTACAATAAAATACCAGAGTCTGTTATAAATATGCCAGAAAAAAGATTTAAATGTCAAATAAAACAGTTCCTTCGCAAAAAAGCTTACTATAAAATTGAAGAATTCGTTAACGATAATAATGTTTTTATAGAAAGACTTTAAATCTATAGCACTGACAACATTATCTGATTACATTAATAATGAGTGCGTAGCGACTTCTATGTTGATTATCGCATGCCTCTTACTTGTTATACTGTAATTATTTATATTAAAAAAAAAACACCTATTAAAAAGAGCAACACACAAGTTTCTTGCTCATTCTTCTTGTGATGAATCTGCATTCCGAATGAGTGGTAGAATCAAAATATGACTATTCAAAAGTGCTTGTAATGAGTTTATTTGATTAAAGATTATTTCTATTTCTAGTGCTTTTCAGAGACGATGTTGCTGAATTCTATTTTGTACCGCTTAAATATTCCTCTAGGAATGGGCTTATTAATCCACATTACTAACAATCCTATTCCTCTGACCAATATGACAGGAATTTATCACGATGTTTTCCGAGGGGAACCGCGTGGAGATCAACCTGACCGTACATAGCTACTAATTTCTATTTCTATTTCTTCAACCTGTTAAATTTGATCAAGACGCGGAACCCCAAAAAGAACATCGTGGACTAAAATCAAACGGGGAAATATAGAAATGAAAAATGTTGCCCAAAATAGTCCGTGTAGCGGCGGAGTAGTCCGGATGACCCAGATCTCCTCGCGGTAACAACGCGCCCCGAAATAGACTCCGTCGAGGAAGAACACCTGTAGTCCCCTAACTTCCCCACTTCACTTTTATATTAAACTAGCTACTCATCCCGGATTCGCACGGGTGTACATGTATTAAATAAACCTTCCTCTTGAATCACTCTATCTATTAAAAAAAAACCGCTTCAAAATCCGTTGCGTAGTTTTAAAGATTTAAGCATATATAGGGACAGACAACGACAGCGACTTTGTTTTATACTATATAATGATAATCATAAACAAATAACCCTGGACAATTAACACAGCGCCATCTAGTCCCATGGTGAGCAGAGTTTGTGTTTTGTGTCCTAGACAACTGATATAGATTTTTAATTACTGTGTGTAGATGTTTTTTTAATTTTAAATTATATATTTATGTATGTATGTATATTATATTTACACTATATTTGATATATTACTATTATTATTTATGTTTATTCATTCCATCATGCGCCATCCACCACCTTATGTCGTTTCTCCTTACCCAAAGGTTATCTGGAAGAAATCTCTTAAGCGATAAGACCGCCTTCTGTACTTACATACTATGAATATTATTTTGTTTTGTATTTTTTTTTGTAAATACATATATAATATACATAGAAAACGCCCAAACTGATACAAACAATCGTTCTCATGAATACAAATGTTTGCATCGTGCGAGGAATCGAACCCGCAACCACTGTAAGTAAAGCGGTATGCTAAACCGCTAGACCACCTGACCTCACTCCACGCTCATACAATTATCTTCCACTGGTGCCCCGCCAGCGTACACTGTTAGCGCAGGCGGGTGCACCATTCCATTAACATCTCTGAAAAAAAAACATAGTATAAAGAAACAAACATAAATACAAATGTTTGTCTCGGTGGTCTAGTGGTGTAGGAATCGAACCCGCGACCAGTAGCGGGTTCGATTCCTCCACCTTATTAAACCAGCGACTATCTGAGTTAAGCTACCTAAAGTTTGTGTTATGAGTACTAGATAACTGATACAAATACATACATATATATTATACATAGAAAACACCCAGACCGAAACAAACAATCATACTCATGAATACAAACGTTTGTGCAGTGCGAGGAATTGAATCCGCGACCATCGGAAGTAAAGCGGTGTACTAAACCACTTAACCAACGAGGCCGTCAAAAATAGTAACAACAATATTTGGTAGGTTTATTTTCTAAGCCTATACGGAACGATGTTTACTTTGATTTCATATATGAAGATCTATGAGCATTCGCACGTCAATTATGAGTATTATATGATTTTATTGAAAGGATTTAGAGCAATATTTATCTAGTTTACTATTAAATATAGTATATATTGTATATTGAAATATATTTTACGAGTGGTGGTTCTGCAGAATTCAAACATTAACCCGTTAACCAGGTAATTCCTTTTTTAATTACGCACCATATAATGGGCACTGTCTTTCACTAGGACCCCTCCGATCGATCCCCCGTCCAATTCAAACGGGGTTCGAATTTACGACGGCCTGAGCCGAGGTTCGAACCCCTAGTGGTGCCCTGAGACTAAAGTCGTATCCGTCAGGCAGGAGTTGGCCTTCAGCCGCTCCATAAGTACTTCCGCGGGTTTGGAGTGCCATCTGCACTCGCCCCCTAACGTCCGGTGAAGCTGTAAAGGCCAGCTGCGGCCAACAGCATTAGAGTAGTCCGAAAAACAAAATCACTAGGAGGTGTCAGTACGTCAGCACAATATAATTTTGATATGAAATATTCCACCCTCTCCAGGTTCCAGGACACAGAAATTAAAAAATGTAGGTATACATATGTCCTACATGCACAAAAAAGTTTCACGTTTGACGTATTTATACGTCCCGCTCGGTTAACAGGTTAATCAATAAAACAATCAGACGACCTAGGTGGTCCAGTGGTTTAGCACACCGCCTTACTTCCAATGGTCGCAGGTTTGATTGCTCGCACGGCACAAACATTTGTATTGATGAGTATTATTGTTTGTATCGGTCTGGGTGTTTTCTATGTATAATATTCCTCTACCCCTCCTCATTCAGGAACCTGACTTTCATTGTTGATTTGTATATATATTGTATATGTATTGGTAGATATGTATATATATTATTAAGTTATGTAAGTATTATGTATTACATGTTAATCATAATGCACCGCCCACATTAATCTCTGTTTGCCCTATAGTTGACTGGGAGAAAATACCTCTAGATGTTAAGACCGTCATGTGCACCTTTATTTATGCATTAAAGTTGTAATAAATAAGTATACTTTTAAAAAAAATGTTCATGCTCATCTTCTAAGTTTATTGTCATAGAACAAGTAATGTATTCATCATAATGAATGTATGTACATATATTATGTATTGTATGTATGTTGTGTGTATATGTTATTTATATAATTAATGTTAAGCCACCATCAAGTATTTCTGCACTTCCTGAAGGTTGTCTGATAGAGAATGCCTATAGCATTAGGTCCGCCTTTTGTACCATAATTTATTGGTCAATAAAGTTTTAAATAAATAAATAAATATATTATATTTAAGAAAAAAAATATTATGTAGATTTGACATATCATAAGAGTCTGTTATAGACCTAAATGAATAAATATATTTTGAATTTGAATTTCTGCGATGGTTACGACATACCATCGTCGTGAGCTTTCCCATACTAGGTATATAAAAAAAATACAACTCGTTGCAACGGATTCCTAAACCCTAATGGGCCGTTATAGTGTGGAGTCGACAATATTTCTAATGCAGCCTGCTAGATACTTCCGTATCCGCATAATACTGCTTTGATCACTCCGATTTAGAACGTGTGTCCTACTTTTTGTGGACAACCATTTTATAGTTGTTCTGTGGACACCTTAGTCGTAAAATCTAAATAGAGATGTCTCTTTACGAAGCGTTTTTGTGGATAATACAAATACACACGTGTATATTAAAGAATATATAGTCAATGTGGAACATCGTTTTCTGAGTTATAAGGAAATAAGTCACAGATCAACTAAAGGAAATAGGAATAGGCCACAGAGCAAATAAAGGAAAATCTAATTGAAACTGCCGGAATTAAATTAGCCATGAAAACAATGTAATGATTCTAAAATACATATGTATAGTATACTTAAAATTATTTAATTTTAAGTATTTTATTATATCTGATTCTAAGTTCTATAATATGAATAATACGAATTTCGTATCAATTACATTAAATTTCAAATTTGAATAAAGTGCATGTAGAAAATAGGAAAAATATGCCATAGTACTTATTACTAATTTGCGCCATCTATTGGCGGATTCGTAAATTAAACAGTTCTGGATACTGACGTAGAAAAGTACTAGTTACATTACGTTTTACTAGATGGCGCCACAATTATATTCAGTTCCAAAAGCTCTCTACATTATCGTCAATTGTTTTTGCTAAATATCGCAAGATGGCAGTAGTATACTAAAAGCATTATATTCTCTAAGAATTTGTGTCTTAGAATTATTTTATAGTTTTCTATTGTCATTTACACCTTCATAATATGGGGTTAGTAAAAATCAAGAAAAGGGAAAAGAATTATAGTAGTTCTCACCTTCATTTACTTAATATGCTACCGATATACCTACTACACAATAACACCGGTAACTGATGACTCTGACTTTACAAAAGACGTTATTAGTAGGTAGGGTACTGGCACTAGTAGTCGGCCCCGCACCAGTACTCAGCCTTTTTCGGTTTAAAACCAATAGGAATAGCGCTATAACAGAAAATACCTAATCAAATTATTTTAAATTGCTTCTATGACTACTCATTGGTAGAATTAAATCCAAACATAATAGCTACGTGGCTGCGAAGTACATTAAATATGAATCTATTTCGACGTCATCGGCTGACGAGGCGACATGCGGCGTGCGCGCCATTTTTTTATTAGTGAGAAGCGTTCACAGAAATGGTAATTTATTTCATTTTTTTGTTAGTTTTAGGCCACATTGTATTAAAATTTACATTAATTAAGAGTTTTGGCATTGTAAGCAATGAAAAGTATCGTGTTTTTCTTAAGAATTATTAAATAATGAGGTGGCCGACTACTGGGTCCCATTTTTATATACATTATCTAGTACTCAACCACCCCTGGCTGACTACTGGTTTTAACGCTGTTTGCCAAAAACTCAATAGTCGGCCACTAAAATAGTTAGAGTTTGTTACCTGGCTGAGTACTGGTGAAAGTAGACCCAGTATTCAACCGTCCATATTTAAATTGTTTTTTATACAAAAAAAAGAAAAAAAGCAGATCTAGATTCTACCAAAAGTAAAGTGAAGGAGACTACAAAGAAGAAAAATTATGAATATGATAAGGAATTGAGTGTAAAATGCACAAAGACAGGCTGTGATTTAGTGGAAATCAAAAGAAAATAAAATTAAAATTTTCAGTAATATACTTCTATCTCCTAAAACTCCTGACACAGAAACCTGTAAGGAAGATAAGCTCTAAAAAAATTGTTAATCGGTGACTTTTACAAAGAAGAAGAAGAAGAACTTGTAATCTTTTTAAATACTGATGTTACTAAAGAAGTTTCCGACTGATTTAAATATAAGTTAGATAGGTATTTGATTTTTGTGATTGTTAGGGCACAGTTAAGTCCTTTTAGGTTCTATGACCGGACTAATTGTTTATTAATGTTCTTAATCTTTAAGCTTAAAACTATTGATCTTAAGAGAGGCTGACCACTGGTGGCAATATGGCTGAGTACTAGTTTTTGGCGGCTGAGCACTGGTGAAAAGTGCCTTATTTATATATAAAAGTATTTTTCACTTTATTAAAGGATAAATTTGTAATTTTTGTTAATTTTGTAACAAAGTTTAATAAATGAGTAAGTTAAATTATACAAAAGACTTTCAATTTACTCTTTCTAATATTTTCTTATATAAGTTTGAACCCAGACTTACCACTAAAAGGCTGACTACTGGTGCCAGTACCCTATAGTACAATGGTTTTAACACGAATAATGTTATGGTAAACAAGGCAACTATATTATGAAAGTGTACTAAACGCGAAAGTTTAAAAATAATTCTAAAGACTGTTAACACCGTTAACAAACCAATTAATCAATATTCAATCATACAGAAAACCGAGGTGGGAAGAAGTTTGTTAGTAATGTGGACTAATAACCGTATTGCTAGCAACCTATCATGTCAGGTTGACCTCCACGTGGTTCCCTATGGAAACAATCGTTATGAATGTATGGGGTATTTACCACGATGGGCTAAGTGACCTGATCTCATGTGGATCTTATCATCTTCCAATGTTGCCAGCATGAACGGCGGGTTCACCATTATCATCCATAAGATATAAAACCGAGTGGCAGTCCAAAATTATTTATAACTGTTATATGCAATTGCTTTGATCATGACGGCGTAAAACATTAGTCTCTGAGCACCTCATTTAGGATTGCAGTCGTTGATATATTCTTCATATTTGTATATACTACCTCGGTGGTCTAGTGGTTTAGCATAGCACTTGCTTTTCTTCCAATGGTCGCGTGTTCGTTTCCTCGCAAGGTACAAACATTTGTATTCATGAGTATGATTGGTTGTATCGGTCTGGGTGTTTTCTATGTATAATATGTATGTAGAAAAAAAAGTTTCTTTGTATCGGTTGTCTAGTACATATATACCTCAAGCTTTGCTTAGCTTGGGACTAGAGGGCGCTGTGTGAGTTGCCCTGAGATATTATTATATTATCAAAGTTATACGTGGACTGTGTGAGATATGATATGGCAAGAAAGGGAGTAAATAACGAGATGACTGCCAACAGAGATGAATGGAAGAGAAAAACATATTACTCCGACCACAAATAAATGGGATAAGGAAGAAGCAGATGATGATGATGTTATGTTTGATGCTTTAATAATTCTATTAAGAGAAACACTCAGTTAAACCATCAACATCTGTTATATATAACAGATTAAAAAGGACTATAGTCTTTTTTTTTTTTGGTTCTGTTTTTCCCTTTTCAGGGAAAAGCAAAAGGACTCAGCCCATACAGCCATTATCTCCAGTAGTACTTTCTTATATTTTTTTCAAATTTATGTAGTCTTATTCACAATCTACATAACAGTGACAGATCCTTAACTGACATTTACCATAGATTAAATATACAACAGATAATGATGATGAATAGGTATATGTGCGTATAGGTACATAGTTATATGGTGTAGGTATACAAGTCCAACATTTGTCAAAGACTACAGACAATAAACGCGAACGGTTATACGCCAATAAGTTGCTAAACAAAACACATAGGTTTATGGGAGAATGTTCAAAGTTTGAGAAGCAATGTATTGAAAATAGGTGCTTTTACAATCCACGACAATGTATTAAAAACGATCATACGATATTCATAATTTAATGAGCACCCTGCGAAACATCACGTGTTTCCTATTTTTTATTATTATTGACTAGCTGATCCGCGACTTCGTCCGCGTGGACTATATCTTTATTTTTCTAAAATAAAAGTAGCCTAAGTTACTCCTTATTACATCAGCTACCTGCCAATAAAAGTCCCGTTAAAATTAACAACATCAGGAACAAACAGATAGACAGACAAAAATTGCAAAAAATGTTATTTTGGAATATGTACCGTTTTATATTCATATGCATGTAGTAACAAACGGTTATTTCAATATTACAAACAGACACTTCAATTTTATTTATATGTATAGATTACATAGGTATTTTACAATATACAATTTTAATTATATGTACATAGGTTTGCAATTTTCTGTATGTGTCATAAAAATATAATTTAATAACTAATATTCTAGATCGTGAAGTCTAAAATTAAAATAAAGCTTTAACTGTAACCAACGCTTAGTTTAAAAACTAAAACTAGAGATGTGCAGAAATAAAATATCGACAAAAAATAATTACGTTAATAGGTTAGTTAACTTACGAGTTAAATCTAATATTTTAATAATAGCATGATATCACAATAAATATAATAACACAATGTTTATTTTTTGTTGCAAAAAAGAAAGAGTTGAGTAATTTATTTATTAAGAGATTGCGATACAAGAAGTACATGGCTTTTAATATCTTAATTCTTGTACAAAAGAGCTCAGGTATACATGAGCTAAAAAAAATAGGGGTCGACGGTAGAGGGTGAAAATTTAGTAGTATGTGTTATTAATGCAGAGTCATAAAAAATAAATAAATAAATAATCTAGACTAAAAAATTCTAAAAATTGCTATAAAAAATGTAGTGTATTGTTTATACAGCCTATGACAATAAAGGAGGTGCTATGAAACTGTTACAAAAACAGGAATAATGTGACGCAAACAAAGTTGCCGGTGTCATCTAGTTATGTATGTATTTTATATATTATAAAAAAAAATTAAGTATAATATATATATATGAGTAGCCTATTAGCAATTACACAAGCTTTGCTTAGCTTGGGACTGTATAACTTTGTGATTTGTTCAGGGTTATTATTGTAATAAGGACTATGTCCGTCTTTGTAATCCGTGTTATTCACACAATTTGTATTATCCGTTTAGCAACTTAATCATGACAACAAACAGACAGCATGACAAACAGATAAAAAATAGATGAGTTTATGTGTTTAAATGTAATGTTATTGCAAAATGACAAGCGTATATAAATATTATACTATTTTATATACTTTATTAATATATATTTATCGATATGATACTACAACACTATTGCGGGGTGCTAGTCTCAGTGTAGATTGGTTTACGACTATCCCAATCAAGAGGCGACGCTGCGGCTAACTGCCGCTCTCAGGGGAAACCTAACGGCCGTGTGCACAAGCTACAGTCAACAGTTAAACTTGCGTCAAGTTAACTATGATTAAAACATTATAATGTCGAGTAATTTAGTTCTTAAATTATTTTACGGTGTAAGTATATTAATTACGTGGATAAAGAAATAATTTATTTAGAAATAATTTACTTCGGCAAGGGGTCTCTTAAACCAACAACCGGTTCACAAGTCGCGAGAACTGCTGGGAGTTTCTCTCTCTGCCATACGGAAGCCAGGTCCATCGTCCCGTGAATCCATGAAATGCTAAGAAGTTTTACTTGACTCTTTTATACCATGAGAATAATAATACATTTAAATATTTTAGAGCGTCGTGGCATGTGTTAATAGTGCCCTTGTCTAATAGTTTATAAACTGGCTTAGATCCAAACGTTTTCTTTTTTAATTTGCCAGAAACTAAATAGTTTGTTCCAATTTAGATTTCTGGTTGACTCTCTAGTGATGGAAATACCGATAACATACTATACTGAATCGAGACAGTGTGCTCGCCCACTGCTGCGTTCAAATATTATGTGAGCCCATATCGAAATATGAATATATCAAGTGTTTCGTCCATCACGACTTCAACATATGTCAATTGGCTGAAGGGAATTGTTAGTATTGTACACTTCTATATAATATCGAACAAAATACTATAGAATCCTAAAACCTATTGTTATCATATCAGGTTAAGCATCACGTAGTTCCCGCTGGAAACCGTGATAAATTCCTGGGGAATTTGTCACGATAGGCTGACCTCATATTTAAGTTATCATATCTCCACATGTCTCCATTAGTGCCCCACCAGCGTAAACAGTTACAATAACAGCGCAGGCTGCTGCATCGTAACATTACCATACATAAAAAAAACTTATGACATGCCACTGACTCCACCGGTGGAGTGGATAAATATCACAGATATTATCATGACTATTATAGTAATGAAAATATCAATGAAATTTATAGTTTACTTATGTATTAACAACGAATAAACCTTGGATTAACTCTGGTTTAATCAATGTCGGTGCAGTTTGCCCCTAAACATCGTTCTACTATATTCCACCACTCAATATTGGTTAATAAAGCAATAATCATCAAAACTTGGCGTCGACACTGCCATAATGTCGACTTTTCTTTTCTCGTACACAGCAATTTCAGAAACACTGTGCCTCTAGACCTTTGGCAGTAACGACACTGTGTTTACAGCTGGAAAACTGTCGAGATGCAAAGCGAGAAACAATATAAAAAATAGAAACAATAACTGTAATCTTGTTTTGCGGTTGAGTTAATTTCGCGTGCGTTTATAGCGTTGACTTATTGTGTCGTTTCATTAATGGCGTTTGTTTACTTGGGGGTTGAATATTGTTTATTTTTCCTGAAGGGACTGTTTTAGGGAAACTTCAGTTTAGTTTAGATTAGTTCTGGTCTTTGTATATAAGTAAATAAGAAATGTTAAAATTATATATACAAACTGTTACAAACATCTAGAAACTTCCTTGACAAATGACATACGTCATTCTGACGTTTAAATTTAAATGAACTACAAATGCGCGCCAAATTCAAATAAAGAATGTCAATGACTTTCATTTACACATATGTCTGCATGCAGGTCGAATACATTGAACATAATATTTCTATGTGATCACAGTACTCTGCAAATGAATATATGTTTTTTTAAAACATTTGAATTTAGATTTTTTTTATATAAATACATAGATAATATATTGCTACATAGTAATTAATATAAGGCAATTTAGGGTAAAGTTACATATACCTATTTTTTTACACTATCAGGGAATTTTTGGCATATGAACTTCGACTTTATGTAATTATAGTTCTGCTTAATGGATCTATAGTACTATTTATTATTATTGTTTAATTCCGCTACAATAATATATGTGAGATTACATATGTCAGTGAGATTTAAATGTCATATAAAACACTTCCTTTACAAAAAAGCTTACTATAAATTTGAAGAATTCGTTAACGATTATAAACTTTTTATAGAAAAACTTAAAATCCATAGCGCTGACAATATTATCTGATTACACTAATAATGAGTGCGTAGCGATTTCTATGCTGATTATCACATGCCTCTTACTTGTTATACTGTAATTATTATTTATATTAAAAAAAACATCTATTCAAAAGAGCAACACACAAGTTTCTTGCTCATTCTTCTTGTGTTGAATCTGCATTTCGATTAAGTGGTAGAATCATAATATGACTATTCAAAAGTGCTTGTAATGAGTTTATTTGAATAAAGATTATGTCTACTTCTATTTCATATATACACTGCGGAAACTTGACTACCGTTACAACCTTCTTTTATGGCGATCAAATTCCGACTGACTCTACATCCATATTGCGACACGTGTTTCGCCTCTCGATCGCCATCTACGTGGAATTCATTCCTACACGCTAGAACTTAAGTGGTCTCGGACAGTGCGGCTTAAGAGGAGCTTCCTGCCGAGGTTTTCTCACGAAACTACAGCATGTAGTCATTCAAGAATGGTATATGAAGGTTTCTTAAGGACCGGAAACGCACACGTAACACTCCTGATGTTTCAGGAGTCTATAGGCTACGGTAACCATTTACCATCAGATGGACCGTATGCTTGTTTGACACCTATTGTTGTATATAAAAAAACTGTTTAAAGAATCACGAAATTCACACAAGATCGCGTCATTCGTTGCTACTCTGTGGCGTATATTTTTTGAGTCAATACGTCACTAGAGGCAGAGAGCACTCTGCTAACAAAGCTTACGTTCTGCCTTATTAACTATGCGACGAAAACAATCTATGAATTATTATGTCTCCCCACAAATAAGTCCTATATCACGTGTACGCCGAGCTATAGAGTTTCACCATGAATTTGTTTGTAGAGAATAGGTTTTTTTGCTAGCTGTACGTTATAAATGAATAATTACAATAATAATTTATTTATTTGCTTGCAAAGATCTTAAATTATTGTTGGATGGTAGTCGACATTACTAACAATACTTTTACTGTATATTTTGTATGTAATTAGTTAATTAAATACATGTCATCATTTGTCTGGTACATGTAACGCGCTCTGTCTAGCTTGGACCTAGATAGTGCAATATGAATTGTCCAAGATTATCACTATTATTATTTATATATTAAGACAATTCAACCTAAAGTTAAAGGTAAATAAAATATTTCTTACTAGCTGTACTCGCGACTTCGTCCGCTTGGAATTTACTTGATTTTTATATAAAATAAAAGTTAAATAACTTAGGCTAAGTTACTCCTTATTACATCAGCTAACTACCAATAAAAGTCCCGTAAAAATCGGTCCAGCCATTTCAGAGAAATAGACAAAAATTATAAAAAATGTTATTCTGGTGTATGTACCTGCAAATATATACATTCAAATGCATGTAGTAATACCCGGTTATTTCAATATTACAAACAGACACTCCAATTTCATTTATATGTATAGATATTATGTTGTATTTTATATGCATTGCCTTTCTGAAAGCTAAGATATTGCATTCATGTCCTATATTTTCACTGAACCTGTACGACTTTGTTCAAAGTATAATTCTGATATATATAATACTGTAAATCTATCTCAACATAACACCATCAATCACGTAATATCAAACTCACATTATCTCCCCATTCGTGTAAAACTGTGACTCCATAGATTTTATCCATCAATAGAAAAAACAGTGTATATACTGATTGACCAAATAAAAAACGATGATTTATCATTTTTATTGCGAGAAAAACATGTTTATGAGCATCTTAAGATTGGGTCGGGGGCGGCAGGGGGTTATTCTGGATTGTTCGACAATGACGAATAAAGTGTATTACTTTAGTCGTTCGTAAGTATATTATTAAGAAACTGTTCAAGAACAATAAAACAATTTTAAATATTGCTATTTATTTGACCCATCCCGACTTCGCGCAGATGCATTAGAAATCTTTGAATTTTTCGGCTTGTTCGATACTTTGGCAATTATAAAGTAAATGCATGGTAATATAATTTAAATGTGGATACTACAGTGATAAAGTAGTTGTTGGTCACACTCAAGGAGTTTCATTACATTCACTACAACTATCAAATTATGACAGAAAAACATTTGGTTGAGGACTTTGTACAAAGTGGGTAAATCTGTCGCATTTATTCACATCGTAACGACTTGTTTCGTAAGTACAAGTATACGCGTTTCGCACTAGTATACATGTATTATAGATATAAATCTCTTGAAGATCTATTGCTGAAAACTGCATTAAAATCTGTTATGTAATTTAATAATAATAATAAATAATAATAACAGAACAAACGAAATGACAACTTCACTGTTGCAAACTCTTTGCTTATTTTATGTTTATTTTTCTATCAATTTTAAATGTATTTTCTTTATAGAATTGTGATATATTTTTATTGTCAATTTTGCCTTGACTATTTGTACACGTATCTTCATTATAAGTATTTACGATTTTCCATCTATTATTTGATTTATATTACGTCCAACATTTCTATCGCTCACATTTTGGTCCAACTTCGCTAAAAAACCCACCTAAGATTTTCATGCTCCATTACAGCTAAAATGATCGATATTTTTTCGAACGGTTTTTCAAATCGCTGGCTATAATCGCACCCTCCAGAATACACCCTCTTGATATAACACAAAATAATCATTGGCCACTCATAACGTCCTCGGGGGATTGTTTTCCAACTGCAATCGAGATATTGCCGTTGCCGCCCCGTCGGAGCAACTTTGTTAGTTTTTTGCTTATAATATTTGCTGTTACTTCGACAACAGTTTATGATACTAGTTGTTGCGGCCTCTTTGACAGGACTGCTTGCTGGCCGCTTGTAAGACTTAGCTAGGACACACAGAAGAATTCGTCGATTAAATAGAAAAATGGCAGTATTCAAAATGTAAATTTTTGCCTTGTCTTGTAAACAGGCGTTTAAAGTTTTTAAATTTATTTAAATTATTTTTCCACTAAAATTATAAATTTACACAGAAGTGTTATATATCATTTTAAAAGTATTTAGATAATGATTAAGACGGCGTGGTTAATTTAATCATTACATAGTATAAAACAAAGTCGCTGTCGCTGTCTGTCCGTCCCTATGTATGCTTAAATCTTTAAAACTACGCAACGGAATTAGAAGCGGTTTTCTTTAATAGATAGAGTGATTCAAGAGAAAGTTTTATATATATATATATAATACATGTACACCCGTGCGAAGCCTAGAATCGTTAGTTGACTTATATAAAACGAGACAATTCTAGCTTCTAACTTTGAAAAATTTCATTTTTCTATTTAATCTACGAATTGAGACAAGAATACAACAGACTGTTTTTTTTTTTGAAGCATGTTAATTGCACTATATAAAGACGGACGACGATATTTTATTATTTTTACAAATTATATTTCATTATTAAACAAGCTTTCTTCTTGTATTAGACAATATTAACGGTCGGCCGGCCAGCAGACCGTTCAAGTGGTCCTTCGAACTTTCAACCAACCTATGGTGCAGACACGTTACTTCATATGTCTTCGCTCAAGCAAACCAGTTTTTTTTGAGGGTTGATAATGGAATGGTGCACCCGTCTGCGCTAATGGTTTATGCTGGCGGGGCACCAGTGGAGGATGATGCATGAGGTCAGGTCAGTTAGCCCATCGTGCAAATTCACCAGGAATTTATCACAATGGTTTCCAGGGGGAACTGCGTGGAGGTCGACCTGACCTGACATGGTACATTGCTAGCAATGGAGTTATCAATCCACATTACTATCAATCCCCTTCCCCCCTCATGCAAACCAGTTCTCTCCTAATCTCCTGGCCTCAGTGGTATAGCGATTTAGCACACCACTTTACTTCCGATGGACGCGGGTTCGATTTCTCTAGGTGTACAGACAATTGTATTCATAAGTATAATATTGGTGTTTTCTATGTCTATTTTTAGTTAATGATAATGGAATGGTGCACAGCTTGTGTTAACAGTTTATACTGGCGGGACCCAGTGGAGGATGATGAGATGAGCATGAGGTCCGGTCAGTTAGTCCTTTGTTTCACTAGGAATTTATCGTGACTTTTTCCAGGGGGAAACATATAGAGTTCAAACTGACATGGTACATTGCTAGCAATCCATATTTTATCCACATTACTAACAATTCTCTTTCCCTCCCTCTGTTATATTTACAAAAACATATATTTATTCATATCAGTTGTCTAGTAACCATAACGCAAGCTCTGTTTAGCTTGGAACTAGATGGCACTGAGTGACTGTTCCTAGGTTATTATTACAAATATTAAAATTTATATATCAAGGAAATTCAAACTAAAATAACTGTAAATAAGTATTAATATATATATATATATTTATATTTCAACCCGTTTTAATTAGCACCGCGAGATAGTCGTCTCAACACAACAGCATCCGAATCTCTGTTCCGCGCAATTAATTTATATAAAATGATAAGGTTGAAATGCGAGGAATATGCAGGGCGCGAGCTCGATTCGCTTTACGTGATCTAGATAAGCACAGTGAGCGCTTTTAGAATAGGGCTTTCTCTTTTACAAAGCTTTACTATTTATTTTAAAATTTTGCTGCGCCCGCGTTTCACCCGCTTCATATTCACAGCCTATGTAGTATTCTAATGTATAAGTTATATTATTGTAAAATTTCATCAAAATCCGTTTAGTAATTTTTGCGTGAAAGAATCACAAACATCCAGTCATACTCACAAGCTTTCGCGTTTATAATTAAAAAATAAGATATCATAGTAAAGTTTCACTAAAATCCATTCAGTAGGTTTTGCGTGAAAGATTAACAAACATCCATATATCCACAATCACAAACATGTCGTATTCGTCACGAAGGAGTTGACCTTTGGCCGCTCTTCTCTTTACAGCTTTCGGTGAAGCTGTAAAGGCCAGCTGCGGCCAACAGCATTAAATTAGCTTAAAAAAAATACTCACAAACATCCCCAATACAATATTAGTAAGATGAAATGGATTTTATTCAGTCGATTCTGTATTAAACACGACACTTACAATCACTGTAAAACACACTAAAACAAAAAAACTACTACTATTACTAAGAATTAACAAATAAATGCATTTAAATATAGAACCAGAGAAAAATAGAAAAAAAAAATGTTTGTTTCATTATGTTGGTAATATATGCAATGCAAACCTACGTGTGTGCGTGTGTCAAAGAACCCACAGAACAGGTCCGTGCACAGCATAATGCTGCTGAGCTTTTTTCAGCACAAGACAGGTGGTGTGTCAAAATCGAATCGAATTAAATTACCAATGTAGCTGCTGAGCGAATTCACAGAAATTGTGGTTGCACTAATCCATATGTACAGAATATATTATATACTAGCTGTACTCGCGGCTTTGTCTGCGTGGAATGGAACCTTTGTGGTCTGTTCAGGTTGTGAACACTGATCAGATTTTTTGTTTATTGCAATAGCACATGCTGGTGGTCACTCTATTCACCCAAATTTGAATTTTATTGACTATGTATTATTGTAAACCTGTACATTTATTTGAAAAGAATACGAGCTGAGTTTCTTGTCAGTTCTTCTCATCTCGAAATCATTTCAAACTGACGGTAGATTTGACATATCATAATAGTCTGTAGTAGACCTACATGAATAAAGATATTTTGAATTTTTAATTTTGTGTACCGGCTTGCTGTTGCCTGCTACCGATCGACCACCGACCGTCGACTGCTAGCCAACGCCCAGCCAGGAGAAGAGACTTAGCAGGGCGTGAGCACCTCAAAAAAGCCATGGAGGTAAAACGGTAAAAACAAAACTAAAACCTCTCAACCCTAACCCGTGGCGTGTTCGCCGCGAATCTTGCGCTAATAAAATATTAAATGCTCACTTAAACATCTATATTGTCGCGAGTAATGACTGAGAACACCTTCTGAATACAAGAGCGGCGATACTGAACGCGAGGAATGTAAAATAACTCATTTAACCTGATAAGAGCAGGGTTTTGTTTCGATATGCCAGAAATTTGAGAGATGGCACTGAAACATTGCCTGAAACAGCATCTTCTTTATTATTATATATTTATTCATCATTATATTAATACATGAAGCAAAAACTTTTAACTCCTTTTTACTAAAATTGCGCGGACGAAAGAGTATGGGTATTTCAGATAGTTTATATAGAGAAAGCTATTTTTTTCAAACTAGCATTTTTTTAATTAAAAAAATGCTATTTTTTTTTAATCATACATTAAATATACATTATTATATTAATAAAATAAACATTACACTAACTACCTTAATATATTTGATACATACACTCGCATATATGCTTTTGTTTAATTGTGATTCCTGGTTCAAAGATGTTTTTATATTTTTTATTATGGTCGAATTCAAAAACAAAAACAATGTCTAAGCATTTATATCAGTTGTCTGGTACCCATAACTCAAACTCTGCTTAGCTGAAGACTAGATGGGGGTGAGTAAATTACCAAGGGTATATTTTTTTCAGTAGTATTATTGTTTTTAGAAGTTTAATAGCATATATGTAAGAGGAAACATATAGGATTTTACCTGTACTGTTTATAATGAATATTTACATATTGTAAAATGAAGTCGTTCCCGTTGTCTGTTCGCTTACATTTTTTAGAAAGAAAGAAAGAAAGAAAAAAGAAAGAAAGAAAGAAAGAAAAACTATGTAAAGGGTATTAATACAGTTTTTAGCAATATATAGAGTGATGCAAGACGAAGGTTTATATACATAATATATGCTCGCTGTATATTTTTTCTTTTCTCCATTTACAGTTTTATTTTTTTTATTTGAAGGCTATTATGTACATAATATTTTATATTATATTATACATATTATTGTAATTTTCCTTCTTATTATTTATATGCTTTTTCTCTTAGATATATATTTTTTATTGTAATATATGTGCGTCCGTACTGTGGGCCTAACTTAAAATCAGCGCTGGAGATTATGTTTCCAGCATTATGCTGAGTTGTGGTCCACATTGACTGTTTTTTTAATGCGTAAATTATTCTTGTACTTCTTATGTTATTACTGTTAATAAATTCTATTGTATTCTACTGGGCGCGTAGATAGTGAACAATAAAATCATATGTTTTCTCTTTACATATAACTTTACATATATATACCCAAGTATATAACCCCCGTAACGTAGTCGAACCAGGACGATTTATATAGTCAATAAATCGGGGCGATACCGCAAACGGAATCAGATTCGCAGTGTCGCCTCCTATCTGCTAAAGTTTGTCGATAAATACGAGAAAATCTGCATAACTCGCTACCACCAGTGAACGGGAGATACCTAACGCGCCGCTCACTGAGATGAACAAACCGTAACAAGATGTGGTAGTTTCATTTGTATGGTCTAGTCTTCTTCTTTATGTGGTGTCTGCTACTGCAGGTTGGTGGCAGCATAAAAACGTCAGAAGATCTGAATGTTTCCTGACTTCAGACCTTCTGGCTTTTTTATGAGATTCGTATAACTTATTAGCTAAACATATTGTAAATAACCTCAAAAAGATTAACAATATATAAAAATGCGCAAAATCATAACATTATTATATTTGAATTAAAAAGTAATATATATATTCTAGAATCTTCTAATTTCATATTGACAGCTTTTCACTAAATACACATAAAAGTACATATGTACGCTACCTATATACATGAAAAAAATATTTTAAATAAATTGTCTATCTTACTGTCTGTTTGTTTGTTCTCGCTAATCTCTGAAACGGCTGAATTGATTTCGACGGGACTTTCACTTGCAGATAGATAATGTTATAAGAAGTAACTTGGTTACTATTTATATATTTTTTTGTCTTGGAGATTTTTAGCTATCTTCTGAGCTGAAATGATGAGATGATGATGATGATGATGACGAAATGTTTTTTATTTGTGGAACAAAATCTTAAACATACCATATCCATTGCAAAAATTCGTAGATGGCAGTAAATCCGCTCCGTTGAACATAAGAGTACACCCCCTTCCTGCGTTACTCTCGCTAGAACAACTGTTTGTTTGTCTGTGCTACGAAGCTCATGTACGGAATATTGTTATGCATATCGTGTGATGCGGTAATACTGACTTGTATGACTGTCTTATGTTCGGTATATACAGAACTACGGGCGGGTAATAAAACAAGAAGTTTGAATACATCCTGCGAACTTTATGTAAATTATGATGGATGAGTAACTTTTCAAAGCTTCCGCTTTATATACAAGGTGCAGTAACTTTACAACCGTCATGGTGTAGTGATTGTGTCGCTTTATGTAAATGTGGTAGCGAGTTCGATTCTAGGTCGATTCAATTTTAACTCGACTCGATGGCCTCGGTAGTATAACGGTTTAGCACACGGCCTTACTTCCGATGGTTACAGGTTTGATTCCTCGCACGGTACAAACATTTGTATTCATGAGTATGTTTGTTTGTATCGGTCTGGGTGTTTTCTATGTATAATATTTATGTAAAAACGAAAAAAAAAATCTATGTATTTGTATCAGTTGTCTAGTACCCATAACACAAGCTTTAGCTAGCTTAACTTGGGTCTAGATGTGTGAATTATCCTGAGATTATTATTATTATTAACTCACCTTCAGTGCTGAATAATTCGGCAAATTATATATACTCGTATAGCTGACCCAGCAAACGTTAGGTTGGGTTAGGTTTTTGTAGAAGGGTAATAATTTTTGAACTATATAACCATATATATACACTATTACATAGTATACAACAAAGTCGCTGTCGCTGTCTGTCCGTCTCTATGTATGCTTAAATCTTTAAAACTACGCAGCGGATTTTAATGCAGTTATTAGCAATAGATAGAGTGATTCAAGAGGAAGGTTTATACGTATAATACATGTATAACCGAGCGAAGCCGGGGCGAGTAGCTAGTATAGTATAAAATGAAGCTAAAATGCTTCCGCTGTTTGTATGCTTATCTTTTAAACTACGCAACGGATTTTGAAGCGGTTTTTTTTAAATAGATAGTGATTCAAGAAGAAGGTTCATATATATAATACATGTACACCCGTGCGAATCCGGGGCGAATAGCTAGTAAATAATAAAAATACTGTACAAAGAATTGAAAAAAATTGGGACCACTGTTATTACTTAATAATTAAAAGGAGTAATACAAAGCAAACTGCTTGGTGGTTGAAATTGGTAAGACTGAAGAATTCACCCAGATGACTTTATACAAAGTCTATGCATAATATAATAGGTACATAATCACAGTATACTTATTAAGAGTCGGCAACGCCTGGTGTTTCAGGCGTCCATAGGCTACGGTAACCGTTTACCATCAGATGGGCCGTATGCTTGTTTGCCACCTACATGGTCTAAAAAAATGTACTTACATAACAAAATGTTGGTAAAGTAGCAAATAATAATAGAAAACAGAATAAGAGATAGAAACAGCTAACAAGAGAAAATCTGGACGAAAAACCTTATAAAATCGTGGGTGTAATACAGGGTAGTTGGGGCAAAAACTCAATATTCTAAAGAGGGTAAGATTGTGCAGAAATTGGATTGGCGGCCGGTGCAAATGGACGGCAACACTGCTTGGGTTGCGGGTATCCACTTGTTTATTATTTATTTTTAAAGTATTTTTATAATAGTTTTTATATGACGAACGTTTATGGAATTGCTGTTCATACACGGAATTTTTATGTAATATAACATAAACACCTACATAAGTGTACAATATAAATAAAGTAGCTTATAAAAAATAAACATTTAGTTGAGTCCCTTGCCAGTTCTTCTCAATTGAATGCGTATAGTGAGCTGGACGGTAGGGTATTAAATCAAGACTTGCTTGCTTGATAAGCGGCTAAAATGTCCTACAGGAATGAATTAAATTTTTTACATATTAGTAATTAAAAATAAAAATTTACGTTCAAATTTAATGTCCAATTTTTTTAATTTTCTATCTATGTATTTACGAAAAAAATCAATGTATTTTCAACAATTATCTAGTACTCATAACATAAGCTTGAGCTGGCTTATCTTGGGTCTAGATTGCATTGTGTGAATTGTCCTGTGATTATTATTATTTACTATTTACCTACACTAGCTTCGCACGGATGTACTTGTATTATATATCTATAATATATAAAGCTGCATTACGGTGACTCACTCACTGATTGACATAGTTGTTCTCCCAGAAGGAGCGTCCGGGGGTCGAGACGATGTATGGGGGAAATGTTCCTTTGGCTAGGGTGACCACGAGAAAATTCCGAAATTTGGGAAAATCCAAGATGGCGGACAAAGATGGCGGCTAACTTTTACAGTTTCGCTCGGATCGATTCCGTTCAAAGAGTGATTTGGCACGTCTCGGCGGGACCCAGAATATGGCGTAAAAACAAAAAATTAAAATCCAAGATGGCGGCGAAAAAATTGCCAAAAACTGGTTGAAAATTTTCTACGGTTTCAAAAACCGAAATTCCCAGGGTAGTTGCGGGGGTGCTGGCGACACCCGTTGTAGGGCATAGGAAACTCGAAGGACCCGACCTCTAGGGAAAATTATGAAATTTCGAAAATCCAAGATGGCCGACGAGTTGGGGGCGTGTGAATTTGGTCCTAAAAATCCGGATTATTTTCAAAATCATTTTTTAGGTACAGGGCAACCCCGCAGCGAGTCGGCTTCTATGGGGCGATGATGGGTCTCGGTAATAAGTATTGCCAGCGCTAAAAAGAATTCCCGAATTTGGGGTAATTTGGGAGAAATGGTCCAAAAAGTGGGAAAAATTTTTTTCGACATTTTTGACAAAAGAGGCATCAAGGCCTATCGATAAACATCCCCTAAAGGGTTTTAGGTGGGTTTTGTTGGAATTTGCTGGCAACACCCATACATGGTTTGACCAAAATAGAAATTGGGGTGTCTCTCCAAAAACTGAAATTCCTAGGGTACTTGCGGGGATGCTACCGATCCCTATTGTAGGGCATTGAGAGGCTGAAAGACCCGGCCTCTAGGGAAAATTATGAAATTTCAGAAATCCAAGATGGCGGCCAAGCTATGGGAGATTTAGTTTTTGGAAAAATTTTGGAATATTTTCAATCGCGTTTTTGCTGCACATGGTAACCCCGAAGCTTGTCTCTTCCTACGGACTTGGATAACTCTCAGTAGAAAGGTTTATAAAGCCTAAAAAATTTCCCCGATTTTGGGTTAAATTTGGAGAAAAGTCCCATAAAGTGGGAAAAATTTTTTTCGACATTTTAAATGAAAAAGTTTTGTTGGTCTACCAAAAATCGTCCCCTGAAGGGTTTTAGGGGGATTTTGTCAGAATTTGCTGGCAACACCCATACATCATCGGACAAATTTTGAAATTGAGATGTAGCTTTAAAAACTGAAATTGATAGGGTACCTACGAGTGTGCTAGCTCAACACACTGTGCGGCGTCGGATAGCCAAAGGACCCGGCCTCTAGGGAAAATTATGAAATTTTAGAAATCCAAGATGGCGGCACAGACAGGGGAGTATTGCTTTTCGGAGAAAATTTGGAACATTTTTAAATGTTGTTTTAGGACACATGGCAACCCCGCAGCGAGTCGACTTCTATGGAGAGATGATGTCTCTTGACACAAAGTATTACCTGGTATGAAAATTTTCCCCGCTTTTGGGGTATTTTTTGAGACAGGTCCTAAAAAGTGGGAAAAATTTTTTTCGACATTTCAAACAAAAGAATGATGAAAATCTGTCAAAAGTCATCCCCTTAAGGGTTTTTGGTGGTTTTTGTCAGAATTATCTGGCAACACCTCAGATCAGTTTTCTTAGGGAATAGTACAAGAAGAAGTCACCGAAGCTCTACATAATGTATGGACGAAATGTTTCTGCTACTAGGGTGAATACGTCAAAAGTATTAAGAAGTAAAAATCCAAAATGGCGGCAGAGATAGGGGAGTTTTGCTTTTCGGAGAAAATTTGGGATATTTTTAAATGTAGTTTTAGGACACTTGGCAACCCCACAGCCATTCGACTTCTATGGAGAGATGATGTGTCTCAACACAAAGTATTACCTGCTATAAAAAATTTCCCCAATTTTAGGGTAATTTTTGAGATAAGTCCTAAAAAGTGGGACAATAATTTTTGGACATTTCAAACAAAAGAATGATGAAAATCTGTCAAAAACAATCCCCCTATTGATTTTAGGTGGTTTTTGTCAGAATTATCTGGCAACACCTTACATCAGTTTTCTTAGAGAATAGTACTAGGAGTCACCGAGGCTCTATACAATGTATGAACGAAATGTTTCTGTCACTAGGGTGAATATGTCAAAAGTATTAAAAAGTAAAAATCTAAGATGGCGGCCGAGTTAGGGTACTTAATTTATGTTGACAATTTTAGGGACTTTTAAAAATTCAAATTTTGGGGTACAATTAATCCCTGCAGCGAGTTGACTTCTATAGAGCAATGGAAACTCTCGGTGGAAAATTTTACCTGGTCTAAAAATTTTCACCGATTATGGGGTAATTTCGGAGAAAAGTAAAAAAACGTGGGAATTTTTTTTTTTTTTTTTTCGTTAATTTGAACAAAACAGTGATGAGCATTGGTTCAAAATCATCCCCCGAAGGATCCTAGGTGGTTTTTGTCAAAATCATGTGGCAGCACCATACATCGATTTTCATAGTAAACCGTACTAAGGAACTAGAGGTGTAACCTGGGCTCTGTACAATGTATATATGAAGTGTTTCTGTCACCAAAATGTATGTGTTAAAAGTATTTAAAAAGGAAAAATCCAAGATGGCGGCCGAATTAGGATACTTTATTTATTATGACAATTTTAAGGTCTTTTTAGTAAATTCAGTTTTGTGGCACCTATCAACCCTGCAGCGAACTGACTTCTATTGAGGAATGGAAACTCTCGGTGCGAAGTATTAACTAATTTTCATAGTAAACAGTACTAAGGAACTACTAGAAGGAGTCACCTTACATCTGTACAATGTATGGACAAAATGTTTCTGTCACCAAAGTGGATAAGTTAAAAGTATTTAAAAAAGGAAAAATCTAAGGTGGCGGCCGAGTTTGAGTATTTTATCTCTGATGATAAATTTACCTGGCTTCCCTGCAGCGAGTCGACCTTTATTGAGCCGTGGTAGATTTCGGTTCGAAATATTACCTAGGTTACAAATGTTCCCCGTTTTTTGGGTAATTTTGCAAACCCAAAATGTGGGATTTTTTTTTCGACAAACTATATATAAGAGCAACGGAGATCTATAATAAATATCATCTTAATAGTTATATGCGATTTTTTGTAAAATTAGGTGGCAACACCATGCATCGATTTTCGTAAAAAGTAATATTTACTAAGGACCCACTAGAAGGACCGTGTCTCTGTACAATATATGGACGAAAAAGGAAAAATGGTATGAAAATTTTCCCCGATTTTGGGGTAATTTAGAAGACAAGTCCAAAATGTGGGATTTTTTTTTCGATATTTCAAACAAAATAATGATGGATATCTGTCAAAAATCATCCCCTTATTGGTTTTTCGTGGTTTTTGTCAGAATTATTTGGCAACATATTAGATCAGTTTTCTTAGGGAATAGTACAAGAAGAAGCCACCGAGACTCTACATAATGTATGGACGAAATGTTTCTGTTATTAGGGTGAATACGTTAAAAGTATTAAGAAGTAAAAATCCATGGCGGCCGAGTTAAGGTACTTTTATAAATTCAGTTTTCAGGTACCCATCGTCACAGCAGCAGTCGGTACGAAGCACTACCTGGTCTAAAAATTTTCCCCGATTTTAGGGTAATATCAGAGAGAAGTAAAAAACGTGGGATTTTTTGTTTCATCATTTTAGACCAAACAATGATGACGATCTGTCAAAAATAATCCCCAAGGGGTCTTAGGCGGTTTTTGTCAAAATGAGCTGGCAACACCATACATCGATTTCCATTGTAAACAGTACTTAGGAACAACTAGAAGGAGTTACCTTGGCTCTGTACAATGTATGGACGAAATGTTTCTCACCAAGGTGTATATGTTAAAACTATTTAAAAAGGAATCATTCAAGATGGCTGCCGAGTTAGGGTACTTTATTCCCGATGACAAGTTTAGGGACGTTTTAAAACTCATTTTTGGGGTACTATTTTATTCCTTACAGCATGTTGACTTCTATGGAGCAAAGATAAGAAGAATTATATAGGCTACAAATTTTCCCCGATTTTCGGGTAATTTAGCAAACCCAAAATGTGGGAAATTTTTTTCGACATTTTTTTAAAAATAAATGTGATGGGTATCTATTATAAATCTCATCTTAATAGTTTTATGCAATTTTTTGTAAAATTAGGGGGCAACACCAGGCATAGATTTTCGTAGAAAGTAATATTTACTAAGGACCCACTAAAAGGACCGTGTCTCTGTACAATATGTGGACGAAATATATCTGTCGTAATGTAATATATATGTCAGAAGTATCAAAATGGAAAAATCCAAGATGGCCGCCGAGGTTAAATTGAACAAAATTTGGAAGATTTTTTTATTTTGGTACATAGTAACCATGCAGCGAGTCCGCTTTTATGGGATGGCATTGAATCTCAGTATTGCCAGCGCTAAAAACTTTCCCCGATTTTAATATTTATGATATTTTAATTAAAAGAGTGATGAGTGGTTATTATTTATCATAGGTCCTTTACCTACGATAAATAATAACCCTAAGGCTTTTATCAAAATTATTTGGAAAACATTATTATGAAAACCGATGTAAGTTGTTACATCGGTTATACTAAACTATTAGAAGGAGTTGACAATGTATGGACGAAATGTTTTTGCCACCCTGGTAGCTAAGCCAAAATAAAAAAAAATAAAAATTCAATACTGCGGCCGAAGACGTCAATTTTTTGCCTATACCTTAGTATAGGTGACCACAAATATCAAATTAGTTTTGGATTGTGACATAAAAACTCACACAAATATTGAACATTTTCGATGTCGAAATTATTTTCAGGAATGCTGTTCTGAATAATTTGTGTCTTTGGATTTTGTAATTTGAAGATTGCAAAATGTGTAAAATTTTCAGATTGTAAATAATGAGAATAAGTTTTGTCCATACATTTCTTTCATTGTATGATATCCACGGTTTATTACCAGCTAAGGACACTATCTTGGAATTCATTCCTGCTTTGGTGACTATTCTAAATGATAATCGTTCGTGTAAAAAATACAGTTATGATTTATATGTCCTTTACACTAGAAATTTTGGTCACAGATCTATTCTATAAGGTATAAAAGTTGGTTAGGTAAGGTTCAGTTATATGACCTCTACATTAGAAATAGCGACCCCATACTAATTAGTATATAGAAAGTAGGGTTCGATATGATTTTGTATTTCGTATTCGGTTAGGTAGTAATATAATGGCCAATTATAATAGAAATTATAGCCACAGATCAATACGGTATGCAGAAGTGAATTAGGTTAGATTTCGTATTCTGTTCTCTACATTATAAACTATGATCACAGACTAATATATTGTAAAGAAATGTAGGTTAGGTTTTGTATTGGGACCATTACAATACAAAGTGGCGCCATAAGTCAATACGGTATACAAACAGTGAGTTAGGTTTCGTTTTTTTCACTCTTACAATAGGAATTGACATTTGTGGTATAGTTTCGTATCAAAACATGTTTCTGCCAACCAAGATCGAAAAGAAAACCTTCACCATAAAAAAATCAGCTAAAACGACCCACACGCAACCCAAATTATGGTCAAAGATATATAAGGTATACAGAGAGGTAGATTAGGTTAGATTTTGTATTGCTACTCAGTAGTAATTATTGCTTCAGACTATTAGTATACTGAAAAGTAAGATGAGGTTAGGTCTATAGACAGGAGAATATGGAAATTGGCCACAAATCAATAAGGTACACAGAAACGTGGGTTAGGTTAGGTTTCGTATTATGATCTCTACATCAGAAACTGTGAACCGAAATTGATATAGTATACAGAAAGGTAGGTTAGGTTAGGTTTGGTATTGCGATTCTTTACAGTAGAAATTATGGCCTCAGAATAATATAGTAAACAAAAAGGTAGGTTTCGTATTATGAGCTCTACATTAAAAACTTTGACCCCAGACTAATATAGTATACAGAAAGGTAGGTTAGGTTAGGTTTTGTATTGTGACCATTACAATACAAAGTTTCGCCACAGGTATATATGGTACACGTGAAACAGAAATTCACTGTTACAATAGGAAGTCACCTAATCGTATCAAAACAGACAACTCTAACAACGAAAAGAAAACCGTCTTCACAAAAAAAATCAACGACAACGCCTCGCGGGCCTCTTGAGGCCCGCGCACACACGCACCCTCTAGTCTATAATATATAAAGCTGCATTACGGTCACTGACTGATTGACATAGTTGTTCTCCCAGAAGGAGTGCCGGGGGGTCGTGACGATGTATGGGGGAAGTGTACCTCTCGCCAGGGTGACCACGAGAAAATTCCGAAATTTGGGAAAATCCAAGATGGCGGACCAAGATGGCGACTGAACTTTGTCAATTTCCATCGGATCGATTTCGTTCAAGCGGTAGTTCGTAGCGGGCCGCAACGGTTGCATGTCAGGTTAAAATAAAAAAATAAAATCCAAGATGGCGGCGTGAAAATGAAAATGAAAATTGTAATTTTTCGAGGGTTTCAAAAACCGAAATTCCCAGGGTAGTTGCGGGGGTGCTGGCGACACCGGTTGTGGGGCATAGGAAAGTCGAAGGACCCGGCCTCTAGGGAAAATTATGAAATTTCGAAAATCCAAGATGGCCGACGAGTTGGGGGCGTGTGAATTTGGTCCTAAAAATCCGGATTATTTTCAAAATCATTTTTTAGGTACAGGGCAACCCCGCAGCGAGTCGGCTTCTATGGGGCGATGATGGGTCTCGGTAAGAAGTATTGCCAGCGCTAAAAAGAATTCCCGAATTTGGGGTAATTTGGGAGAAATGGTCCAAAAAGTGGGAAAAATTTTTTTCGACATTTTTGACAAAAGAAGCATCAAGGCCTATCGAGAAACATCCACTAAAGGGTTTTAGGTGGGTTTTGTTGGAATTTGCTGGCAACACCCATACATGGTTTGACCAAAATAGAAATTGGGGTGTCTCTCCAAAAACTGAAATTCCTAGGGTACTTGCGGGGATACTACCGATCCCTATTGTAGGGCATTGGGAGGCTGAAAGACCCGGCCTCTAGGGAAAATTATGAAATTTCAGAAATCCAAGATGGCGGCCAAGCTATGGGAGATTTAGTTTTTGGAAAAATTTTGGGATATTTTCAATCGCGTTTTTGCTGCACATGGCAACCCCGTAGCTAAACGCCACCTACTGACATGGGTAAGTCTCAGTAAGAAGATTTGCCAGGGCTAAAAATTTTCCCCGATTTTGGGTTAAATTTGGAGAAAAGTCCCATAAAGTGGGAAAATTTTTTTTCGACATTTTAAATGAAAAAGTCTTGTTGGTCTACCAAAAATCGTCCCCTGAAGGGTTTTAGGGGAATTTTGTCAGAATTTGCTGGCAACACCCATACATCATGGGACAAATTTTGAAATTGAGGTCTAGCTTCAAAAACTGAAATTGATAGGGTACCTACGAGTGTGCTAGCTCAACGCACTGTGCGGCGTCGGATAGCCGAAGGACCCGGCATCTAGGGAAAATTATGAAATTTTAGAAATCCAAGATGGCGGCACAGATAGGGGAGTTTTGCTTTTCGGATAAAATTTGGGACATTTTTAAATGTTGTTTTAGGACACATGGCAACTCCGCAGCGAGTCGACTTCTATGGAGAGATAATGTCTCTTGACACAAAGTATTACCTGGTATAAAAATTTTCCCCGATTTTAGGGTAATTTTTGAGATAGGTCCTAAAAAGGGGGAAAATGTTTTTTGGACATTTCAAACAAAAGAATGATGAAAATCTGTCAAAAACAATCCCCCTATTGATTTTAGGTGGTTTTTGTCAGAATTATCTGGCAACACCTTACATCAGTTTTCTTAGAGAATAGTACTAGAAGGAGTCACCGAGGCTCTATACAATGTATGAACGAAATGTTTCTGTCACTACGGTGAATACGTCAAAAGTATTAAAAAGTAAAAATCTAAGATGGCGGCCGAGTTAGGGTACTTAATTTATGTTGACAATTTTAGGGACTTTTTAAAATTCAATTTTGGGGTACCATTTATCCCTGCAGCGAGTTGACTTCTATAGAGCAATGGAAACTCTCGGTGGAAAATTTTACCTGGTCTAAAAATTTTCCCCGATTTTGGGGTAATTTCGGAGAAAAGTAAAAAAACGTGGGAAATTTTTTTTTCGTTAAGTTGAACAAAACAGTTATGAGCGTTGGTCCAAAATCATCCCCCAAAGGGTCCTAGGTGGTTTTTGTCAAAATCTCCTGGCAACACCATACATCGATTTTCATACTAAACCGTACTAAGGAACTCCTAGGTGTATGTAACCCGGGCTCTGTGTATATGTTAAAAGTATTTAAATAGGAAAAATCCAAGATGGCGGCCGAATTAGGATACTGTATCTATGATGACAATTTTAAGAACTTTTTAAAATTCAGTTTTGTGGCACCTATCATCCCTGCAACGAATTGACTTGTATTGAGGAATGGAAACTCTCGGTGCGAAGTATTAACTAATTTTCATAGTAAACAGTACTAAGAAACTACTAGAAGGAGTCACCTTAGCTCTGTACAATGTATGGACAAAATGTTTCAGTCGCCAAAGTGGATAAGTTAAAAGTATTCAAAAAGGAAAAATCCAAGATGGCGGCCGAGTTCGACTATTTTATCTCTGATGATAAATTTAGGAATACATTTTGGGGTACCTGGCTTCCTTGCAGCGTGTCGACTTTTATAGAGCCATGATAGATTTCGGTTTGAAATATTACCTAGGCTACAAATTTTCCCCGATTTTTGGGTAATTTTGCAAACCAAAATGTGGGATTTTTTTTTACATACTAAATATAAGAGTGATTGGGATCTATAATAAATCTCATCTTAATAGTTTTATGCGATTTTTTGTAAAATTAGGTGGCAACACCATACATCGATTTTCGTAAAAAGTAATATTTACTTAGGACCCATTAGAAGGACCGTGTTTCTGTACAATATATGGATGAAAAAGGAAAAATGGTATGAAAATTTTCCCCGATTTTGGGGTAATTTAGAAGACAAGTCTAAAAAAGTGGGAATTTTTTTTCGATATTTCAAACAAAATAATGATGGATATCTGTCAAAAATCATCCCCTTATGGGTTTTTCGTGGTTTTTATCAGAATTATTTGGCAACACCTTAGATTAGTTTTCTTAGGGAATAGTACAAGAAGTCATCGAGGCTCTACATAATGTATGGACGAAATGTTTCTGTTACTACGGTGAATACGTCAAAAGTATTAAGAAGTAAAAATCCAAGCTGACGGCCGAGTTAGGGTACTTTTTTAAATTCAGTTTTCAGGTACCCATCGTCACTGCAGCGAGTTGACTTTTATGGAACAGTGGAAACTCTCGGTACGAAGCACTATCTGGTCTAAAAATTTTCCCCGATTTTAGGGTAATATCGGAGAGAAGTAAAAAAAACGTGGGATTTTTTGTTTCATCGTTTTAGATCAAACAATGATGACGATCTGTCAAAAATAATCCCCAAGGGGTCTTAGGTGGTTTTTGTTAAAATGAGCTGGCAACACCATACATAGATTTCCATTGTAAACAGTACTTAGGAACTACTAGAAGGAGTTACCTTGGCTCTGTACAATGTATGGACGAAATGTTTCTCACCAAGGTGTATATGTTAAAACTATTTAAAATGGAATAATTCAAGATGGCGGCCGAGTTAGGGTACTTTATTCCCGATGACAAGTTTAGGGACGTTTTAAAACTCATTTTTGGGGTACTATTTTATTCCTTACAGCAAGTTACTTCTATGGAGCAAAGACGTGAAGTATATTATATAGGCTACAAATTTTCCCCGATTTTTGGGTAATTTTGCAAACCTTAAATGTGGGAATTTTTTTTTTCGAATTTTTAAAAATAAAAGTGACGGGTATCTATAATAAATCTCATCTTAATAGTTTTATGCAAATTTTTGTAAAATTAGGTGGCAACACCATGCATAGATTTTCGTAGAAAGTAATATTTACTAAGGACCCACTAAAAGGACCGTGTCTCTGTACAACATATGGACGAAATATATCTGTCGTCATGTAATATATATGTCAGAAGTATCAAAATGGAAAAATCCAAGATGGCCGCCGAGGTTGACTTTGAACAAAATTTGGAAGATTTTTTTATTTTGGTACATGGTAACCATGCAGCGAGTCCGCTTTTATGGGATGGCATTGAATCTCAGTATTGCCAGCGCTAAAAACTTTCCCCGATTTTAATATTTATGATATTGTAATTAAAAGAGTGATGGGTGGTTATTATTTATCGTAGGCCCTTTACCTACGATAAATAATAACCCTAAGGCTTTTATCAAAATTATTTGGAAATCTTTATTATGAAAACCGATGTAAGTTGTTACATCGGTTATACTAAACTATTAGAAGGAGTTGACAATGTATGGACGTTTTTTTTTGCCACCCTGGTAGCTAAGCCAAAATAAAAAAAAATAAAAATTCAATACTGCGGCCGAAGACGTCAATTTTTCGCCTATACCTTAGTATAGGTGACCACAAATATCAAATTAGTTTTGGATTGTGACATAAAAACTCACACAAATATTGAACATTTTCGATGTCGAAATTATTTTCAGGAATGCTGTTCTGAATAATTTGTGTCTTTGGATTTTGTAATTGGAAGATTGCAAAATGTGTAAAATTTTCAGATTGTAAATAATGAGAATAAGTTTTGTCCATACATTTCTTTCATTGTATGATATCCACGGTTTATTACCAGCTAAGGAGACTATCTTGGAATTCATTCCTGCTTTGGTGACTATTCTAAATGATAATCGTTCGTGTAAAAAATACAGTTATGATTTATATGTCCTTTACACTAGAAATTTTGGTCACAGATCTATTCTATAAGGTATAAAAGTTGGTTAGGTTAGGTTCAGTTATATGACCTCTACATTAGAAATAGCGACCCCATACTAATTAGTATATAGAAAGTAGGGTTCGATATGATTTTGTATTTCGTATTCGGTTAGGTAGTAATATAATGGCCAATTATAATAGAAATTATAGCCACAGATCAATACGGTATGCAGAAGTGAATTAGGTTAGATTTCGTATTCTGTTCTCTACATTATAAACTATGATCACAGACTAATATATTGTAAAGAAATGTAGGTTAGGTTTTGTATTGGGACCATTACAATACAAAGTGGCGCCATAAGTCAATACGGTATATAAACAGTGAGTTAGGTTTCGTTTTTTCACTCTTACAATAGGAATTGACATTTGTGGTATAGTTTCGTATCAAAACATGTTTCTGCCAACCAAGATCGAAAAGAAAACCTTCACCATAAAAAAATCAGCTAAAACGACCCACACGCAACCCAAATTATGGTCAAAGATATATAAGGTATACAGAGAGGTAGGTTAGGTTAGATTTTGTATTGCTACTCAGTAGTAATTATTGCTTCAGACTATTAGTATACTGAAAAGTAAGATGAGGTTAGGTCTATAGACAGGAGAATATGGAAATTGGCCACAAATCAATAAGGTACACAGAAACGTGGGTTAGGTTAGGTTTCGTATTATGATCTCTACATCAGAAACTGTGAACCGAAATTGATATAGTATACAGAAAGGTAGGTTAGGTTAGGTTTGGTATTGCGATTCTTTACAGTAGAAATTATGGCCTCAGAATAATATAGTAAACAAAAAGGTAGGTTTCGTATTATGAGCTCTACATTAAAAACTTTGACCCCAGACTAATATAGTATACAGAAAGGTAGGTTAGGTTAGGTTTTGTATTGTGACCATTACAATACAAAGTTTCGCCACAGGTATATATGGTACACGTGAAACAGAAATTCACTGTTACAATAGGAAGTCACCTAATCGTATCAAAACAGACAACTCTAACAACGAAAAGAAAACCGTCTTCACAAAAAAAATCAACGACAACGCCTCGCGGGCCTCTTGAGGCCCGCGCACACACGCACCCTCTAGTCTATAATATATAAAGCTGCATTACGGTGACTCACTCACTGATTGACATAGTTGTTCTCCCAGAAGGAGCGTCCGGGGGTCGAGACGATGTATGGGGGAAATGTTCCTTTGGCTAGGGTGACCACGAGAAAATTCCGAAATTTGGGAAAATCCAAGATGGCGGACAAAGATGGCGGCTAACTTTTACAGTTTCGCTCGGATCGATTCCGTTCAAAGAGTGATTTGGCACGTCTCGGCGGGACCCAGAATATGGCGTAAAAACAAAAAATTAAAATCCAAGATGGCGGCGAAAAAATTGCCAAAAACTGGTTGAAAATTTTCTAGGGTTTCAAAAACCGAAATTCCCAGGGTAGTTGCGGGGGTGCTGGCGACACCGGTTGTAGGGCATAGGAAACTCGAAGGACCCGACCTCTAGGGAAAATTATGAAATTTCGAAAATCCAAGATGGCCGACGAGTTGGGGGCGTGTGAATTTGGTCCTAAAAATCCGGATTATTTTCAAAATCATTTTTTAGGTACAGGGCAACCCCGCAGCGAGTCGGCTTCTATGGGGCGATGATGGGTCTCGGTAAGAAGTATTGCCAGCGCTAAAGAGAATTCCCGAATTTGGGGTAATTTGGGAGAAATGTCCCAAAAAGTGGGAAAAAAATTTTTCGGCATTTTTGACAAAAGAGGCATCAAGGCCTATCGAGAAACATCCCCTAAAGGGTTTTAGGTGGGTTTTGTTGGAATTTGCTGGCAACACCCATACATGGTTTGACCAAAATAGAAATTGGGGTGTCTCTCCAAAAACTGAAATTCCTAGGGTACTTGCGGGGATGCTACCGATCCCTATTGTAGGGCATTGGGAGGCTGAAAGACCCGGCCTCTAGGGAAAATTATGAAATTTCTGAAATCCAAGATGGCGACCAAGCTATGGGAGATTTAGTTTTTGGAAAATATTTGGGATATTTTCAATCGAGTTTTTGCTGCACATGGCAACCCTGCAGCTAAACGCCACCTACTGACATGGGTAAGTCTGAGTAAGAAGATTTGCCAGGTCTAAAATTTTTCCCCGATTTTGGGTTAATTTTGGAAAAAAGTCCCATAAAGTGGGAAATTTTTTTTTTGACATTTTAAATGAAGATCTCTTTTTGGTCTACTACAAATCGTCCCCTGAAGGGTTTTAGGGGATTTTTCAGAATTTGCTGGCAACACCCATACATCATCGGACAAATTTTGAAATTGAGGTCTAGCTTCAAAAACTGAAATTGATAGGGTACCTACGAGTATGCTAGCTCAACGCACTGTACGGCGTCGGATAGCCGAAGGACTCGGCCTCTAGGGAAAATTATGAAATTTTAGAAATCCAAGATGGCGGCAGAGATAGGGGAGTTTTGCTTTTCGGAGAAAAATTGGGATATTTTTAAATGTAGTTTTAGGACACTTGGCAACCCCACAGCCAGTCGACTACTATGGAGAGATGATGTGTCTCAACACAAAGTATTACCTGGTATAAAAATTTTCCCCGATTTTAGGGTAATTTTTGAGATAGGTCCTAAAAAGTGGGACAATATTTTTTTGGACATTTCAAACAAAAGAATGATGAAAATCTGTCAAAAACAATCCCCCTATTGATTTTAGGTGGTTTTTGTCAGAATTATCTGGCAACACCTTACATCAGTTTTCTTAGAGAATAGAACTAGAAGGAGTCGCTGAGGCTCTATACAATGTATGAACGAAATGTTTCTGTCACTAGGGTGAATATGTCAAAAGTATTAAAAAGTAAAAATCTAAGATGGCGGCCGAGTTAGGGTACTTAATTTATGTTGACAATTTTAGGGACTTTTTAAAATTCAATTTTGGGGTACAATTAATCCCTGACGCGAGTTGACTTCTATAGAGCAATGGAAACTCTCGGTGGAAAATTTTACCTGGTCTAAAAATTTTCCCCGATTTTGGGGTAATTTCGGAGAAAAGTAAAAAAACGTGGGAATTTTTTTTTTCGTTAATTTGAACAAAACAGTGATGAGCATTGGTTCAAAATCATCCCCCAAAGGATCCTAGGTGGTTTTTGTCAAAATCATCTGGCAGCACCATACATCGATTTTCATAGTAAACCGTACTAAGGAACTAGAGGTGTAACCTGGGCTCTGTACAATGTATATATGAAGTGTTTCTGTCACCAAAATGTATGTGTTAAAAGTATTTAAAAAGGAAAAATCCAAGATGGCGGCCGAATTAGGATACTTTATTTATTATGACAATTTTAAGGTCTTTTTAGTAAATTCAGTTTTGTGGCACCTATCAACCCTGCAGCGAACTGACTTCTATTGAGGAATGGAAACTCTCGGTGCGAAGTATTAACTAATTTTCATAGTAAACAGTACTAAGGAAGTACTAGAAGGAGTCACCTTACATCTGTACAATGTATGGACAAAATGTTTCTGTCACCAAAGTGGATAAGTTAAAAGTATTTAAAAAAGGAAAAATCCAAGGTGGCGGCCGAGTTTGAGTATTTTTTCTCTGATGATAAATTTACCTGGCTTCCCTGCAGCGAGTCGACCTTTATTGAGCCGTGGTAGATTTCGGTTCGAAATATTACCTAGGTTACAAATGTTCCCCGTTTTTTGGGTAATTTTGCAAACCCAAAATGTGGGATTTTTTTTTCGACAAACTATATATAAGAGCAACGGAGATCTATAATAAATATCATTTTAATAGTTATATGCGATTTTTTGTAAAATTAGGTGGCAACACCATGCATCGATTTTCGTAAAAAGTAATATTTACTAAGGACCCACTAGAAGGATCGTGTCTCTGTACAATATATGGACGAAAAAGGAAAAATGGTATGAAAATTTTCCCCGATTTTGGGTAATTTAGAAGACAAGTCCAAAATGTGGGATTTTTTTTTCGATATTTCAAACAAAATAATGATGGATATCTGTCAAAAATCATCCCCTTATTGGTTTTTGTCACAATTATTTGGCAACATCTTAGATCAGTTTTCTTAGGGAATAGTACAAGAAGAAGTCACCGAGACTCTACATAATGTATGGACGAAATGTTTCTGTTATTAGGGTGAATACGTCAAAAGTATTAAGAAGTAAAAATCCAAGATGGCGGCCGAGTTAGGGTACTTTTTTAAATTCAATTTTCAGGTACCCATCGTCACTGCAGCGAGTTGACTTTTATGGAACAGTGGAAACTCTGGGTACGAAGCACTATCTGGTCTAAAAATTTTCCCCGATTTTAGGGTAATATCGGAGAGAAGTAAAAAAAAACGTGGAATTTTTTGTTTCATCATTTTAGACCAAACAATGATGACGATCTGTCAAAAATAATCCCCAAGGGGTCTTAGGTGTTTTTTGTTAAAATGAGCTGGCAACACCATATATAGATTTCCATTGTAAACAGTACTTAGGAACTACTAGAAGGAGTTACCTTGGCTCTGTACAATGTATGGACGAAATGTTTCTCACCAAGGTGTATATGTTAAAACAACTATTTAAAATGGAATCATTCAAGATGGCGGCCGAGTTAGGGTACTTTATTCCCGATGACAAGTTTAGGGACGTTTTAAAACTCATTTTTGGGGTAGTATTTTATTTCTTACAGCAAGTTACTTCTATGGAGCAAAGACGTGAAGTATTATATAGGCTACAAATTTTCCCCGATTTTTGGGTAATTTTGCAAACCTTAAATGTGGGAATTTTTTTTCGACATTTAAACATAAAAGTGACGGGTATCTATAATAAATCTCATCTTAATAGTTTTATGCAATTTTTTGTAAAATTAGGGGGCAACACCATGCATAGATTTTCGTAGAAAGTAATATTTACTAAGGAACCGACCGAATATTTTAAAAGGACCGTGTCTCTGTACATTATATGGACGAAATATATCTGTCGTCATGTAATATATACGTCAGAAGTATCAAAATGGAAAAATCCAAGATGGTCGCCGAGGTTGGCTTTGAACAAAATTTGGAAGATTTTTTTATTTTGGTACATTGTAACCATGCAGCGAGTCCGCTTTTATGGGATGGCATTGAATCTTAGTATTGCCAGCGCTAAAAACTTTCTCCGATTTTAATATTTATGATATTTTAATTAAAAGAGTGTTGAGTGGTTATTATTTATCATAGGTCCTTTACCTACGATAAATAATAACCCTAAGGCTTTTATCAAAATTATTTGGAAAACTTTACTATGAAAACCGATGTAAGTTTGATACATCGGTTTTCATAGTAAACTATTAGAAGGAGTTGACAATGTATGAACGAAATGTTTTTGTCACCCGGGTAGCTAAGCCAAAATAAAAAAAAATAAAAAGTCGAAATGGTATATAGAAAGGTAGGTTAGGTTAGGTTTTGTATTGCGACTCTTACAGTAGAAATTATGGCCTCAGAATAATATAGTAAACAAAAAAGTAGGTTAGGTTAGGTTTTGTATTATGATTTCTACATTATAAACTGTGAACCCAAATTAATATAGTATACAGAAAGGTAGGTAATGTGAGGTTTTGTATTGTGCCTATTGCAATAAAAATTAAAGCCACAGGTCGAAATGGTATACTGAAAGTTACGTTTGGTTAGGATTTCTATTGCGACTCTTACAGTAGAAATTATGCCCTCAGAATAATATAGTAAACAAAAAGGTAGGTTAATCTCTACATTAAAAACTTGACCCTAGACTAATATAGTATACAGAAAGGTAGGTTAGGTTAGGTTTTGTATTGTGAGGCTTCGGCCTGCAATAACCGGGGGGCGGATTCTGGAGATCTCCGGCGCCTCCAGCGCGGAAAAGGCTGACGCCCTCGCGTCCAAACTCCGGGCCCTTATCCCGGAGGATGTGGCGAAGGTCTCCAGGCCCTCAAAAACCGCCGAAATGCGGGTCATGGGCCTGGATGACTCACTTACGCCGGAGGATGTCGCCGCCGCCATTGCGCGTGATGGCGAGTGCGTGGCCGGGGACGTCAAGGTCGGGCCCATCAGAAGGAGCAGCCCCAAAGCCTTGGGGTCTTGCTGGGTCCGCGGCCCTATGGCGGCCGTAAAAAAGGTCACGGCGGAGGGTCACATGCGGCTAGGATGGGTGTCCGCGAAGGTGGAGCTGCTGCGGCAACGTCCGCTGCGGTGCTTCCGATGCCTACAAAGTGGGCATGTCAGGGCGCAATGCACACAGGAGGAAGACCGCAGCGGGCTTTGTTACCGATGCGGAGAGGCGGGCCACAAAGTCGCAGCGTGCGCCGCAGCCCCCAGATGCGCAGTATGTGCGTCCCAGGGGCGGCCGGCGGACCATTGGGTGGGGAGCAAGAAGTGCACCCCGCCCAAAAGGAAGGGAGGGAAACGGCCCGCCTCACAGGTCCCAGGCCGTAGGAGTGGAGCAGAGGAGGGGATGGACACCTCCCCTCCCAGCGATCAAGGAGGCAGGAGCGGCCCAAGCCGCTCCTAGATCGCTACCGGGCCGGGGTGACGACCGCGGGGGCGGTCCCACCCCAACACACTAGGCCCGAAGAAGTCGCGCGCATGTCCCCGCGCGCCTTCCCCAGGGAGGACAGGGGAAGTGGTGGGTTCCATAGGGAACCCGCAGAGATGGGGCCCGCTGTAGAGTGGGCCACCGCCGTCGGAGTTGCGGTCGAGTATAATATGATCCCGCGACTCCGGCATATGGCGTTGGGTGAGGGACATCTTGGAGTTTTTAGTGAGTAGGAGTCTCACAGTACCCGCGGGCTTCCCCCGGGGCCGGCGGGTCTCCATGAGGGATTTTCTCCAAGTCAAAAAAAAAAAAAAAAAGGTTTTGTATTGTGAACATTACAACATAAAGTTTTGCCACACTGTTACAATTTGAAGTCACATGAATGATTTCGTATCAAAACAGACAACTCTACTTGCCAACCAAGTCTATTCGAAAAGAAAACCGTCTTCACAAAAAAAATCAGCGACAACGCCTCGCGGGCCTCTTGAGGCCCGCGCACACACGCACCCTCTAGTCTTCTTATAAAACGCATATACGATTTTGTCCGTAGGTTATTTTTCAAAAGAATTAAATTTACTTCTATACCCGACTATATTGCAACTATAGCACCGTATTTGAGAATCTACTACTAGGTAGTCTGCTATCATATATGACCAAGTATGATCATCACTAGCCCACTCACGTTACAACGCGCTTGCTTCACCCTTTAAACGACAAAACTGACACCGTCTGTCGGTTCACTGAATGACCACGATCTACTTCATCGCAACTATTCGTCAATGTTGCGCATACTTAAAAGTATGAAATATAAAAATGGAAAGATCTCACCAGATTCATGACATTTAAGCGTCGATAAGACGTTTCGTAATGTCTGTTGAGGTCGATCGCGCCACCGCACCAGGTGCACTCGTTGGCGCCGTGTTGGCGGGTCTGGCTGGCGCGCCGACTGTCTGCGCGGGCGGCGACAGCGCGGCGGGGCCGGTGCCGGCGCAGGCACGTCGTCAGCATCTACGTCGGCAGCTATATGCGAACCCCTGTTTTGCTGAGCGACCGCACGTTGTTCCAGCGACACCAGTTGTTGAGACTTGCGTCCATTAACGCTGGTAGTTCACCCATATTTGATAGGTGAAGAAGGAGTACGCGTGCTCTCGTAACGATGGGCGTTTTCTACATGTAATCAATCCTTAGTCAAAAATGTTATTCGTGACCAAAATGGCCTGGAATCCCACTTCTGATGTTAGGAATGACCTCTAAATTCAATTAAATAAAAGAAATTTATAACAAATCGTATAATTAATTTTAACAAAATCAGTACAAGAATTTATAAAGCAAATACGGAGATTCGTTCGACAGCACGTCTGTCGACAAAAAGAGACCGCACAGTTTTTTTTTTTTCGGAATACTCTAATGCTGTTGCCGTAGCTGACCTTTACAGCTTCACTGGATGTTAGGCGGCGAGTGTAGCTGGCACTCCAAACCCGCGGAAGGACTTATAGAGCGGCTGAAGGCCAACTTCCGCCTGATGGATACGAGTTTAGTCTGAGGCCTCAACTAGGGGTTCGAACTTTGGCTCTGGCCATCGTAATATTGATCCCCGTTTGAATTGGACGGGGATAGATCAGAGGGGCGACCGAGGGCACCGGTGTGTAGCGCCCGGGCGCGCGCAGGCGCCTGGTTGCGCGGTATGGTGTGTTTGGAGTCGTCGTCTTCGCCGGCGAGGACGGTGTCGTGTGTGTGTGTAAAAGTGTGGTTGGGGTGGAACGGGTGGGCCCGTGGGGAGGTTACCTGCCGTTATGGGGTCGTCGGGGTCAATGAGAACGTGCCTCGGGCGACGTTGTCGCGTATGTCGGATATTACTCCTCGGTGCGTAGTCGACCGCACTGACTATAAGCGGGTTAGGGTGGGATTGGGCAGAGTTGAAGTAGCGTCGAGACGCTTCCTTCATAAACTGCTTGATGGAGGACAGATTAAGATCGCGGTGGAGATCTACGCTGCGAACGAACCATGGCGCACCGGTGGCTCGACGCAGAAACCTATTCTGTATGATCTGTAGTCTGTTGATTAAACAGTAGGGTATGTGGGCGAATACGGGACTAGCGTAAGTCATTATGGGACGGATGCAAGCCTTGTATAATGTCAGCTTCTTCCGAAGCGACATTTTACTATGCTTGTTAATAAAAGGATAGAGTCGCCCTAGTATAAAGGCGGCTCGGTCGCGGACACGCTTGATGTGAGGACGAAACGTTAGTTTCCTATCTAGGGTGACGCCGAGATATTTCGTTTTCGAAACCCACGGGATGTTTTGGCCGAATAGTTCGATCGGGTGATTCATAGGGTCGAATTCCCTGCTAAAGTACACTGCTGCACTTTTTTCGGGATTGACTTCTATGCGCCACCTTCCGTCGGTGGCGCATAGAAGTCAATCCCGAAAAATTCCATTCGCCCAGTATTTTTTTTTTTATTTATTTATTAGAAACCAACAGCGTTACAATTTCATTTACATTAACGTATGTTGTAAAATTAAAGCTACTATAGGTTTCACTTAATTAACACAAAGTATGTAGTATTGGCTTGCGCTAAAACAAAATAACAAAATAGGAAATCAAAGAAATAAACTGAACACATAAAAAAAAATGAATTAAATAAATGATTGAATGAATGAGTGTGGAAGCTATACATCTCCATATAATATATACTACACACTGATGCCGGTAATTTGTCCATACAATGTATGCAGTGTGCATATTATAGATACTAGACTATCGCTTCGTAACTGTCACTTATATATTTAACAATGTGCTTTTTAAATGTGCCTTTTGTGTGAAAAAACAAGTCCACGTCATGAAATTCGTTATTGTATACACGAGGAATTCTAGCGAGGGGTGAGTTAGTTGCATAGTTTGAGGCACGGCGAGGTACTGCCAAAAGCGGGGTGTGCCGTGTACGGCGCGACGGTGTACGGTAAGACACGGCGGCTACCAGCTCCTCGCAGTCAAAACGACCACGTACGATATCGTGAAGCAGACACATATCCAACACTTTACCACCAATTGCCATCTGATGGTTATAGTATTCACATTTCACATAAGAATGCATGCGGCAATCAATACAAAAACCGCTACGCTTTCATATTTCTAAAATAATTAAATCAAGAAAGCAATGAGATAAACAAATTATAACGTTGTATGCTAATAAACTAATTATTTACTTGATATGTTGTCGTCTATGAATTCGTCTATCCTGTAATAGGCTTTCTTACACAAAAATTGTTTAATATACGACTTGAATTGCCTCTCTGTCAGATTTAGTGCAGATTCTGGCAGTTTATTATAAAATCTTACGCAATTACCATAGAATGAATTACTGACTTTGTGCAGGCGGCATTTAGGTAAAATTAGCTTATTTTTATTGCGTAAGTTTCTATTTGTACAGTCTTTAAGTTTTCTAAAACTCTCTAAATTCTTCCGTGTATACATGATATTCTCATAAATGCATTGTGAAGTAACGATGAGGATTTGAATCTTTAAAACATTGACGTAATGACTCTCTTGAACCCATACCATAAATAGAACGTATGGCTCTCTTTTGTAAAATAAATATAGTATTTATATCGGCTGCTTTACCCCACAGCAGTATGCCATATGACATAATGCTATGGAAATAACTAAAGTATACAAGTTTAGCCGTCGCCACGTCTGTTAATAGCCTAATTCTTCTAATTGCACATGCAGCAGAACTGAGTCTATTGGCCAATTTTGAAATATGGGGCCCCCATTGTAATTTCGAATCCACTGTAATACCTAAAAAAACTGTCATTAACAAAATTTACTATTTCATCATTAAGCAGTAAATTGGTCTTACATTAGGAAGTGTAAATTTTATACACCTTGTTTTGCTGGAATTTAATAATAGGATATTACATGTAAACCAATTTGGTATAGCAGACATAGCACAATTTACATCGTCTAATTGATTTGTTTGACGTCCAATTTTAAACACTAACGAAGTATCATCCGCAAACAGCACTATATCTGCAATTTTCTCTACCATAAAGGGAAGGTCATTTATGTAAATTAAAAAGAGAAAGGGGCCTAAGATTGACCCTTGTGGAACGCCCATCCCAATATTAACTCCCTTAGATTTTATACCGTCAATATCTACAGTTTGGACCCTATCCTCTAAATAAGTTCTCATTAATTTTAGATCATTACCTTTTATACCATAATATTCGAGCTTGTACAAAAGTGTTTTATGATCCACGCAATCAAATGCCTTTGATAGGTCACAAAAAACTCCGAGTGCATCCTGTGACTTCTCCCATGATTCGAAAATTTGTGTTATTAGCGCTACACCTGCGTCTGTATTTATTTTTACAGTATAATAACCTAAATATCTAATAATATTTATAGTATAAAAATAGATAAATATCAAAAAATTAAGTAAAATATACGAAAATAAGTAAACAGTAAACAATAATAATAATTTCATGAAAATAAAAACCCAACATTGCCCAATTACTACATCTAAAGTATTATATTAAAAATAAAGACTATTTGGCCACAAGCAGGTAATAAAAATAAAATTACAAACTAATAATTAAACGCAGGAGTATAACGCAAATAAAAGTTACAATAATAAAAACGAACGAGATCTTTATAACGATATTAGAAAATAAAAACATTTATTACCTTATCCAATAATACTGCCACTAATTGCTATTTAGTTCATGTATATATCCGTATTACACGTACAAATTTATATATTTTTTAAAATTAAGTTATTAATAATAAGTAGAGTTTAACTAATATACAGGTTAAAATCCTGTTACACAGGTTGCTGATAAACTCTCATAAATAGCTTATCTGACAGCAAATTTGTATTTGGTCTCGTTTGACCTCGATTACAAGTGTATATAAATGAGACCAATAAACAGAGAAATTAGCAGATGGGACTACCATGTAATACATTGCGTACGTCAAAATATACAGCGCCTTATTTTTGAATGTAAGTAAATGTTTTGTAAATATTTCTATAAATTATTGAGTACCAATGATATAAGCTTAGGTTCAAACTAAATTGCGTCGTATCCTGGTTAAACTAGTTATCCTGGGTAATTATTTATATTGAGAGCAGAGTTGAGAAATATTGTGGTATTTTAATAAATATAAAAAAACAGAATATCTAGAATAGTAGTAAAATATTAACGTACGAAAAATGAACTGACATAGAAAGAACGCTTTAGAGCAATCTATTGATTTTTTTTAATTTGTACAACAAGTACTATTCCAATTTAAACCAAAAACAGTATCAAACAATTAATATTGATCAATGGATTTCTTTTAAAACGTGTAAAATAAAGTTCATTTTGCATTGATTCGTATATTCCAGGTGCGGATCTGGTATCTGTGAAAATAATATAATTTCTGGCAGATATACTCATATAATTATAATGAAACAGTTTTTCAATAGCCTCTGAAACTAAAGCTAATATGCTGTTACTTGAAAACGATTATAAATTCTAGTCTTATTAATAATAAAATATATGCACAATGTCTATTATCTATGTCCATCTCATATAATCCCTAATTCTGCTTAAGAAAATATATGATATAAATTATATCACATTACCAGATAAGCAATTAGTAACAAGACAGTTTCATACATTGTACGTTTGATGAAATAAATCTAGAATAATTAAATAAACGTCATGGAAAGACGAAGATAATAAATATAGTGTAATGATAAATTATAGTTTATATTAGATAGATACGGTAGTCTAATGAAAGGCAAAAGAAGAGGCAAGATAAAAGCGCTGAGCCCACTCCGGCAAAGAAGACCAGGGTTCAAAACACTCTTTTCAATCTATTCTCTATATTCTAACACACATTTTTTTTAATTACAAAAACATCGAACTTATTACTAACAGAAGTATATAACCTCTTTTTATAAACTATGGCAACATGTTATGTTCATTTTTAATTATACACATGGGTACTATAATTAAGTATAATATATACATAATAGGTACAGTAAGTAACATGCAGTAATATTTTGTAATTAGATGTGATGGGTTGTTATTAAATTAATTCCTTTTTGTGAATGGAATGGCTACTAAGCGGACGGCCCACGCGATGTTAAGTGGTAACCGTCGCCAATGTACATGAACTGCACTCCGTATATCGTGTTATCACGTTATCATGTGACGCCTATGATACCACTCATACGTGCCATTCAGAAGGACTAAGTTGTCATGGTTCCGTGTTTAATCGATGTTAAATAATACGTAAAATTCAATTACATCAACGCACTTTCAAGTGATAGCAAAACTTTCATCGTCTAATTGTTCGAAAACAAAATACTAGTCATATCACTTCGTTGACGAGTGTCATCTTGTGACATACACATGGAATCAATATGTACTCCGTAAGCAGGACATATTGCCTCTATGGAAAAGTTACTAATTATATTTTCAGTGGGCGAATTTGTTACCCTTCGGTAATAAATATCACATATTGAATAAGACTTAATTCTAATAGCAGGTATGGTACATCTAACTATAACTTAACTTACATAAAAAGACATTTTACCAAATGGTAATAAATTTACAACAGTGAAATTTCAAATATTTCTATAGCATAAAATACATTTATAGGTATCTCGTTATAAAAATATATCTCTATATATTTACAATTACGAAATTATCTGACCTTTTGTAAACTTACAATTAACACACAATATAAATTATTGTAATATATATAAAAATGTAATATTTATTGTACATATTAAATGTGTATATTTAATGTTCATATAAAGATTTAGAGCACTAAATTGGTAATAATTTCGTTTTGTAGGTGGGCGGATAGTCAATCCTGGACGAATATTTTGACGAAAATAACAAATGCACGTTACAATCAAGGCTGCTACCTATTGGGAATGTTACCACTGCGTTCGGTATAGCAAAAATATTGAAGTATGGAGTTGTGGTTCGATAATTATTACATTTTTTTTTATATTTCAGATTGTCTTCATACTGTAAATTCCATTAACATTACTTAACATGCACGGAAAATTGATTTTTTAACTGTGTATGAAAAAGATTCTAATTTATAGAGTTAATAATTTATGTAATCGTATATAACTGTTGTTAATTTTTATTGAAATAAATTATTCTTCATTATTTATTTATTATGTTTGCTCCCTGTTTGATGTTTTGTTAAATATATCTGTTAAGAATGGGAGAAAAGGAAAAGCCGACAAGAGGGGTCCTCCCCGGCCGTCCAAATTGAAGGGACCGCGTTCGACAGCAGTCGTCATCGCGTTACAACCAGGTGCACAAGAGAAGGGTGCCAATTACGCTGATATCCTGCGAGAGGCCAAAGCCAGAATAGATCTGAAGGCCCTCGGTATTGAAACCTTAAAATTTAGAACGGCGGCTACTGGGGCGCGAATGTTGGAAGTCCCCGGTGCCTCGAGTGGAGACAAGGCGGATAGTGTAGCCTCCAAAAGAAGAGAGTTCCTCCCTGAAGACGTCGCTCGCGTTTCGAGACCCCTTAAGACCGAAGAGATGCGGGTCATAGGGCTAGACGACTCGATTACTCCTGAGGAGATCGCCACTGCAGTGGCTCGTGACGGAGACTGCGAGGTCGAAATGATCAAACTTGGAGAGATACGCCGTAGCACGACGGGCCTCGGGACATGTTGGGTCCGTGGGCCAGTGCTTGCCATAAAGAAAATCACGACAGAGGGCCGCATGCTCGTCGGCTGGGTGTCGGCGAAGACAGAGTTGTTGCGGAAAAGGCCGTTACGGTGCTTTAAGTGCCTGCAAGGTGGACATGTCAGGGAAACGTGCACGCATGAGGATCGCAGCAATTTATGCTTTAGGTGCAGCCAAAGTGGCCATAAAGCTGCCACTTGCAGCTTAGCACCAAAATGCGCAGTGTGTGCGCCCCTGGGGCGGAAAGCGGATCACTGGGTAGGGGCGAAGAACTGCTCTCCCCCAGGGAAGAAAACCTCCCGTGTTGGGGCGGCCTCGACCGCTGCATCCCAGGCCACTGTGTCAGGGGTCCCCCGGTGGAGATGGACACTGATAAATAACGGCTATCCATCGAATCCTACAGGCGAACATTAACCACTGCAGACGAGCACAAGACCTGCTCATTCAAAGTTGCGTGGAGTGGCGGATAGATGTCGTCGTAGCTGCCGAGCCCTATTTCATCCCTGATGGGGAGAACTGGTTCGGTGATTCTGCAGGCCTCGTCGCAATAGGAGCAGTAGGGCGAACGATCTCGTCCCTCCCGGTGTCCCTTCTTGCCAGAAGTGAGGGAATAGTGATGGTTGAATGGGGGCAATCCGTTATTGTAGGAGTATACTTCTCTCCTAACAGAACAGTCGCCCAGTTTGAACAGTTCCTTGATGGTATGGGAGCGATGGTGGACCAGTATCCGACTCGCCCTTTGTTCCTAATAGGGGACTTAAATGCGAAATCGGTAAATTGGGGATCTGTTGCAACTGATGCTCGTGGCGAGGTTCTGAAAGATTGGGCGGTGGCGGCAAACCTGTCAGTTCTGAACGTGGGCTCCACGCCTACCTGTGTTCGGTACCAGGGCGAATCAGTGGTGGATGTTGCGTTCGCCAGTTCGGCCATTGTGGACCGGGTGTGCAACTGGCGGGTCATGGCCGAGGTGGAGACGCTGTCTGATCACAAATATATTAGGTTCGATGTTCTCCCCTCGGCTCCAGCACCGACCCGCCGGGAGAGAAGTGGTGCTCAGTTTCCCAGGTGGGCCTTAAATCGCATGAACCGGGAAGTTTTAATAGAAGCATCAATTGTGCTGGCTTGGAATTCGACTGCGGACGATCCTGTGGATGTAGAAGCAGAAGCGGCCCACTTTGGCGACGCCATGATGAAAGTGTGTGATGCAGCGATGCCAAGAGCTGGACCGCGATCTACTCCACGGCAGGTGTACTGGTGTCCGAAAATATCGCAGTACAGCGGAGAGAATGCGCAGCCGCTGGGAGGACTTACACCAGATACCGCCGCAGGCGTACTGACCGCAGCGCCGACATTGAAGCTGGTCTGTATGAGGCCTACCGCACTCTGAAGAAGACCCTGCAGAAGGCCATTAGTGAAGCCAAAGCTAGGGCACGAGAGGTTCTCCTGGAAACACTGGATAGAGACCCCTGGGGGCGACCCTACCTAAATGTCAGAGGAAACCTCCGCTCCTGGGCTCCCCCCATCGCGGTGACACTTCACCCTGAGCGACTACAGGAACTTTTTTTTTTTCTCTCTGGCAACACTGCCGATAACAGTCTTTGTCAGTTGGCTCTTATTTATTTATTGTTTTTAATTTATTACTTGTGAAATAACGATACTAGTGTATATAATCAGTGAGTTTTGGGCATAAGTAACGTCGATTATTGTTGGTGTGCAAATCTGTGATTTCTTTGTGACAAAAATCTACGTTACAAAATTTGTGGGACCGCCAACTGTCAAAGTATTGGTAAATTACAATAGAAGTCTTGGATTTCTATTGACTCCTTTAATAATTAAATACAGTTATTACACTTCACTATTACTATATCCGTTTACAAATAAACAATAATATTAAAGTTAAATATTCGATAGTGAAGATCGGTTGTTGTTGTTGAGAGGAAAAAAAAAACTACCCACTAACATAAAATATTATTGTTATTGCAATACAGCTCATAAAATTTATTTATTATCATATTGATAATATATTCCAAATAGCTGTGCGAAACTAAACTTATGTATTTGATTAAATAACAATACAATATTAGTAATCCATAGCCATTGCTAGATATCATATGACAAATTAAGACATATTTACTGTAGTGGTAATATATAAGATTAATTATTTTTTTGTAACAGTATTGGTATTTAAAGTTTTTACTAACAATATTTATTTATTTATTTATTATTAAATTATTTTATTGAAGGGAAATAGCGCACTTTCAACACTGTATTTCTTCTATTGAATAATATTCATTGTTGTCTTGTTTCGTAGATATTTAACATAATAATTAAAAATGATGTCCCGCAGAGCATGTGATCTTGATGCTAAGCTCAAGATGACACTCTTAGAGTTAAAAAAATCCAATGAATTAAATAAGGCCTTATTACAGGAACGAGATGAAAGTGAGATTGAAATTAAGTTGATGTCTGATAAATATGTGGCTCTGAAGAATGACCTAGTGAAGATCAGTACAGACTTTGAAGTTCTACATATCGAAAATGAAAAACTTCAAGAAATTGTAAATAAATATGATCTGTGCAGAGACACATATGAGTCAGCATTGCAGAAAATCACTCATCTAGAGCGGCACCTTGAGGAAGTTCAATCACAAAATACATCTTTGTTGGATCACAGGCGGTTGAGTCCAACAAAGATTATAACGAGACCATGGATCTGTATACAGAAATGTTAAATACTACTAGTGATCAAACATCTGCTCTGCCCCTTGTGACCATAGATTTGACAAATACACCAAGCTCCTATAGTCCTAATAAAGTACCTATTAATAGTAGTAATAAGTTAAAAAAATATGTAAAATTAAATAAATTTATTCGAAAATCAGAAAATTTAGTGAAAAGTCATAAAAAGTGTTTAAAATCAATTATTACTAGGAAGCAAAAAATTGACTTATCAATAGAATTAAATAATTGTAAAGAAAAAATATATAACAAAGATTTAGAAATAGATGAATTATCACAAAAAATTAAACTATTAGAGAACTCGTTGTCCAATTTATCTTTGAAATACGAATCAGCTAAGAATGAAATACATGAATATTCTGATCAGTTGGATAATTTAATAAAATTAGGTAACTACAACATGGAGCGGTTTGTTTCTCTTACGGATAGATGTCACTGTAATTCACCAGAGTCTGATAACTATATCCAACCGTCCCACCATAATCAGTTGAACATTGATATCTCATCCGTCACGGAACCAGACGTTTCATGTTTACCCACACGAAACAGTACAAAAGTAAATAAATGCAGCACTGTACATGAAACCATCAGGAGAACAATTATTTATTCAGATGAATTTGGCAAGGATTTAGGTAGTTTATTATCGAACTGTCTCTCGCAACAAGTAATAAATAATTGTTTTCCGGGATCAGGTATATATCAGATTATAAGAAATATAGTAAATGAAAAATATGATATTCACACGACCCTAGTAATAGCGTTAGGGAATTGTTTGCATATGCGTAAATCTGATATAGTTAATTTAATAAAATCATTATATAATATAGTGGAGCTTGGTATAGGTAAAATATTATTATGCGCATTTCCCTACTCTCAATCCCTGACTAATGAACAGAATAAGTTCATTTATAGTATAAATAATTTAATTTATTCGATGACATATCATTGTAATGATATATTTTATTTTGAAAGTAACAAATTTGTTACAAATTATTATATGACGGGAGGTAATTTTTATCTTCCTAAAAACAAAAAAAGACTATTGCTAGTTTACTAGCGTATAACATTTATGATCCCATTATAAGTAGTATAACGGATTTAATTAGTAATATTAGTAATAATACTAATAATGTGACATGTGTTAATTTAAACTAACATCTACGACATTGGTTAAGCCACAGGATATGGTCATTATTCATCAAAATATTCGTGGCTTCTCCAGCAAAGAATTAGAATTAAGTCTATTCTTAGAATCTAACAATGTACGGGTGTTATGTCTGACAGAACATTGGCTTAAACAATATGAAATAATTTGTCCTTTTGAACATTATAATATAGCTAGTTTTTTTGCTAGGAACAATGCCATTCATGGCGGGTCAATTATTATTTTAAAAAATGATGTAGAATATAAAAACCGTCAAGACATTGTAAATATTTCTATTGAGCAAACAATTGAACTATCTTGCGTAGAATTAGTTACTTGTATAATAATTTGCGTTTATCGTCCGCCATCGGCTTGTTTTGATTCTTTTGAACTGGCTATGGAGGAAGCATTGAGACGAGTCGCACGGAGGAATAAAACATTATTTGTATGTGGCGATTTTAATGTTGATTTATTATCGGAATGCTCAATAAGCTTAAGATTGATTAACTTATTTAAATCATTTAATTTGCACAATCTTTTTTTAGAACCCACTAGGGTCGCAGGAAATTCTGCCACTTGTATAGATAATGTTTTTTGTAATTGTGAAGTAAAGGTGAAAATGAATTTCGACTGTCTTGGATCTGATCATTATGGACAAAAAGTTATAATTGAAACTAAGGGATCCAAAGGGACTCAAACAATTACATGCAGACAAATAACACAAAAGAATTTGGCACGTTTTAAAAATAAAATTTAACATAAAATATCTAGTGTCATAGTACCTCAATATGACCCGGACATTGTATGTGAACATATTTTTAATTTAATTGAACATGAAGCTAGCAGTGAATTTAAAACAAAAACCTTTTCAACTAGTGTAAAATCAAAGTTTTGTGACTGGGCCACGTTTGGTATTTATAAGTCTAGGGCTAATCTTTACGAACTTTACGAAAAACGAAGCTATATATCCGATCCCTTATTTCATGAACATGTAAAATCTTATTCGAAAATATTTAAAAAGGTTTGTCATACAGCTAAGTCTCTCTATTTAGGTAAAATAATAACTAAATCTAAAGATAAAATAAAAGCCACTTGGAAAGTAATAAATAGCGAAACTGGAAAAGTTAATTTTCAAAATAGTAAAATAGCTTTAAATATTAATAACAAATTGGTAAATTCCGACACAGAGGTCGCGGATACATTCGAATCTTATTTCACTAATATTCCATTAATTACGACACAGGCTCTAAAATCTTCCCCGTCTGCTGCTGAAACTTTACTAACAGACAATGTTAGCAAGTCATCAGCTGTATTTAACTTTAGACATACATCATCAGTAGAAATAATGAAAATATTCAAACAGCTTAATAATAAAAAAACAGAGGATCTATGGGGTATATCTGTTAAAATACTAGATAGTATAATGGAAATTATTGCGCCATCTCTTGCTTTTATTTTCAATAAATGTATAGATGAAGGTAAATTTCCTAACATAATGAAAATTAGTAAAATCATACCGCTTTTTAAATCTGGAGATAAGAGTGACCCAATAAATTATAGACCTATATCTATACTCCCAGCACTCAGTAAAATTTTTGAAAAAATAATCCTTATGCAGCTTGTCAGTTATTTCAATTTAAATAATTTAATCCACAATAGTCAATTCGGTTTTTCCAAAGGTCGTTCAACTACAGACGCAGGTGCAGAGTTGCTTAGACACGTATTTGCTGCATGGGAAACTAAAATGGATGCGATAGGTGTTTTTTGTGACCTTTCTAAGGCTTTTGATTGCGTTGATCATAATACATTGCTAAAAAAACTTGCTTTTTATGGCGTCAAAGACAATGCTTTAAATTTAATAAAATCTTATCTATCTGATAGAATACAGAAAGTGAAGGTTAGCAACGCTACGTCTAACGGATCACTTACGAAAATGGGTGTACCTCAAGGATCTATTCTCGGTCCATTTTTATTCCTAGTTTACATTAATGATCTCCCATATGCCATGCAGGATAGATGCGGCATAGTATTATTTGCAGACGATACTTCATTGATTTTTAAAGTTAATAGAATGACTAATAATTATGACGATGTAAATAGTGCTTTGCGGCGTCTCCTGCACTGGTTTACAACTAACAATCTTATGTTAAACGCTAAAAAAACAAAATGTGTTAATTTCTCTCTGTCTAAAAGTTTTAATACTAATTGCAATATTAAATTAAATGACGAATCTCTGGAATTTATAGAATCTACTGTCTTTCTAGGAATCACACTAGATAATAAAACACAATGGGGTGCACAAATTCAAAGCCTTGCAGCGAAACTAAGTTCAGCAGCTTTTGCCGTGCGTAAGGTTAGACAGTACACTGATACTGATACTGCTAGATTAGTCTATTTTAGTTATTTTCATAGTTTACTCTCTTATGGAATATTACTATGGGGAAAAGCGGCAGATATTAAAAATATATTCATATTACAAAAACGTGCCGTTCGAGCGATCTACTGTATGAAGAGTCGTGACTCATTAAGAGAGAAATTCAAAGAGGCAAATATTCTCACCGTTGCTTCTCAATTTATATATTCAAATATCCTATATGTTCATAAAAATCTTGACTTATTTCCAAAAAACAGCAATATTCATAATATTAATACAAGATTTAAAGACAAACTTGCTGTCCCCAAGTATCGTTTAGAAAAAGTTAATAGGTCTTTTATGGGAATAGGTATAAAAATTTACAATAAGATACCAAAGGATATGTTGGAATTACCCTTAAATAAATTCAAAACATCTGTTAAATCATATTTACTGAGCAAAGCCTATTACTCACTAAACGATTACTTGAATGACGAGTGTGCATGGCAATAGTTGTTCATGCACTGAATTTTCATTTAATGTTAGACATAGACACCTATATAAATATACATTGTAAATAAACTGGCTTTAAAAAAAGTAATTCAATTGAGTTTCTTGCCAGTTCTTCTCAATTGGATCTATATACTGAACTGGACGGTAGGGAAAAAAATAAAATTATAATGTAAAAATTTGACGTTCATAAGCGGCTAAAATGTCCTACATGAATAAATGATTTTTGAATTTGAATTTGAATTTGAATTTGAATTTGAAGTAGTAGTTACTCTTTTTCCCTCCCAAACTGTAATTTTCCCCTCCGCCTATGATGTCTTCGGGAAGGGAGGAGAGAGTGGAGGTGCCGTCGATCACGGAAGCTGAACTGGACACGGCCGTAGATAGACTTAAGGCAAATAAAAGTGCCCCGGGCCCGGATGGAGAGATTATTTCTATTTCTATTTCTATTTCTGGGGGATCGTCTCAGGCGGCTCTACGACATCTGTCTCCGAAGTGGCCAATTTCCTCGACAGTGGAAGGTAGGCAGGCTCGTCCGGTTACGGAAAGATGGGCGCCCCCTGAATTCCCCTTCGGCGTTCCGCCCTATTGTCCTGCTTGACGAGGTCGGCAAGGTTTTTGAGCGGATTATTGCGGGCCGCCTCGTCAGGCATCTCAAAGAAGTAGGCCCTGACCTCTCCTCGTCCCAGTACGGGTTCCGAGAGGGTCGCTCGACCATTGATGCGATTGCGCAAGTAAGGAACCTCTCGGAGGAGGTGGTTTCAGGCGGGACGGCGATCTACTAAGGAGGACAATGGAACGCGGCGTTCCGCAGGGCTCTGTGCTAGGTCCCTTCCTGTGGAACGTCGGCTTCGACTATGTTCTGCGGGGGCGCCACTAGCCGGAACGGGTCTAACCTGTTACGCAGATGACACTTTGGTCACTGCCCGGGGAAGGAATTATCGAGAGGCGGCTCTCCGAGCAACTGCGTGTGTTGCGATAGTAGTAGCGAGAATTCGCCGTCTGGGGTTGCGAGTAGCCTTGGAAAAATCAGAGGCAATCTGCTTTCATGGTCCTCGCCGCGCCCCGCCAGAGGGATCCTATGGGACACAGTCACCTAGATACATAAAATAATAATTGCATTTAATAATGTCTAGTAAGACAAATTCAATATTGTCTACTAGGCACTGCTGTATCTAAACTGTGTCACCCCACCTTACATTTTCCTACTTTTATTTAGTATATAAGATCATTATTTTTATGTACACATTGTCAGTTTATTATCACATGTAATATACATCGTCTCGACCAGCAACATCGTAATATTCACCCGCAACAGATCCCATATCATGGTTGGCGGAATAACTATTCAAGTTAAACCAAATATAAAGTATTTGGGCCTGGTACTTGACGGTCGCTGGAAATTCCGGGCGCATTTCAGAAGCTTGGCTCCCCGTCTGATGGCAGCAGCGAATGCCCTAAGTCGACTCCTCCCTAATCTAGGAGGACCTCACGATAGTTGCCGCCGCCTCTACCTCGGGGTGGTGCAGTCGATGGCCATGTATGGGGCCCCTATATGGGCTGGTGCACTCGATCGAGTGAGCATGGCCATGCTTCGTCGCCCACATCGGGTGATGGCGATCAGGGCCATTAGAGGATATCGCACCGTTTCGTGTGAGGCGGCCTGCTTAATGGCGGGTTCTCCGCCCTGGGATCTAGAGGCTAAAGCCCGCGCGTCTTTTTATTACTGGCGTGCAGAGCTGCGAAACCGGGGCGAAGTCCCTTCAACAGGCGATATTCGCGCCCGGAGGCTGTTAGACTCACGGAACCTAATGGAGAAGTGGAGGAGTAGATTGGAGGATCCAAGGGCGGGTCTTAAAACTGTGGAGGCCATTCGGCCAGTAAGTACTAACGTACTGGCTGAGTAAAGGAGGTAGAGGCCCGCTTACCTTCAGATTGACACAGGTGCTTACCGGTCATGGTTGTTTCGGTAAGTACCTGTGCGAGATTGCCCGGAGGGAACCAACGGCCGCTTGCCATGAGTGCAACGACTGTAATCAGGACACGGCGCAACACACATTAGAAGAATGCTCGGCATTCGCCGAAGAGCGTCGCGTCCTGGTTGCAGTCATAGGAAATGACCTCTCGTTGCCAGCAGTTATACGTGAGATGGTGAGTAATGAGAGGTCCTGGTCAGCCGTAGTCGCATACTGCGAGTCGGTAATGACCAAAAAGGAGGTGGCAGAGAGAGGACGTGAAATTGCTTCCTCCGCCGACCCAATTCGTCGGAGACGAGCTAGACGGAGGAGGGATGTTGTTCCTCTCCCTCCGTAAGGGCCAGGGGCGACGGCCGTGGGGGCGGCTGCCTCCCCGTCGACATCGCAGCCTTGAGAAGGTGCGCGCGTGTACCCGCGCTACTTCTTCTGAAGAAGAGTAGTGACCCGTCTACTGAGATGGGTTCCCGCCGTCGGAGCTGCGGAAGAATGCTCGCGCACATCCGGAGCTCCGGCAACAAGCAGTAGAGGTATACTTTGGGGTTTTAGCCGGTAGGAGTCCGGCAGTACCCGCTCGTTACCCCTGGAGCGGGCGGGCCTCCATGACGGATTTCCCCAAGAAAAAAAAAAAAAAAAATTGACTTGAATATGAGATTGGATGTGTTGTATTTAGACCATTGTAACTTTTGACACAATTGTTGAGTTGAAGTAAAATAAAAGTGTTAACTAAGTAGTAAGATAAGACTTAACTAAGTGGTGTAGACATATTGGAAGTTTATAATAATAACGGTGATGTTGTTTTCAAATATTTGGTTGATATTCATCAGATAAATAAGATTGAATTAAATTTAAAGCGTTGTCTTTGACGCCGATGGAAGGTAAAATTTTTATAAGTAATGATCAACGCAATCAAATGCTGGGCATTTGATTCCATAGATTAATCTGAGCACCAATATATACTTGTATGTGTGGCTGAACGACCTTTGGAGAAATCGGTTTGACTATTGTGAACTAAATAGTTTAAATTGAAATAACTTACTGACTTATTAATCCTATCAGGACTGACTTTATGTGTCTGGAATCTAAATACAACTAATGGCTTGATAACACGGTCTGCTAGTAAGTAGAAAGTTACAGCCGCATATGCAGAATATTTTAGAAAATGTATTGTAATTAATGGAAAATTAGAAGAGGTGCTAATTTATAGAACCCAGATACCGTATACAGACACTAGAAATATTATGAATAAAGCGCTCGAGGTGTACAAGATAGTTACACTGCAAGATTATAGTAAGGACGATCGCAATGGAAAATTTGATACACCTCGATGGAAGTGACAACGGCCACTAGTCAAATGACATATTCTTATTGCAGGGAGATGTGGTGCATATATGTAGTGTCCATGCACAAAATACAGTCGGTAATTATATGCGATGAAGAGTTGTACATGAACGAATAGATCTGAAAGATTAAGGAATGCTAGTGATACAATGATGAGTTACAATCGATGACAAGCTGAATTATGAGCAAAATGGCTAATGGAACGGGCGGTTGATATGACAATGAAAAATGATTTGCAATACTTTGATGAAATTATGAGATTAATATAATAATCATATGACTATGAATACGATTTATGGATTTTAAGGTAAATGATGGTGATTTAGATTGGATGATGTACTGATGAGATGATTGCGCTGAGATCGCGGCTGATGGTTCCATTTACGTTAGTTCACGGAGAAAATGGTGATCCGCGTGTGCTCAATGCGACGTACAACGAACGACTCGCTTTTTGTTGATGTTACCCAAGATTTGGTAGATAATAATAGGTATGGGGTAGTAATATATTGCAAGTTCGTTCAGAAATTGATAGATATATATCAACCAGATATAGTTCGAATTTGGTAGATTATTAAATTGAATTAATTTATGTTTAAATGTTATAAAGTCCTTTAAAGGGTGGAGAAATAGTAAAATGGAACCACTTAATCCAGTTCTTAAAAAAAATATAATAGAATAAAAAGTAATAGTAAAATTTGATGGGAGCGTATATAACCCCATAGTTGAGTTCCAATGTAGAGCACTTGAGGCTGAACTAAAAATAGCATAGTTCCATAAAGAATATGATTAGTTGGAGGCCGTAACTCCTTGCGTGCGCAAGCGGTGAATGCCTCATTGAGAAAATGACCAGAATATTTGAAATGAAATATTTGATGTGTTTCAGTTGGAGGCCGTAGCTCCTTGTGGTGGCAAGCGGTGGCTGAGTCTAATGAGAATCTGACCAGTTTGAGGCCGTAGCTCTTGGGGGCTGAGTCTAATAAAATCCAGATCTGTTGAGACCGTAGCTCATAGTGGGCAAGCGGTTGCATTTTTTTAATATTTGGTTTTAACATGTATTTCACTAATTAGCTAGGCAGTCATGTTTGCAGAGATGCTGACTAGTACCTGGTGTGAAAAGTTAAGTGATACAACTTAAGGCGAAAAAATATAAAAGACTGAACTCATGGCCACTTCGGCCATCCAACGTTATCGAAGGGCCTCATTCGATAGTATCATAACAGTTAACATAATAACAAGCTAACAAAATCCTCGGTGCAACCACAGCGTCGAGATTTTGCCGCCGTCGTCGCTAGCAAACCGACTGCTTCAGTACAGCGGCGTGTGCCAAAAACGACACTGAACATTGACCCTATGTGTGCTGCCACTGGCAACCGCGACGATGATGGCTTCGTCGTGGTACAAAAGAAGAGGCGCACAAACAAGGTCAATAGGAATCATTGTGGCACTGCACTCACTGGGCCCAACTTTCTGCTGCGTGCTGCTACACCGACCACGACAATGTACCTGTCCCGTCTACATTACGCCACTAAGGAGCAGGACATTGTCGATTATATTCGTACCAAGAGTAACCTGACATTGAGGGTAACGCAGCTGAAGTCGAGTCACAACGCGAGTTTCAAAGCGTTTGTGGCCCTGGTCCCCACCGACTTGCTGCCCACCTTCATGAAAGAGGACTACTGGCCGAAAGGTGTGGTGTATCGGCGCTACCGTGGCAGATTGCCATCTTCAGTGCCGTGATCACACAGACAATATGATTGTATTAGTTTTTAAATATTATATTATATGTATGTTAGTCTATAAGGTATTTATAATATGGGCCTAGTTGCCTGAAATAAATGAATAAATAAAATAAATAAAAATAAAATTAAATACAACAGGGTAATATAATAAAATTAAAATCATATAAAATTTAGTTTGAGATTCTTTTTCCATCGCACCGCTCGCTATCGACAGTGAATTCATAGAAATGTCACTCTAAAAACAAAAATAGTTTTGTGTTTTGTATTTCAAATAATAAATGCAAAATAGGTATTTTCAAAATACTTTTTCAAAATAAAGTACCTTTTGAATTTTTGTCCAAACCTCAGATATTTTATTTATTTTAGGTATATCAATCATTACATAGTGTAGTATAAAACAAAGTCGCTGTCGCATCTAACAGTACATAAACAAAGAAAGAAGACTTTTTGGCTCTGATACCGTAACGGCCTATCAATTATGAATTTATTATACCTAATCTAGATATTTTATATTCGCAATGCTACATACATTGTAATATCCGCCTCCATTCATTGTAACGGTGGAGGGACTAAATAGTTGAATAAAACTGAATAAGCAGTTGCTCAACTCTATAGGTACTGCGTCGTCGTCGTATGCTGTTCATTTTTTCACTCGTTTTGGCGCCAAGAGAGGGTCACATAGTCGTGGTCAAGTTAAGAACTTATAATTTAATTTTGATAACAATAGATACAAGTAAAAAGTAGGTATTATATTAATGTACGTAAGTACTGTACTTAAAAATGTTTATTATTTTTTGTACATTTAAAACTTAACACTTAAGGACTTGTACATATACACGAACATACTGCCATTTTCTCTTAAAGACATCCAGAGAAGCACTATTTATCAAATACGCGGGGTGCACCGACCTTTGACCTTATAACAGCTGATTCGCGCGTAACGAATTACATTGCTAATTTTTGGTATTTTATAGTGGATATATCACTATAAAATATTATTATTTCTTTAGATTATGACATAATAGCATAGTTTAAATTATTTTAAGGGAAACATACGATAAAAAAAATTCCCTTAAAATGTAAAAGATAAAAAATGGTTATTGTTGGTTATCCTTGAGAGATAGACATATACCATCACGGACTTTTTTGTTCACCTTATTTTGATACATCTCAAAGCACTAGACAATACGCATTTTCATTAAACAGTATTGTATTTTTTTTATTTCTTTAACTTTAATGCACAAAAAAATTTGTACATGTGGCGGACTTAATATTTTGCCGCGTTATTTACCAGGCAACCATGAGTGGTGCAGCGAAAGATTATTGGCGGTGCACTAATATAAATAAGAAATGTCAAAAAAAGATTTGTAAAGATAATAAAGATAAGCAAAATATACATTTCTATAAAAAAATAACAATATACATACATAAATATATATGTAAATATAACCCATAAATGTATAAATATTATATATAAGTAAATACATAATGATCCGATAATCAAATTATAAGTACAGTCTCAAATTGAAAGTAAGAAAAACAGAAAATATAGAGAGAACTATAGGGATATAACAGAAAGATGTGAAAAAAGGAGAAGGACAGTAAAAAAGTTACAAATTTAAATAATGTTGCCGCAATTTCTGTTTAAATGAATTTATTACATTATTATATATATTAGGCATACGACTAGCCTTATGACTGTTACTTTTTTTAAATCTATACATCTATACATGTAAATAAAATTGGAGTGTCTGTTTGTAATATTGAAATAACCGTTTTTTACTACTTGCATATGAATATAAATACGGTACATACACCAAAATAACATATTTTACAAGTTTTGTCTGTCTGTCTGTCTGTTTGTTCCGGCTAATCTCTGAAATAGCTGGACCGATTTTGACGGGACTTTTTTTGGCAAGTAGCTGATGTAATAAGGAGTAACTTACGCTACTGTTATTTTAGAAAAATAAAATAAAATTTCACGCGGACGAAGTCGCTGGGGCCAGCTAGTCTATAGATATACCGAGATTTAATGTTTAAGTCACTATTACGTTATCCTACACAATTTGTATTATTTTGGATGAATAAATAAATAATAATCTATATAATATCTACTTGCATATGAATATAAATACGGTACATACACCAAAATAACATATTTTACAATTTTTGTCTGTCTGTCTGTTTGTTCCGGCTAATCTCTGAAATGGCTGGACCGATTTTGACGGGACTTTTTTTGGCAGGTAGCTGATGTAATAAGGAGTAACTTAGGCTACTTTTATTTTAGAAAAATAAAGTTAAAAACCACGTGGACGAAGTCGCGGGAACAGCTAGTGTATAATATATTAGAGATACCTACGTGTTTTTTTATTGATGACTAGCTGTACACGGGATTTCGTCCGTGTTGAATTTAACTTTATTTTTCTAAAATATAAGAAGTTAAATTCCACGCGGACGAAGTCGGGTGTACAGCTAGTTGTCGGTAGTCTAGCGATTTAGCTAGCACACTGCTTTGATTCCTGCTTGGTGGTCGAGGGTTCGATTCCTCGCACGCTGCAAACATTTGTATTCATGAGTATGATTGTTTGTAACGGTCTGGGTGTTTTCTATGTATAGATAATATATATGTATTTACGAAAAAAAATCTTTGTATTTATATCAGTACCCATAACATAATCTTCAGCTAGCTTAACTTTGGTCTAGATGAAGCTGTGTGAATTGTCCTGAGATTACTATTATTACTATAATAAATCTTTTCAAATCAGCCGATGTTTATTTTTGCCATAATACGTGCTGTTACCATGTGATAATATTACGTACGTACTTATTAAACTATTAACTTATTATTAAATTGTTTGTAACGGTCTGGGTGTTTTCTATATATATCAGTACCTGTATATATCAGTACCCATAACATAATCTTCAGCTAGCTTAACTTGGGTCTAGATGAAGCTGTATGAATTGTCCTGAGATTACTATTATTATTAATTGGTACACAGGTAAACTACTAACTAGGCCATATTGGTGTTGTTTGTTATGGTGAAAAAACTAGTAGGTATATATATAAGTTACACGTACAATTTCAAAGACTTATTTCTTGAAAACTACTGGCTATTCTGAAATAAAACTTTAGTGTTTGTATATGTAATGTTTGCATATAAAATATGATTAAAGGTTACCAGTGTATTTACACTTTTACTGAACAAACAGAGTTGTTTAATACTGAAAATATTGTGTGGAAGGCATCAATTACTTTCAGTGCATGTATAGCTTTTCTCTTTTCCTAATTATTATTATTATTAAGTTTAAAGTGGTTGAATTTTACGTAAGGGGTTTTTATACATTATTTCTAATGTACCATTTATTTTAAGTTTTTTAAACTCTATTCATCGAGACCTATCTAATGAGTCCAAACACGATATTTCTGCTGTAAGTTTTCGAAGAGTATGTTCATCATCTGATAATACTGGTGCCAGCATGAAGTCAAGGTTAACAGATAACTAATTACTTTTATTTCGTCAAAATCTTTAGATTACGTATAATAAATTCATAATATCGCTACCTATTCAAATCAAAACAAGTATTAGGTACTTCATGTACTAGTATATAAATTCATCAACACACAAGTAAATGATTTTTAAATATATTCAGAGCCAAAAAATCTTTGTGCATTTAAAAAAAATGCCTATACGTATTCACTATTGCAGGAAATTGTTGAAAAAATATATATCGAGTATAAGTATCTACTACTATCGACGAATACATTTGGCAACAACGCATGGTCTCGGCCGGAACGGCAACATCGCATATTAGAATACAAAGATAGTGATAGAAAGAGAGAGACAGTGGATCAGCAATATCTACGGATCGTGGCTGGATCAACTAAGTGTGCAAGTGTATATAAATATATATATATATATACATTTGTCTTTAATTCAAAGGAAATATAAATAATGAACGCATCACATTTAAAACAGTATAAATAGTTAATAATTTAATAATAAGTTAATAGTTTAATAAGTAAGTACGTAATATTATCACATGGTAACAGCACGTATTATGGCAAAAATAAACATCGGCTGATTTGAAAAGATTTATTATAGTAATAATAGTAATCTCAGGACAATTCACACAGCTTCATCTAGACCAAAGTTAAGCTAGCTGAAGATTATGTTATGGGTACTGATATAAATACAAAGATTTTTTTTCGTAAATACATATATATTATCTATACATAGAAAACACCCAGACCGTTACAAACAATCATACTCATGAATACAAATGTTTGCAGCGTGCGAGGAATCGAACCCTCGACCACCAAGCAGGAAACAAAGCAGTGTGCTAGCTAAATCGCTAGACTACCGACAACTAGCTGTACACCCGACTTCGTCCGCGTGGAATTTAACTTCTTATATTTTAGAAAAATAAAGTTAAATTCAACACGGACGAAATCCCGTGTACAGCTAGTCATCAATAAAAAAACACGTAGGTATCTCTAATATATTATACACTAGCTGTTCCCGCGACTTCGTCCACGTGGTTTTTAACTTTATTTTTCTAAAATAAAAGTAGCCTAAGTTACTCCTTATTATATCAGCTACCTGCCAAAAAAGTCCCGTCAAAATTGGTCCAGCCATTTCAGAGATTAGCCGGAACAAACAGACAGACAGACAAAAATTGTAAAATATGTTATTTTGGTGTATGTACCGTATTTATATTCATATGCAAGTAGTAAAAAACGGTTATTTCAATATTACAAACAACAGGCTTCAACATTCTCAAGTACCACAAAAAAGATGTTTTTATTAAAAACAAGGTGTTCCCGCGACTTCGTCCGCGTGGAATTTAACTTTATTTTTCTAAAATAAAAGTAACCTAAGTTACTCCTTATAAATCAGCTACCTGCCAAAAAAAAGTACCGTCAAAATCGGTCCAGCCATTTCAGAGATTAGCCGGAACAAACAGACAGACAGACAGACAGACTAAAATTATAAAAATAGTTATTTTGGTATATGTACCTTATATATATTCATATGCATGTAGTAAAAAACGGTTTTTTCAATATTACAAACAGACACTCCAATTTTTATTAAATGTATAGATGTATAGATTATTATTTATTTATTTATTTATTTATTCATCCAAAATAATACAAATTGTGTAGGATAACGTAATAGTAACATTACAGTAAAATTTTGTCAATAACATAATAGCAACTTAAACATTAAATCTCGGTATATCTATAGACTAGCTGGCCCCAGCGACTTCGTCCGCGTGAAATTTTATTTTATTTTTCTAAAATAACAGTAGCGTAAGTTACTCCTTATTACATCAGCTACTTGCCAAAAAAAGTCCCGTCAAAATCGGTCCAGCTATTTCAGAGATTAGCCGGAACAAACAGACAGACAGACAGACTGTACTATGCTATACTATGTATTGATTGATATACCTAAAATAAATATAATATCTGAGGTTTGAACAAAAACTCAAAGGGTAATTTATTTTGAAAAAGTATTTTGAAAATACCTATTTTGCTTTTAGTGTTATAGTACTTTAACTGTTATGTTTTAAGTAACAATGTTTAATTATAATTAATACTACTGCACCAACACTCCGATCGTGCAAAAAAATTTGCTGTTTCATTATTTTTTAGTTCAATTAGTGGTCTACCTAAGTTCTGGGCTAAGGGGGGGGCAGAGTCATGACGCCCCCATGACTCCCATGACCTCCATGACGCTCCCCCCTGGATCCGCCGTTGCGTCTTCTCTTTATTCGCTCAGTAACGTTGTTACAAAAGAAAAGATTCCCATCCAAAAAATAACAAGTATTGAGGTTTGATCTGGAGTCACGTTACTCCAGACTGATTTCTATAAATATTTAGATTAGGTAGACTATTATTTTTGAAATACTAGCTAGACATTATTAAGTTACTGTAGCCATAATGTAGTAGCCCAAACGTGCCAATGAGGAAGCCCTTGGCAAATGCTGCACCCTGATTGGCCCGTTTGAATTGGATCAAGAACTGCCCGTATGCCAAAAAGGTGGATTTGTATAAAATCGTGTATAAATCGCTTAATTATTATTATTACTCGTCGTGACAGTTGTGGCTCAAAACGGATCAACATTTATATATGGTCATCTGGCATTAGATCAACAAAAGGCCTCCGGATCAACAAGTGAAAAAGGATCAACAAAAAACTACCTATACGGCACGTCTGAGCCACAAAGTGCCCAAGGGGATATTATATATATATATATATATATATATATATATATATATATATATATATATATATATATATAAGTCAATTATCTATTGTATATTAGTTCTCTCGACAAATTAAACCATGCGTTGCTCTGTAGAACAAAGAAATTTTATTAAAAGTTTTACAATTTTTGATACAAACAAACTATAAATCATACACAAGTCACCGCAATTACCTGTAGAACAAAGAAACGACATTTAATGTTTATTTGTCGATCCTTTTCACCAAAACACTGTTATTTTCAATTACTGTCACTCACAATCCCTGTTGTACAATCCACCATACTTCTACTCCCCTTTAACAATTAGCGCCATCTATTGGAAGTCGATGAGAGCAATTGACGCTCAATAACGCGCCTAAAAGCAAACCTTAAAGGGATGCTAAGTAAGTATTCCTTTATATCTCCCCCCCTAGAATAGATAATATTTTTAAGGTATGGAAACCGGAATAAGTTTTGTAATATGGTATAGGTTTGACTCCATCTTTCTATGACCCGTATTAATTTTGTATATTGATTGCGATAGTTTTTCTTCTATTTTAAATGGGCCAATCCTTATCTCATCCAATTTTCTTCTATTCAATTTGTGACCATTTTCAACATATACCATATCCCCAGTTTTAAAATTATGATTTGTTCTATTTTTATCTATTATTCTTTTATTATATTTATGTGACTTGATAGTTCTTTCTAATGCAATTTTTCTATGTTTAATCCAGTCATCTGGTTTTATATCTAGTTTAAGTTCTTTTGGTAAGAATGAAATATCAGTGCCATCTAATAAGTACCTTGGTGTAAATCCAGTTATTGAGTGTTCCGTGTTATTATATTGATCCACACAATTATGAGCAATAGTCGTCCATGCTTTAGTATTTGGTTTTTCATTTATTTTGCACCTTATCTTGTTTACAAGTGTTTGGTTTAGTCTTTCGTTAAGTCCATTAGAAAAAGGCGAATTTACTGCAGTGAAAATTAATGTGATCGATTTTTCATTCAAAAATGTTTTAAATTCTTTTGAGTTAAGTCCAGGATACTGATCGGTGAGCACTATGCCAATGTCATTACAATTCGGTACATTATTTATAATTTTTATAAAATCCTTTGCATTCTGTGTCTTTGAGGTTACTATATAGGCAGATCGTGTGAAATGATCGACTAAAAGGTGTAGATACCTCTTTGTTGATCGTGAGCCACCAAATCCTCCAATTGTGTCTATTGAGACAATTTCCAATGGTTTTGTGGCAGGTCCTAAATACGACATTAAACCATATTTAGCTTGTCTTCTAGTCTTATTCTTTATACATATTTCACATTGTTTGCATAAATCAGTAATATTTCTAGTTAAATTCTTTGCTGTGTACAGTTTTCCAATTGTTTTTTGCATTTGTTTTATACCTATATGACACATCTTTTCATGTATCAATTTTATTATTTTTATACTGAACTCTTCTGATAACAGAATTTTCTCTTGTTTTTTTATTCTCTTATAATATATATTGTTTTTATATATAAAAGTGTTCTTATAGTTTTGAACAATCTCATTTTTCTGTTGATCTGTTTGTATATCACTTAATGTTATAAAGTTTATTACTTTTAACTGCTCATGTGTATCTTTATTCGCTTCTATTACTGGGTTTCTACTCAAACAGTCTGCTTCTAAATTATACTTTCCAGGTGTATATTTTATTTCAAAATCATATTGTGATAGATAATAGGATAATTCTCCTAATTCTTCATCCGTCCTAGACTTCATATTTAAATTTTCCAATGGTTTGTGGTCAGAGTGTACTGTGAAATGCTTGCCTATTAACCAGTATTGCCAGTATTTTATAGCTTCTTTAATGGCTAAACATTCCAAGTAAATAGCCTTTTTTTTCTTTTGGTATTCATTTAATTTTTTTGAAAAATATGCTACTGGTTTTTCTTTTCCATTTGGTTGAGTTTGCTTTAACACTGCACCAATGCCTTCTAATGAAGCATCTGTGTATATGTTTATGGGCAGGTCTTGATCAAATATTTCTAAAATTGGTTGTGAGCATAGTAATTGTTTTATTTTTTCAAAAGCTTCTTGGCAGCTCTCTGACCATATGAATTTTTGATTTTTCCTTAGTAGATTATGTAGTGGCTCTAAAATTATTGAGCTGTTAGGTATATACTCATGGTAGAAATTTATTTTTCCTAAAAGTTGTCTAATATTTTTTTGATTCTTTGGTGTTGGAAATTTCCTTATTGAAGTCAAGTTGTCTCTGACAGGTCTTACTGTGTTATCCTTTATTATATGTCCAAGATATTTTACTGAATTTGTTGCAAATCGACACTTTGTGAATTTTAGTCGGAAGCCTTCTCTTTGTATTGCTTTTAAAAGCTGTGATAAATGGTCTATATGGTCCTCATATGATTTTGAAAATATTAAAATGTCATCAATGAAATTTACCGCAAAATCTGTTAATTTGTACCGTCTCAATATGTTACTCAGTATTCTTTGAAATATGGCTGGGGAAGTTTTTAAACCGAAGGGTAAACATGTCCATTGATAGTGTCCTTCTTGTGTAACAAAAGCAGTTTTCTTTCTGTCTTCAATTCGCAGGGGAATTGACCAGAATGCGGAGTTAATATCTAATGATGAAAAATACTTACAGTTTCTAGTTTTCATTACTAAGTCATCAATCAAAGGGAACGGTTGGGCCTGAGGTAACACCACTTTATTTAAATCTCTGAAATCAATACACAGTCTAGATTTTTTATTATCTTCTTTTTTGAAAGCTAAGGTTACTGGTGCTGCAAATGGGCTGTATGATTCCTCTATGAGATTTTTCCCGAGCAATTTTCTTACCTGTCCTTCTATTTCTAGCTTATCTTCGATAGAGCATCTGTAAGGTCTTTTACTACAATATTTGTCCACAAGTAGATCAATGCGTGCTTCATAATCTTTTACTGTTCCAATGTCATATTTATCTTTAGCAAAGCTTGATTTATATTTATCTATCAGTTTATTTATTTCAGATTTTTGTTGACTATTTAAATGACTCAAATCCATAATAAATTCATTTTCTTTGACATGTTCATTAAAATTTACAAAGATATTTTTTTCTTCATTTTCATTAGGATTGTCTTTAAAATATTTTTTTTCATTTGTAATTTTTACTTCTGGTTTCTGTTTGATTTCCAGATATTCGTTTTGAGTTAAATTAAATTCTTTTATAATATCAAGTCCAATTAGAAAATCATATTTGAAACTTTTTCCATCTACAATGTAAACATCAATTTTCTTCTCCATGTTAAAAATTTTAATTTTTATTGTTGTCCAACCTTTTGCCTTTTTTACACCATTAATTGTTATTAAGTTTGTGTTGTACTCATTTTTTCCTTCTTTCTTTAATCGCAATAATTTAGAATTAATTAAAGAAATATTAGAGCCGGAATCATATATACCAAAAATGTCTAATTTTCCTTCCAATGTTAGTTTTACTTCAATTAATGGTGTAATTCTACGTTTTTTGGCTCTTTATCTTTTAATTCAACTTCCAATACAGTGTTGTTTACATTTCTATTATAACTTCTCTTGTTCTCATAATCATCAGTTTGTTTAAACCAACATTTTTCTTCAGAGTGAAAACGTCTACCTTTATTTAATTTTTCACATATTTTACAGGGTTTAACTACACTATCTACTCTTAATTTATTATCAAATGAGTTTCTTTTGAATCTATTATAATTATTTTTATTGATTGTCTGTTCATGTTTGCCTATTTCTTTAAAAAGACTCGCTGTTGTTGTTATCAATTCTTTATCCATTTTATACATTATGTAATCTGGTAAACCCATAACAATAATATTTATCAATGTTTGGATATCAATATTTTTATTTATCTCTAATAGTAATCTCTCTTTTTTTGTGGCATATTCTAATAATGAACCTCCTTGATATTTAAAAGTGAAAGCATATTTTACTTGTGACCAACCTTTGCTTTCATATGTTTCACAAAAATTTGATTTCCATATCTCCCATCCTGCATTCATCGTATATTTTATTAACATACTGGTGTACCAGTCCAAACACTGTTTTTCAAGTAGATACATCAAAGTCTCAATTATTTCTGCATCCTTTAATATGTCGAAACGTTTGCATTCATTCTCAAATTCATTGATCCATTGGTTCACATTTGAATTTTTTCCTGAAAACTTCTCGATTAAAAATTTCTCTGCTATTTTTACAATTGTTTTATTCTCAGAACATATACTAGTGTTCTTACCGGAAGGCTGTGTTTCGAGTGTAATTTCATCTAAGTATTGGTCACTAAATTGTATATTTTCACACTCATCTAAGTAAATTTTTCTCAAATTTTGTGTTAAAGGAATCCATATTTTTCGTGTTTGATGTCTTTTCTTTAGGGAATTCTTGATTTTTGTAAAATAATCGGTAGTCGTTATGGCAGTATGTTTACTTGCCGGCTTTAACTCATCCGGAATATCAAATAAATGTCCATCGGGTGTCTCGATTGAGGTTATGCAAATCACATTGGTTTTCCCATCAGATGCTGCTAATACTGCGAATGTAAATTGTAGTTTCTCCATTTTCTTTCACAATAAATGTCGTTTTATAAGTCAATTATCTATTGTATATTAGTTCTCTCGACAAATTAAACCATGCGTTGCTCTGTAGAACAAAGAAATTTTATTAAAAGTTTTACAATTTTTGATACAAACAAACTATAAATCATACACAAGTCACCGCAATTACCTGTAGAACAAAGAAACGACATTTAATGTTTATTTGTCGATCCTTTTCACCAAAACACTGTTATTTTCAATTACTGTCACTCACAATCCCTGTTGTACAATCCACCATACTTCTACTCCCCTTTAACAATTAGCGCCATCTATTGGAAGTCGATGAGAGCAATTGACGCTCAATAACGAGCCTAAAAGCAAACCTTAAAGGGATGCTAAGTAAGTATTCCTTTATATATATATATAAACACCTCTTTGGGCACTTTGTTGATCAAAACTCAATTAATTATGTTGATCACTTTATATACTCGTCCTTACTGCGATACTTATTTTCATCCGAATATATATAGATACCGTAACGGTCTATCAATTATGAATTTATTAATTTACTAATGTAGATATTTTATATTCGCAATGCTCCATACATAGTAACTCCACCGTTGCAGGGGGGAGCACCGTACACCGCACCCCGCGCACACAAACAAATTAGATATTTTTGAATACACAAAGACTTTTTGGCTCCGTATATATATTTCAAAAATCAATTAATTGTATTGATCACTTTATATACTGGTCCTTACTGCGATACTTATTTTAATCCGAATATATATAGATACCGTAACGGTCTATCAATTATGAATTTATTAATTTACTAATCTAGATATTTTATATTCGCAATGCTCCATACATGCAAGCTCCAGCAACGGTGGAGGCAGGGGGGAGCACCGTACACCGCACCCCGCGCACACAAACAAATTAGAATAAATTAAATTCATAAGATTATTTATGTATTTCGACTGCCTCGGTGGTCACACCGCTTTACATCCGATGGTCGCGGGTTCGATTTCTCGCACGGTGCAAACATATGTACTCATCGGTCATCGATTGATTTCATCGGTCTGGGTGTTTTATATGTATATTATATATGTATTTACAAGATAAAAATATCTATTTATATCAGTTCAGTATCAGTCTGTGTTAATTGTCCAGCGCTATTTATTATATTTTTATAAACGGTTATCTTTTTCCATCGCACCGCTCGCTATCGACAGTGAATTCATAGAAATGTCACTCTAAAAACAAAAATAGTTTTGTGTTTTGTATTTCAAATACTAAATGCAAAATAGGTATTTTCAAAATACTTTTTCAAAATAAAGTACCTTTTGAATTTTTGTCCAAACCTCAGATATTTTATTTATTTTACATAGGTATATCAATCATTACATAGTGTAGTATAAAACAAAGTCGATGTCGCATCTAACAGTACATAAATAAAGAAAGAAGACTTTTTGGCTCTGATACCGTAACGGTCTATCAATTATGAATTTATTATACCTAATCTAGATATTTTATATTCGCAATGCTACATACATTGTAATATCCGCCTCCATTCATTGTAACGGTGGAGGGACTAAATAGTTGAATAAAACTGAATAAGCAGTTGCTCCACTCTATAGGTATGCGTCGTCGTCGTATGCTGTTCATTTTTTCACTCGTTTTGGCGCCAAGAGAGGGTCACATAGTCGTGGTCAAGTTAAGAACTTATAATTTAATTTTGATGACAATGGATACAAGTAAAAAGTAGGTATTATATTAATGTACGTAAGTACTGTACTTAAAAATATTTATTCTTTATTGTACATTTGAAAAACTTAACACTTAAGGACTTGTACATATACACGTACATACTGCCATTTTCTCTTAAAGACATCCAGAGAAGCACTATTTATCAAATACGCGGGGTGCACCGACCTTTGACCTTATAACAGCTGATTCGCGCGTAACGAATTACATTGCTACTTACATTACTATTTTATAGTGGATATTTCACTATAAAATATTATTATTTCTTTAGATTATGACATAATAGCATAGTTTACATGATTTTAAGGGAAACATACGATAAAAAAAATTCCCGTAAAATGTAAAAGATAAAAAATGGTCATTGTTGGTTATCCTTGAGAGATAGACATATACCATCACGGACTTTTTTGTTGACCTTATTTTGATACATCTCAAAGCACTAGACAATACGCATTTTCATTAAACAGTATTGTATTTTTTTTATTTATTTAACTTTAATGCACAAAAAAATTTGTACATGTGGCGGACTTAATATCTTGCCGCGTTATTTACCAGGCAACCATGAGTGGTGCAGCGAAAGATTATTGGCGGTGCACTAATATAAATAAGAAATGTCAAAAAAAGATATATAAATACAAAGCAAAATATACATTTCTATAAAAAAATAACAATATACATACATAAATATATAACCCATAAATGTATAAATAAATACATAATGACCCGATAATCAAATTATAAGTACAGTCTCAAATTGAAAGTAAGAAAAACAGAAAATATAGAGAGAACTATAGGGATATAACAAAAAGATGTTAAAAAAGGAGAAGGACAGTAAAAAAGTTACAAATTTAAATAATATTCCCGCAATTTCTGTTTAAATGAATTTATTACATTATTATATATATTAGGCATACGACTAGCCTTATGACTGTTACTTTTTTTTAATCTATACATCTATACATGTAAATAAAATTGGAGTGTCTGTTTGTAATATTGAAATAACCGTTTTTACTACTTGCATATGAATATAAATCCGGTACATACACCAAAATAACATATTTTACAAGTTTTGTCTGTCTGTCTGTCTGTTTGTTCCGGCTAATCTCTGAAATAGCTGGACCGATTTTGACGGGACTTTTTTTGGCAAGTAGCTGATGTAATAAGGAGTAACTTACGCTACTGTTATTTTAGAAAAATAAAATAAAATTTCACGCGGACGAAGTCGCTGGGGCCAGCTAGTCTATAGATATACCGAGATTTAATATTTAAGTTGCTATTATGTTGTTGACAAAATTTTACTGTAATGTTACTATTACGTTATCCTACACAATTTGTATTATTTTGGATGAATAAATAAATAAATAAATAATAATCTATACATCTATACATATAAATAAAATTGGAGTGTCTGTTTGTAATATTGAAATAACCGTTTTTTACTACATGCATATGAATATATATAAGGTACATATACCAAAATAACAATTTTTATAATTTTAGTCTGTCTGTCTGTCGGTCTGTTTGTTCCGGCTAATCTCTGAAATGGCTGGACCGATTTTGACGGTACTTCTTTTTGGCAGGTAGCTGATTTATAAGGAGTAACTTAGGTTACTTTTATTTTAGAAAAATAAAGTTTAATTCCACGCGGACGAAGTCGCGGGAACAGCTTGTTTTTAATAAAAACATCTTTTTTGTGGTACTTGAGAATGTTGAAGACTGTTGTTTGTAATATTGAAATAACCGTTTTTTACTACTTGCATATGAATATAAATACGGTACATAATACACCAAAATAACATATTTTACAATTTTTGTCCGTCTGTCTGTTTGTTCCGGCTAATCTCTGAAATGGCTGGACCGATTTTGACGGGACTTTTTTTGGCAGGTAGCTGATGTAATAAGGCTACTACCTAGTAACTTAGGCTACTTTTATTTTAGAAAAATAAAGTTAAAAACCACGTGGACGAAGTCGCGGGAACAGCTACTGTATAATATATTAGAGATACCTACGTGTTTTTTTATTGATGACTAGCTGTATACGGGATTTCGTCCGTGTGGAATTTAACTTTATTTTTCTAAAATATAAGAAGTTAAATTCCACGCGGACGAAGTCGCGTGTACAGCTAGTTGTCGGTAGTCTAGCGATTTAGCTAGCACACTGCTTTGATTCCTGCTTGGTGGTCGAGGGTTCGATTCCTCGCACGCTGCAAACATTTGTATTCGTGAGTAGGATTGTTTGTAACGGTCTGGGTGTTTTCTATGTATAGATAATATATATGTATTTACGAAAAAAATCTTTGTATTTATATCAGTTGTCTAGTACCCATAACATAATCTTCAGCTAGCTTAACTTGGGTCTAGATGAAGCTGTGTGAATTGTCCTGAGATTACTATTATTATTAATTGGTACACAGGTAAACTACTAACTAGGCCATATTGGTGTTGTTTGTTATGGTGAAAAAACTAGTATATATATAAGTTACACGTACAATTTCAAAGACTTATTTCTTCAAAACTACTGGCTATTCTGAAATAAAACTTTAGGGTTTGTATATGTAATGTTTGCATATAAAATATGATTAAAGGTTACCAGTGTATTTACACTTTTACTGAACAAACAGAGTTGTTTAATAGTGAAAATATTGTGTGGAAGACATCAATTACTTTCAGTACATGTATAGCTTTTCTCTTTTCCTAATTATTATTATTATTAAGTTTAAAGTGGTTGAATTTTACGTAAGGGGTATTTATACATTATTTCTAATTTACCATTTATTTTAAGTTTTTTAAACTCTATTCATCGAGACCTATCTAATGAGTCCAAACACGATATTTCTGCTGTACATAAGTTTTCGAAGAGTATTTTCATCATCTGATAATACTGGTGCCAGCATGAAGTCAAGGTTAACAGATAACTAATTACTTTTATTTCGTCAAAATCTTTAGATTACGTATAATAAATTCATAATATCGCTACCTATTCAAATCAAAACAAGTATTAGGTACTTCATGTACTAGTATATAAATTCATCAACACACAAGTAAATGATTTTTAAATATATTCAGAGCCAAAAAATCTTTGTGCATTTAAAAAAATTGCCGATACGGATTCACTATTGCAGGAAATTGTTGAAAAAATATATATCGCGTATAGGTATCTACTACTATCGACGAATACATTTGGCAACAACGCGCAACATATGCGATGTTGCCGTTCCGGCCGAGACCATGCCGGAACGGCAACATCGCATATTAGAATACAAAGATAGTGATAGAAAGAGAGAGACAGTGGAATCAGCAATATCTACGGATCGTGGCTGGATCAACTAAGTGTGCAAGTTTATATAAATGTATATATATATATATATATATATATATATATATATATATACATTTGTCTTTAATTCAAAGGAAATATAAATAATGAACGCATCACATTTAAAACAGTATAAATAGTTGATAATTTAATAATAAGTTAATAGTTTAATAAGTATGTACGTAATATTATCACATGGTAACAGCACGTATTATGGCAAAAATAAACATCGGCTGATTTGAAAAGATTTATTATAGTAATAATAGTAATCTCAGGACAATTCACACAGCTTCATCTAGACCCAAGTTAAGCTAGCTGAAGATTATGTTATGGGTACTAGACAACTGATATAAATACAAAGATTTTTTTTCGTAAATACATATATATTATCTATACATAGAAAACACCCAGACCGTTACAAACAATCATACTCATGAATACAAATGTTTGCAGCGTGCGAGGAATCGAACCCTCGACCACCAAGCAGGAATCAAAGCAGTGTGCTAGCTAAATCGCTAGACTACCGACAACTAGCTGTACCGCGTGGAATTTAACTTCTTATATTTTAGAAAAATAAAGTTAAATTCCACACGGACGAAATCCCGTGTACAGCTAGTCATCAATAAAAAAACACGTAGGTATCTCTAATATATTATACAGTAGCTGTTCCCACGACTTCGTCCACGTGGTTTTTAACTTTATTTTTCTAAAATAAAAGTAGCCTAAGTTACTAGGTAGTAGCCTTATTACATCAGCTACCTGCCAAAAAAAGTCCCGTCAAAATCGGTCCAGCCATTTCAGAGATTAGCCGGAACAAACAGACAGACGGACAAAAATTGTAAAATATGTTATTTTGGTGTATGTACCGTATTTATATTCATATGCAAGTAGTAAAAAACGGTTATTTCAATATTACAAACAACAGGCTTCAACATTCTCAAGTACCACAAAAAAGATGTTTTTATTAAAAACAAGCTGTTCCCGCGACTTCGTCCGCGTGGAATTTAACTTTATTTTTCTAAAATAAAAGTAACCTAAGTTACTCCTTATAAATCAGCTACCTGCCAAAAAGAAGTACCGTCAAAATCGGTCCAGCCATTTCAGAGATTAGCCGGAACAAACAGACCGACAGACAGACAGACTAAAATTATAAAAATTGTTATTTTGGTATATGTACCTTATATATATTCATATGCATGTAGTAAAAAACGGTTATTTCAATATTACAAACAGACACTCCAATTTTATTTGTATGTATAGATGTATAGATTATTATTTATTTATTTATTTATTCATCCAAAATAATACAAATTGTGTAGGATAACGTAATAGTAACATTACAGTAAAATTTTGTCAACAACATAATAGCAACTTAAATATTAAATCTCGGTATATCTATAGACTAGCTGGCCCCAGCGACTTCGTCCGCGTGAAATTTTATTTTATTTTTCTAAAATAACAGTAGCGTAAGTTACTCCTTATTACATCAGCTACTTGCCAAAAAAAGTCCCGTCAAAATCGGTCCAGCTATTTCAGAGATTAGCCGGAACAAACAGACAGACAGACAGACAAAACTTGTAAAATATGTTATTTTGGTGTATGTACCGGATTTATATTCATATGCAAGTAGTAAAAACGGTTATTTCAATATTACAAACAGACACTCCAATTTTATTTACATGTATAGATGTATAGATTAAAAAAAATGTAACAGTCATAAGGCTAGTCGTATGCCTAATATATATAATAATGTAATAAATTCATTTAAACAGAAATTGCGGCAACATTATTTAAATTTGTAACTTTTTTACTGTCCTTCTCCATTTTTCACATCTTTCTGTTATATCCCTATAGTTCTCTCTATATTTTCTGTTTTTCTTACTTTCAATTTGAGACTGTACTTATAATTTGATTATGAGATCGTTATGTATTTATTAGATATTAACTATTATATTATGCATAAAAAATATTTGTAATAATAAAGAAAATACATTTAAAATGTTTTACTTGTTGTGTTAGTTATTTATAAGATCTTACTATAATTGTTAGCTGCTTTACAATTTAGAAAGTACAATAGGTAATGTAAATTAAAATTAATTGAATACTTAACAACGTTTTGTTCGATTAAATTCATTTAATTATTAAAATAGTTAATTTAAAATTAGAATAAAGACAAAAAAAAAAATAACAAAAAAAAATCGGTGGCGGGAATCGAACCTTGAGCGTTTGGCATACGAGCAGTTCTTGATCCAATTCAAACGGGCCAATCAGGGTGCAGCATTTGCCAAGGGCTTCCTCATTGGCACGTTTGGGCTACTACATTATGGCTACAGTAACTTAATAATGTCTAGCTAGTATTTCAAGAATAATAGTCTATCTAATCTAAATATTTATAGAAATCAGTCTGGAGTAACGTGACTCCAGATCAAACCTCAATACTTGTTATTTTTTGGACGGGAATCTTTTCTTTTGTAACAACGTTACTGAGCGAGTGAAGAGAAGACGTAACGGCGGATCCAGGGGGTAGCGTCATGGAGGTCTTGGGAGTCATGGGGGTCATAACTCTCCTCCCCATTAGGATTTAGGTAGACTACTAATTGAACTAAAAAATAATGAAACAGCTAAATTTTTTGCACGATCGGAGTGTTGGTGCAGTGGTATTAATTATAATTAAACATTGTTACTTAAAATATAACAGTTAAAGTACTATAACACTAAAAGCAAAATAAGTATTTTCAAAACACCTTTACAAAACAAATTACTTTTTGAGTTTTTGTCCAAACCTCAGATATTTTATTTATTTTAGGTATATCAATCATTACATAGTATAGTATAGTATAGTATAGTATAAAACAAAGTCGCTGTCGCATCTAACAAGTAGATAAATAAAGAAAGAAGACTTTTTGGCTCTGAATATATTTCAAAAATCAATTACTTGTGTTAATCAATTTATATACTCGTTCTTATTTCATAGTACTTGTTTTGATCCGAATATATACAGATACCGTAACGGTCTATTAATTATGAATTTATTATACCTAACCTAGATATTTTATTTTGACGAAACTCCGTGTAGTATCCGATAAGGGTATGCGAAGCCTAAGTATTATTTCAAAATGGCCAGTAATTTCGAAGAAATAAGCCTTTGAATTTCAAATCAACTTACCAAACGGACGCTCAAGGTTCGATTCCCGCCATAGAATTTTTTTTATTATTTTTTTTTGTTTTGACTTTATTTTATATTTTAAATTAACTATTTTAATAATTAAATGAATTTAATCGAACAAAAAGTTGTCAAGTATTAAATAAATTTTAATTTACATTAACTATTATACTTTCTAAATTGTAAAGCAGCTAACAATTATAGTAAGATCTTATAAATAATTAACACAACAACATTTCAAATGTATTTTCTTTATTATTACAAAATATTGTTTGTGCATGCTATAATAGTTAATGTCACTTAAAATTTATTTAATATTTAACAACTTATTTTTATCGATTAAATTCATTTAATTATTAAAATAGTTATTTTTAAATATTACTTTAAAAAAAACAAAAAAAGTCAATGGTGGGAATCGAACCCGGGGTGTCTGTGTGGTAAGTTGGTATACAGGTACACTCCTAACTAGTAAAATTAATTTAATACTTAACTACGTTTTTATTATAAATTAATAATCGTATAAATTAAATTAATTATTAAAATATTAATCTTGAAAACTACTGGCCATTCTGAAATAAAACTTTAGGGTTTGTATATGTAATGTTTGCATATAAAATATGATTAAAGGTTACCAGTGTATTTACACTTTTACTGAACAAACAGAGTTGTTTAGTACTGAAAATATTGTGTGGAAGCCATCAATTACTTTCAGTGCACTTATAGCTTTGATCTTTTCCTAATTATTATTATTAAGTTTTAAAGTGGTTGAATTTTGCGTAGAGTGTTTTTATACGTTATTTCTAATTTACCATTTATTTTAAGTTTTTTAAACTCTATTCATCGAGACCAATCTAATGAGTCCAAACACGATATTTCTGCTGTAAGTTTTCGAAGAGTATGTTCATCATCTGATAATACTGGTGCCAGTATGAAGTCAAGGTTAACAGATAACTAATTACTCTTATTTCGTCAAAATCTTTAGATTACGTATAATAAATTCATAATATCGCTACCTATTCGAATCAAAACAAGTATTTTAGGTACTTCATGTACTAGTATATAAATTCATCAACACACAAGTAAATGATTTTTTAAATATATTCAGAGCCAAAAAGTTTTTGTGCATTTAAAAAATTTTGCTGATACGGAGTCACTAATGCAGGAAATTGTTGAAAACATATATATCGAGTACAGTTACTATCGACGAATACTTTATCTAGGGAACACGCGGGAACGCGGAACGGCAACATGTTGCCGTTCCGCCACGATACCGTTATAGTGGTAGAAAGAGAGAGACAGTGGAGTCAGCAAATGTATCTACGGGTCGTGGCTGGATCAACATAAATGTGCAAATAAGTGCGCGTATATATATATATATATATATATATATACACTTGTCTTTAATTCAAAGGAAATATAAATAATGAACGCATCACATTTAAAACAGTAATAAGTACGTAATATTATCACATGGTAACAGCACGTATTATGGCAAAAATAAACATCGGCTGATTTGAAAAGATTTATTATAGTAATAATAGTAATCTCAGCACAATTCACACAGCTTCATCTAGACCCAAGTTAAGCTAGCTGAACATTGTGTTATGGGTACCAGACAACTGATACAAATACAAAGATTTTTTTCGTAAATTAATATATATTATCTATACATAGACAACACCCAGACCGTTACAAACAATCATACTCATGAATACAAATGTTTGCAGCGTGCGAGGAATCGAACCCTCGACCACCAAGCAGGAATCAAAGCGGTCTGCTAGATTGCTAGGCAACCGACAACTAGCTGTACACGCGACTTCGTTCGCGTGGAATGTAACTTCTTAAATAATAATTTTTGACTACGAGCATATGAATATAAATACGGTCCATGTACTAAAATTTATTTTCATACAATTTTTGTCTGTCTGTCTGTCTGTTTGTTCCGGCTAATCTCTGAAATGGCTGGACCGATTTTGATGGGACCTTTTTTGACAGGTAGCTGATGTAATAAGGAGTAACTTAGGCTACTTTTATTTTAGAAAAATAAATTTAAATTCCACACGAACTAAATCCCGTGTACAGCTACTCATCAATAAAAAAAACACGTAGGTATCTCTAATATATTATACACTAGCTATTCCCGCGACTTCGTCCGCGTGGAATTTAACTTAATTTTTCTAAAATAAAAGTAGCCTAAGTTACTCCTTATAAATCAGCTACCTGCCAAAAAAAGTACCGTCAAAATCGGTCCAGCTATTTCAGAGATTAGCCGGAACAAACAGACAGACAGACAGACAAAAATTGTATAAAAATAAATTTTAGTATATGTACCGTATTTATATTCATATGCTCGTAGACAAAAACTATTATTCCAATATTATAAACAACAGGCTTCAACATCCTCAAGTACCACAAAAAAGATGTTTTTTCTATCGAATAAACCGTTTTTATTAAAAACAAGCTGTTCCCGCGACTTCGTCCGCGTGGAATTTAACTTTATTTTTCTAAAATAAAAGTAGGCTAAGTTACTCCTTATAAATCAGCTACCTGCCAAAAAAAGTACCGTCAAAATCGGTCCAGCCATTTCAGATATTAGCCGGAACAAACAGACCGACAGACAGACAGACAAAAATTATAAAAATTGTTAATTTGGTATATGTACCTTATATATATTCATATGCATGTAGTAAAAAACAGTTATTTCAATATTACAAACAGACACTCCAATTTAATTTATATGTATAGATTTAAAAAAAGTAACAGTCATAAGGCTAGTCGTATGCCTAATATGATTTATTTATTTATTTATTCATCCAAAATAATACAAATTGTGTAGGATAACGTAATAGTAACATTACAGTAAAATATTGTCAACAACATAATAGCAACTTAAATATTAAATCTCGGTATATCTATAGACTAGCTGGCCCCAGCGACTTCGTCCGCGTGAAATTTTATTTTATTTTTCTAAAATAACAGTAGCGTAAGTTACTCCTTATTACATCAACTACTTGCCAAAAAAGTCCCGTCAAAATCGGTCCAGCTATTTCAGAGATTAGCCGGAACAAACAGACAGACAGACAGACAAATCTTGTAAAATATGTTATTTTTGTGTATGTACCGTATTTATATTCATATGCATGTAGTAAAAAACGGTTATTTCAATATTACAAACAGACACTCCAATTTTATTTACATGTATAGATGTATAGATTAAAAAAAAAGTAACAGTCATAAGGCTAGTCGTATGCCTAATATATATAATAATGTAATAAATTCATTTAAACAGAAATTGCGGGAACATTATTTAAATTTGTAACTTTTTTACTGTCCTCCTTTTTTCACATCTTTCTATTATATCCCTATAGTTCTCTCTATATTTTCTGTTTTTATTACTTTCAATTTGAGACTGTACTTATAATTTGATTATCGGATCATTATGTATTTATTTATACATTTATTTTTTTTATAGAAATGTATATTTTGCTTATCTTTCTTATCTTTATAAATCTTTTTTTGACATTTCTTATTTATATTAGTGCACCGCCAATAATCTTTCGCTGCACCACTCATGGTTGCCTGGTAAATAACGCGGCAAAATATTAAGTCCACCACATGTACAAATTTTTTTGTGCATTAAAGTTAAAGAAATAAAAAAAATACAATACTGTTTAATGAAAATGCGTATTGTCTAGTGCTTTGAGATGTATCAAAGTAAGGTCAACAAAAAAGTCCGTGATGGTATATGTCTATCTTTTAAGGATAACCAAAAATAACCATTTTTTATCTTTTACATTTTACGGGATTTTTTTTATCGTATGTTTCCCTTAAAATCATGTAAACTATGTTATTATGTCATAATCTAAAGAAATAATAATATTTTATAGTGATATATCCACTATAAAATACCAAAAAGTAGTACCAAAAAGTAATGTAATTCGTTACGCGCGAATCAGCTGTTATAAGGTCAAAGGTCGGTGCACCCCGCGTATTTGATAAATAGTGCTTCTCTGGATGTCTTTAAGAGAAAATGGCAGTATGTACGTGTATATGTACAAGTCCTTAAGTGTTAAGTTTTTCAAATGTACAATAAAGAATAAATATTTTTAAGTACAGTACTTACGTACATTAATATAATACCTACTTTTTACTTGTATCTATTGTCATCAAAATTAAATTATAAGTTCTTAATTTGACCACGACTATGTGACCCTCTTTTGGCGCCAAAACGAATGAAAAAATGAACAGCATACGACGACGACGCAGTACCTATAGAGTGGAGCAACTGCTTATTCAGTTTTATTCAACTATTTAGTCCCTCCACCGTTACAATGAATGGAGGCGGATATTACAATGTACGTGGCATTGCGAATATAAAATATCTAGATTAGGTATAATAAATTCATAATTGATAGGCCGTTACGGTATCAGAGCCAAAAAGTCTTCTTTCTTTATTTGTCTACTGTTAGATGCGAAAGCGACTTTGTTTTATACTACACTATGTAATGATTGATATATCTAAAACAAATAAAATGTCTGAGGTTTGGACAAAAATTCAAAAGGTACTTTATTTTGAAAAAGTATTTTGAAAATACCTATTTTGCATTTAGTATTTGAAATACAAAACACAAAACTATTTTTGTTTTTAGAGTGACATTTCTATGAATTCACTGTCGATAGCGAGCGGTGCGATGGAAAAAGATAACCGTTTATAAAAATATAATAAATAGCCCTGGACAATTAACACAGACTGATACTGAACTGATATAAATAGATATTTTTATTTTGTAAATACATATATAATATACATATAAAACACCCAGACCGATGAAAATAATCGATGACCGATGAGTACAAATGTTTGCACCGTGCGAGAAATCGAACCTACGATCATCGGTGGTAAAGCGGTGTGACCACCGAGGCAGTCGAAATACATAAATAATCTTATGAATTTAATTTATTCTAATTTGTTTGTGTGCGCGGGGTGCGGTGTACGGTGCTCCCCCCTGCCTCCACCATTGCTGGAGTTTGCATGTATGGAGCATTGCGAATATAAAATATCTAGATTAGTAAATTAATAAATTCATAATTGATAGACCGTTACGGTATCTATATATATTCGGATTAAAATAAGTATCGCAGTAAGGACCAGTATATAAAGTGATCAACACAATTAATTGATTTTTGAAATATATATACAGAGCCACAAAGTCTTTGTGTATTCAAAAAATATCTAATTTGTTTGTGTGCGCGGGGTGCGGTGTACGGTGCTCCCCCCTGCAACGGCGGAGTTACTATGTATGTAGCATTGCGAATATAAAATATCTACATTAGTAAATTAATAAATTCATAATTGATAGACCGTTACGGTATCTGTATATATTCGGATGAAAATAAGTATCGCAGTAAGGACGAGTATATAAAGTGATCAACATAATTAATTGATTTTTGAAATATATTCAGAGCCAAAAAGTCTTTGTGTATACCAAAAATTTAGCCGTTTGGAGCCAGTCATGCACGAATTTTTAGTAAAAAATGTGTCGAGTATATCGTACTATCGACGAATATATATGGCCACATCGCAAAATAGAATGCGACGTTGCCATACCGCCTGAGATATACGCGATAGGAGTCAAGTTATTCAGTGCAAAAGGTGGAATCGGCAAGTGTTTAGGTTGTGGCGTGATCAACAAAGTGCCCAAAGAGGTGTTTATATATATATATAATGTAATACTTCCTAAATGATTTTTAGCATCTGATCGATCAAACAATGAATAATGAAAAACAGATGGGTCAGGGATTACCTAATCGCGTCAGTATTTCATTAAGTTTATTCCGTTATAATTATTAGAACTGTAAAATTAACGACAAACAGTGTAACTGCATACTTATATTAGTAACTGCTAATTGACACTAGTTACTACAGTGCCGTTACTAGTTTATTATTCGTTTGACATCACACTACTTGAACTTCAGAATTAAGCGGGTATTTATGTGACAATCTATTTATTTCTACAAACAAACAGAATCTGTGTCAAATGCGTGTAACGTAACAGTAGTAATTATAATGTATTAACGATGTAGTAATTATAGTATTAACCGATTTTTTATCATATTTCACTCATTTTGTGGTATTTAGATCAATTTAAAATATATTTTTATTTTTATGAACCTTTCCATGGTAGTGGTCAGCTTATAATTGATTATGTGAATTGGTAAGTAACAACTGGCGCGATTATATTGTATAATTTTATATATTTTTAGTACTAATTATTTTATTATCTGTATATAATATGCAATGGTATTATTTTAAAATCACTAGTATCCTGACGACTTAGGCGTAATGCCGGTTGGTCAGGGAGGGATACACCTCAATGCCTACAATATTCACAATTACCTATCTCTTATTTGTTTTTATAATAATATAAAAATTTTCACTCCAAAACTGCCGCTGCTTCCATTCAATCATCCGTCATCCACTTGTCAATGTCACATAGATTACTTTGGCTCTGGCCTCTGACGTTCCGTTTCAGGTTACATGATATTGACTTTACCATTTTTAATTAATGGTGCGTCACACGATAGTTAACAGTCGGCGCAGTCATGCTTATCAAAGGATATAGTGTCTACAGGATCATATAACAAATACTGAACTAAATAAACTAAAGATACACATTACTTTCATAACATTGACTATCTTAATATACTGTCAAAGGTTTACAATCCAAAATCAATACTAACAGAGCTAAGTTTCGGCATGCATTCAGAAATGCACAAAATATAACATAACATATATTAATTTACATAATCCAAATCACCCAAAAACATAAACAACCTTTTAGAGTAACAAACAATTATTTTGCGGTGATTGACTTCTATGAGTCAGACTGTAACATATCACCATCACACTGTACGTTTCCGATCTTATGAACATTGCATTTTTTTTTATACCTCCAAAATAGAACTTGACATTTCTCATCATGAATATTTTAACGGATATATTTAACATATCACATTACAAAAGGTAAAACTTAATTACCTACATATACAGAGAAAAAATATAAAGAGAAAGAAATATTCTCGTAACATAAAATTAGAATATGCAGAAAATAACAGGTCAATATTATTCAAATAATCCTAATACCCTCACTCTATACTATTTTACTTCGACGACACTCTTGATTTACCAGAGAATTATTTTAATATAACATAATTCATTGAATTTGAGTTATAATTTACTTAATAATACCATCAGCTCACTGGTCAAGTAATCTATTGCACCCTTTGAACCTTGTACATTTAGGGACTTTAAATGATTGTAGATACTGATCTCAATTTTCTTTACAACACCAGTTTAACATAAACCAAAACCCACTGTTCCATATCAATGTGAAATATAAATAATCTTTATTCAAATAAACTTAATATAAGCACTTTTGAATAGTCAAGTTTTTTTTTATTCTACCGCTTATTCGGAATGCAGATTCATCACAAGAAGAATAAGAAAGAAACTTGTGTGTTGCTCTTTTAAATAAATATTGATTTACTTATTTAGGACAACAAGGTTTAGGCATGCGGCAATCAACATAAAAACCGCTACGCACTTAATCTCTGTTCAATCAGATAACATTGTTAGCGCCATGAATTTTAAGTTAGATATTTTCTACAAAAACACTATTCATCATCATAAATTCTTCAATTTTATAATAAGCTTTTTTTTTTTACAAAGAAAATATTTTATGATACATTTGATTTTTTTTTGGCAAATTGAGTACAGACTCCAGAGTCTGTACTAGAGAGGAGTTTGTTGTAAAACCTTGCGCAACATCCATAAAACGAATTACTAACTTTCGTCAAACGAACGTGAGTTTAGTTCACTTTATATTTAATCGATGGTATTCGTAGCCACTTCGGCCATCCAACGTTATCGAAGGGCCTCATTCGATATTATCATAACAGTTAACATCGAGTAATATAATAAAATTAAAATCATATAAAATTTAGTTTGAGATAATTTACATACTTAAAATATGAAAGTTGCCACTGACAACTACACATTACATTTCAACATCATGAGTTCAGTCTTTGTTATATTTTTTCGCCTTAAGTTGTATCACTTAATTTTTCACACCAGGTACTAGTCAGCATCTCTGCAAACACGGCTGCCTAGCTAATTAGTGAAATACCTGTTAAAACAAAACATTAAAAAAATGCCACCGCTTGCCCACTATGAGCTACGGTCTCAACAGATCTGGATTTTATTAGACTCAGCCACCGCTTGCCCGCACAAGGAGCTACGGCCTCAAACTGGTCAAATTCTCATTAGACTCAGTCACCGCTAACCCACACAAGGAGCTACGGCCTCAAACTGGTCAGATTCTCATTAGACTCAGCCACCGCTTGCCGCCACAAGGAGTTACGGCCTCCAACTGAAACACATCAAATATTTAACAACTGGTCATTTTCTCAATGAGGCATTCACCGCTTGCGCACGCAAGGAGTTACGGCCTCCAACTAGTCCTATCCTTTATGGTACTATGCTATTTTTACTTCAGCCTCAAGTGCTCTACATTGCGACTCAACTATGGGGTTATATGCACTCCCATCAAATTTTACTATTACTTTTTATTCTATTACATTTCTTTAAGAACTGGATTAAGTGGTTCCATTTTACTATTTCTCCAACGCTTTAAAGGACTTTATAACATTTAATCATAAGTTAATTCTATTTAATTATGTACCAAATTCGAATTATATATCTGGTTGATATATATCTATCAATTTCTGAACGAACTTGCAATATATTACTACCACATACCCTACTCCTATTATTATCTACCAAATCTTGAGTAGCATCAACAAAAAGCGAGTCGTTCGTTGTACGTCGCATTGAGCACACGCGGATCCCCATTTTCTCCGTGAACTAACGTAAACGGAACCATCAGCCGCGATCTTCGCGCAATCATCTGATTAGTACATCATCAAATCTAAATCACCATCATTTACCTTAAAATCCATAAATCATATTCATAGTCATATGATTATTATATTAATCTCATAATTTCATCAAAGTATTGTAAATCATTTTCATTGTTATATCGACCGCCCGTTCCATTAGCCATTTTGCTCATAATTCAGCTTGTCATCGATTGTAACTCATCATTGTATAGCTTAGCTAGCATTCCTTAATCTTTCAGATCTATTCGTTCATGTACAACTCTTCACCGCGTATATTTACCGACTATATTTTGTGCATGGACACTATATGCACCACATCACCCTGCAATAGGAACATGTCATTTGACTAGTGGCCGTTGTCACTTCCATCGAGGTGTATCAAATTTCCCTTGTGATCTTGTACACCTCGACTGCTTTATTCATAATATTTCTAAAGTCTCTGTATACGGTGTCTGGGTTATATAAATTAGCACCTCTTTTAATTTTCCATTAATTACAACACATTTTCTAAAATATTCTGCGTATGCGGCTGTAACTTTCTACTTACTAGCAGACCATGTTATCAAGCCATTAGTTGTATTTAAATTCCAGACACATAAAATCAGTTCTGAAAGGATTAATAAGTTATTTCAATTTAAACTCTTTAGTTCACAATAGTCAATCCGATTTCTCCAAAGGTCGTTCAGCCACACATACAAGTGCATATAGGTGCTCAGACTAATCTATGGAATCAAATGCCCAGCATTTGATTGCGTTGATCATTACTTATAAAAATTTTAACTTCCGTCGTCGTCAAAGACAACTCTTTAAATTTAATTCAATCTTATTTATCTGATGAATATCAACCAAATATTTGAAAACAACATCACCGTTATTATTATAAACTTCCAATATCTCTACACCTGTAATTTTGTACAATTCAACATTAAAACACCCTCACTTATTTAATACATCCGTTCTCGTATCTCGTATGTCTTCAACTCAACAATTATATCAAAAGTTACAATGGTCTAAATACAACACATCCAATCTCATATTCAAGTCAATTGAGTCAACATGTATACCAACAATTCTTACATGCTCGTTAATTTAGCATTATACGCTTCGAGTATACTCTTTTTTTTTTCAACCAATTAAAATCTTAATAGATACAATATCTCAAGATTTAACAAAGGTTAACTAGAAATTAATAAAATTGGCAAAACCATCTACAACAGTAATTTATAACTGTAATCCTTAACAATATTTAACTTTCTTATATCTTAACTTTCATTTATATCCTCTAGTAACTTTTCTATAGTATATATTCCTGGGATTAAATTGACAGATATAGCCTTACTTCCACAACTTATATTGTCTCTCATTTTATTTGCATTGGATATAAAGGTCTCTTAAAACAGTTATAGGTTCAATAGGATCCTTTCAACTTAAATCTAGTATACCCATGTACACTTTTTAAAGCTAACTTTAATATTCATACATTTAACAACAATCAATTCTCAGTTTGTTTTTTTTTTTTAACTACCTGTGCTTCTTAAATCTGTATTCACTATAATACCATTATAATTAAAGAATAATAAGAAAGAAAGAAAGAAAGAAAGAAAGAAAAACATTTATTGTCAACCATTTTTACATATACATATATACATACATACATACACACTTAGAACAGGCTTAATAGGCTTAATAGGCTCACCGCAGCTCGCAAACATTTTCTCAAACAAATAATGCTCTATAACATGTAAAACTTACAACTTAGACCATGCAGTATTTATTTTTCATTCTACATATATGCTATTCATAAAGTAGTTTATTATCCATCAGTAAACCATATAAAAATCTCATAAATTACGCCAGTATCCATATTCATAAACCAGCTCGTCCATACTGACTATCCACATCTCTCTCTCTTTCCAACCCATGTTCCCAGTTTATCTGGGGTCGTACTCCCTGTACTGATATCCACGACAGTCAAAATAATCAATTCCAAAACTGAATACCACTGATTGCGAAAGAGAACCCTTGATTGTTGTACTTCATAACTCAACACGTGCTACAATAAAAGCTACCACGTCACATGTCAGTATTAAGCAAGTGTTGCACCTTTTCTTATTTTATTATTGCTTTAACATCCTCCCATAATATTTTACAAGCATTTTTTTTTCTTATTATAATGGCTCCCTCGGGAAAAAGCCTCCTCCATCTTCTGCCAACCGTCTCTATTTATGGCAGTTTGCATCCAGTCTTTTATTTATTTATTTTATTTATTAAAACTTTAATGCACATAATTGAAAGTACATATGGCGGACTTAACACCATGCGGCATTATCTACCAGTCAACCATGGGTGGTGCAGAGAATAATTGTTGGCGGTGCAAATATAAAAAATATATTAAACGATACACATAAAAATATATATGAATAAATAACTCCATGTATATATATATATATATATATATAAACACCTCTTTGGGCACTTTGTTGATCACGCCACAACCTAAACACTTGCCGATTCCACCTTTTACACTGAATAACTTGACTCCTATCGCGTATATCTCAGGCGGTATGGCAACGTCGCATTCTATTTTGCGATGCGGCCATATATATTCGTCGATAGTACGATATACTCGACACTTTTTTTACTAATAATTCGTGACTGAATGGCTCCGAACGGCTAAATTTTTGGTATACACAAAGACTTTTTGGCTCTGAATATATTCCAAAAATCAATTAATTATGTTGATCACTTTATATACTCGTCCTTACTGCGATACTTACTGTCATCCGAATATATATAGATACCGTAACGGTCTATCAATTATGAATTTATTAATTTACTAATGTAGATATTTTATATTCGCAATGCTCCATACATGCAAGCTCCAGCAACGGTGGAGGCAGGGGGAGCACCGTACACCTCACCCCGCGCACACAAACAAATTAGAATAAATTAAATTCATAAGATTATTTATATATTTCGACTGCCTCGGTGGTCACACCGCTTTACATCCGATGGTCGCGAGTTCGATTTCTCGCACGGTGCAAACAATTGTACTCATCGGTCATCGATTGTTTTCATCGGTCTGGGTGTTTTCTATGTATATTATATATGTATTTACAAAATAAAAATATCTATTTATATCAGTTCAGTATCAGTCTGTGTTAATTGTCCAGGGCTATTTATTATATTTTTATAAACGGTTATCTTTTTCCATCGCACCGCTCGCTATCGACAGTGAATTCATAGAAATGTCACTCTAAAAACAAAAATAGTTTTGTGTTTTGTATTTCAAATACTAAATGCAAAATAGGTATTTTCAAAATACTTTTTCAAAATAAAGTACCTTTTGAATTTTTGTCCAAACCTCAGATATTTTATTTATTTTAGGTATATCAATCATTACATAGTAATATAAAAACAAAGTCGCTGTCGCATCTAACAGTACATAAACAAAGAAAGAAGACTTTGGCTCTGATACCGTAACGGCCTATCAATTATGAATTTATTATACCTAATATAGATATTTTATATTCCCAATGCTACGTACATTGTAATATCCGCCTCCATTCATTGTAACGGTGGAGGGACTAAATAGTTGAATAAAACTGAATAAGCAGTTGCTCCACTCTATAGGTACTGCGTCGTCGTCGTATGCTGTTCATTTTTTCACTCGTTTTGGCGCCAAGAGAGGGTCACATAGTCGTGGTCAAGTTAAGAACTTATAATTTAATTTTGATAACAATAGATACAAGTAAAAAGTAGGTATTATATTAATGTACGTAAGTACTGTACTTAAAAATATTTATTCTTTATTGTACATTTGAAAAACTTAACACTTAAGGACTTGTACATATACACGTACATACTGCCATTTTCTCTTAAAGACATCCAGAGAAGCACTATTTATCAAATACGCGGGGTGCACCGACCTTTGACCTTTAACAGCTGATTCGCGCGTAACGAATTACAGTGCTACTTTTTGGTATTTTATAGTGGATATGTCACTATAAAATATTATTATTTCTTTAGATTATGACATAATAACATAGTTTACATGATTTTAAGGGAAACATACGATAAAAAAAATTCCCGTAAAATGTAAAAGATAAAAAATGGTTATTGTTGGTTATCCTTAAGAGATAGACATATACCATCACGGACTTTTTTGTTGACCTTATTTTGATACATCTCAAAGCACTAGACAATACGCATTTTCATTAAACAGTATTGTATTTTTTTTATTTCTTTAACTTTAATGCACAAAAAAATTTGTACATGTGGCGGACTTAATATTTTGCCGCGTTATTTACCAGGCAACCATGACTGGTGCAGCGAAAGATTATTGGCGGTGCACTAATATAAATAAGAAATGTCAAAAAAAGATTTATAAAGATAATAAAGATAAGCAAAATATACATTTCTATAAAAAAATAACAATATACATACATAAATATATATGTAAATATAACCCATAAATGTATAAATAAATACATACATAATGATCCGATAATCAAATTATAAATAGTCTCAAATTGAAAGTAAGAATAACAGAAAATATAGAGAGAACTATATGGATATAACAGAAAGATGTGAGAAAAGGAGAAGGACAATAAAAAAGTTACAAATTTAAATAATGTTCCCGCAATTTCTGTTTAAATGAATTTATTACATTATTATATATATTAGGCATACGACTAGCCTTATGACTGTTACTTTTTTTTTAATCTATACATCTATACATGTAAATAAAATTGGAGTGTCTGTTTGTAATATTGAAATAACCGTTTTTTACTACTTGCATATGAATATAAATACGGTACATACACCAAAATAACATATTTTACAAGTTTTGTCTGTCTGTCTGTTTGTTCCGGCTAATCTCTGAAATAGCTGGACCGATTTTGACGGGACTTTTTTTGGCAAGTAGCTGATGTAATAAGGAGTAACTTACGCTACTGTTATTTTAGAAAAATAAAATAAAATTTCACGCGGACGAAGTCGCTGGGACCAGCTAGTCTATAGATATACCGAGATTTAATATTTAAGTTGCTATTATGTTGTTGACAAAATTTTACTGTAATGTTACTATTACGTTATCCTACACAATTTGTATTATTTTGGATGTATAAATAAATAATTTTTGTTTGTCTGTCTGTCGGTCTGTTTGTTCCGGCTAATCTCTGAAATGGCTGGACCGATTTTGACGGTACTTTTTTTGGCAGGTAGCTGATTTATAAGGAGTAACTTAGGATACTTTTATTTTAGAAAAATAAAGTTAAATTCCACGCGGACGAAGTCGCGGGAACAGCTTGTTTTTAATAAAAACATCTTTTTTGTGGTACTTGAGAATGTTGAAGCCTGTTGTTTGTAATATTGAAATAACCGTTTTTTACTACTTGCATATGAATATAAATACGGTACATATACCAAAATAACACATTTTACAATTTTTGTCTGTCTGTCTGTTTGTTCCGGCTAATCTCTGAAATGGCTGGACTGATTTTGACGGGACTTTTTTTGGCAGGTAGCTGATGTAATAAGGAGTAACTTAGGCTACTTTTATTTTAGAAAAATAAAGTTAAAAACCACGTGGACGAAGTCGCGGGAACAGCTAGTGTATAATATATTAGAGATACCTACGTGTTTTTTTATTGATGACTAGCTGTACCCGCGACTTCGTCCGTGTTGAATTCAACTTTATTTTATATATATATATATATATATATATATATATGTAGTTTATTAAATATGTATATAATACATATTTAATAATCTGACAATGAAATATCATGTACTGCCACAATAATGGAAATAAATAAAAAAAAAACCTATACGTAAAAATAAAAAACAATAAGAAAACAGGACACAGGTTACAAGTTTAAATAATGTTCCCGTAATTTACGTTTGAAAGAAAATCTACTCGTGGCGGTTTTGATATGAAGGGGTAAGTCGTTCCAAAGTTTGATTGCCTGAATGGCGAAAGAATAATGGACGAAACCAGACAAATGAGCCGGGATATGAAGTAATAATTTTCTAGTAGTGCGAAGAGAGCGATTGGTGTTGTCCCCATGGAAATGAAATTTGCTGCTAATGTATTCAGGATAGTTTGGATCGTACAGAATAGAATAGAGAGTGCATAAAATACGGACATTTCTACGATAACGGATAGGCAGCCATTTAAGCTGTGAACGAAAAGAGGAGATATGATCGAACTTACGTAAATTAAAAATGAAGCGGATAGAATTATTGAGAAGACGATCCAATTTATTTAGAAGGTCTACATTCATGTCAGAGCAACACACATCAGCATAGTCGAGGGTAGGGAGCACTAAGGACTGGATGAGTAAAATTTTTGTGCTTACAGGGAGAAAGTTTTTTAACCTATATAAGTTGCGCAATGTAAGTGTGACTTTACGGCCAATTTCGCTAACATAGTTCTGCCAGCTGAGAGTACTATCCATTAATAAACCTAGGTTCTTAACTGTAGTACTTTATGTGATAGGTTGATTGTTGAACAGGAGTGGAGGTAGAGTATTGAAATTAATTTTACTGACTTGGGCACTGCTTCCAAGAATGATTGCCTGACACTTAGAAGGGTTAACAAATACACCAAACTTTTTGGACCAATTGAATATATGACCAAGATCATTATTCAATTGGTCGATGGCTTCATTGACCTCAGCAGCAACTGTCTGACAATATATCTGAAGATCGTCTGCATATAAATGGTAAGAACATTTTAAACTCATAGTGATAAAATCTATAAAGATAGAAAAAAGTAATGGAGACAAAATACCGCCTTGGGGGACGCCAGCGTCAAGATCGCACCAATCAGATAATAACTGATTGACACGAACCGCCTGTTGACGTCCCCGAAGATAGGAGGAAAACCATTTAAGGACTGATGATGAAATCCCAAGGTGAGAAAGGATAGCTAGTAAGATATCATGGTCAACAGTGTTAAAAGCATTTGAGAAATCGACTAGAATGAGAACAGTTAATTTTGAACGTTCCATACCCTCTCTCGTATCCTCGGTGATTTTCAATAAGGCACTAGTGGTGCTGTGTCCAGGTCGAAAACCCGATTGGAATGGGTTTAACAGCTTGTTTTTAAAAACAAACTCGGATAACTGTCTGTGGACAACAGCTTCAAGTATTTTAGAGAGAAAGGGCAGGATTGAGATAGGTCTGAAGTCCTTAAGAAGATTTGGGGATGACACTTTAGGAAGTGGAAGAACAAAAGCATTTAACCATGCTGCAGGGAATTCGGAAGAGAGTAGAGAAAAATTAATGATGTGAGAAATGATAGGGAGCAAATGCTCAAATAAGAGAATTATCATAGGTCTACTCACATCATCAGAACCAATACAATTAGATTTAATTGAGGATATTATCTTAAAGATTTCATCATCAGAGGTGGGTGTAAATAAAAATTCAGCTACAGGAAGTTTAGGCCATGAAGTTATTTCAGCTAAAGTACTTGTCTTTTGAGAAACACTCAAAGCAGGAACGGTGGAAAAGTGCCTATTAAGGTCATTCAATGAAAAAGAAGAGGAAATCTCATTAGGTTGCTTGCACAACCCAAGTGATTTGAGAAACTTCCAAGTATTGGCCGAAGAGGAGTTTTGAATATTCGAATGGATGTAACGGCGTTTAGCTGCTCTTACCATATAGTTGCAGGTGTTGCGGGCAGTTTTGAAATTACTCCAATTCTCATCGCAACGATCCCTTCTAAACAACCTAAAAGCACGATTTCGTTTTCTCATGGCCATGCGTACTGCCTCAGTTATCCAGGGAGCTGGCTCTCTTCTAACCTTGACTAGATGGACCGGTGCATGTTTATCCATGATTTGAAGCACAGTACGATTAAACTCGGACACCTTGTCATTAATACATGAGGAGGACAGGACACATGACCAATCAACTGAAGTTAGATCCTTGCCCAATTTAGTCATGTCAACTCTTGAGAAATTTCGAAGACGAACTACTGCCGGGTTTGGTTTAAAAGTTTTAATATCATACGAAACATATAATAGGTCATGTCGAGAGAATTCAGGTGCAGGTAGTTGGCCATATTTTAGTACGGATGCTGGTGATGAGATAAAGATGTGGTCCAACCAAGTGTCAGGAGAATCTTTATTGATATGCGTGGCACCAAGGGGTAATACAGAAAGGCTTACCGAATCTACAATATTGCGCAGTTTGAGAGACCTGTGAGTATCTTGTAGCAAGTCAGTATTAAAGTCTCCCATGATAATGTGATGTGTGTGCTCCGTCATAACAAACTCGAAAACAGACTCGAGGTCTTGAAAGTAATCGATGGAAGGAGGACAATAAACAACACCGAGAACGATCTTGGTACCCCTAATATCAACCGCCACGAATAAATATTCAGCGCTACCGGTGATGGATGAACTAACTAAAATTTTATAAGTAATACTACCCCGCAGGTATATGGCCACACCTCCTCCTCGCCTATCAGTGCGATCATTACGTAGCAAAATGAAACCAGGTAAACTAACATAGGTGGAGGGAATAGTAGCATTTAACCAGCTTTCAGATACCAGGATCACATCGACTGTATTCGTACTAAAAGTATTCATTAGATCTCCATGGTGCTGTGGTAAACTCTGCGCATTAATATGACATATATTCAAGGTTCGACCGGTGCTCACAAGTTGCCGGCTGAGATAGGTGGAAAGAGAAGGTTCAAATATCGATCCATCTAGCGACTGAAAAGAATCATTCGAACTATTGGCTGTACAAAAAGAATCACTATCAGACATTTAAGAATAAATATAATAGTAATAAATATATATATAATATAATATACACAACACGATATATTTATACAAAAGGTATAAATAAAGTAAAAAAAAATGAATTGCAAGCGTATCGCCGACAAGGATGCAATGCACAAACCGCCGGCCATCTGCTGTTAAAGCTAATAACTAATTAGAAAAATAATCACAAGTTCACAATTGCGTTATAGGAATTGAAAAGATATAAATGACACTTATACTACATATTATCAATTGTACAAAAAAAAAAAAAAGAAAAGGAGAAAGTAATATAGCTGAATAAACTCAGTATCCAGTCACCAACAGTAATTAAAAGTTTATAACAACAGACGGTTTACGTCACCGATTACAGATTACTTCATAGAATGAATGAATGACATTTATGTTTATTAAATGAATCTTTTCCTGCTGTTTCTTTTTTCTTATGTCATCTGCTTATCTTTTTTTTCTGCTGTCCTACTTTTCTTTTGTCTGTCGTCTATGCCATTTTCTTATATATGTCATATATATATATTCTTTAGCTATCACTGGTTTCTTGACTTATCAATTTTTAATTTCATTATATGGCGTCATACAATCCAATCAATCACAATACCATTTAAATGTTAAATAGGCCCTACGATATGTATTTATACCTGTACATATGATACAATCTTCTTTTGAATCATTGCTATTTATATTTTTTTTCTCTTCTATAAATTATACTGATACTGTGCATGTGAATCACTGTTCATCCCAAAGGATACCAACATCTCATTTTCAATCTAAGTTACATTTGCAGTGATTAACTGTGTTCACAAGATATTGAGGATTTTTCCTATTTTTTTTTTATTATTTTAATACTTATATATTCCTGTCATAGCTATACCGAAATCGCCATGCACTGTCCTCTACAGTACAGTAGATTCACAGAAGATAATTGGAAGCTTGGCACAGTATAGGAGTGCTATCTTCATAAAACCAACTAACTTCAGTCTCATCCTCTTTGGTAACAAAATTATATTAAATAAAACAAACCACATTCTTATAAACACATAGCATAAAATACCAACAATCAGGAATTCTCATAAATATATAACGGTTGTATAGAATGGGAAACGAATTTTCATGCATGGAAAGTTATGCAGCCTATTAATAACCACATTACCAAGGTCATCATTAAAGTTTTCTAGAATATCCATATCTCTTTACTCTCCTAACAATCTTGTCTGTCTGTGTATCATAATTTTCCTCTATAATAATTTTAAAGCTTATGTACTTTGAATATCTTATAACATTGTCTCCCACAGAGACTATTTAATAATGACTAATTAATATACAGAAACTTCATTAGTCAAATCATAAAATATTTTATAATCCTGTAGCAAACTGTTGTATACAAATACATAAAAGGTACGTTACATAAACCTTTTAACAATACTATCCAATTTTTTCTTTTCTTCTATTTCACTATATCACAGTTTACATGTATTCACTTAATTCTCTCCCATCTGTTCATACCTATATACAACAAAAGAGTGCTATGCACTCATTTATTTCCATTTTCCTGCCATAATATCTGAATTAGAAAGTTTATTATCCAAATTTCACAATTCTAGACCACACTGTTTGACACAATCCATGTGCTAACTTCAAGATGAGTTCATTATTAACTCATGAATACTTTAAATCAGTTATTATCATCTTCTGGTATACATTTATTTATATTAAAAATCAATAATATATTCTCTTTGTTTTTTTTATTTTTTATTACCTGTACTTCACAAATATATAATACAATTTGAATTTAAACAATTATGATTTCCTCCTTGGTTCACATTTCAATTCCAATACAGATTTAGCAATGAATCTCTCCACTTAATAGTTTCTTAGTACTGTCATTCTACAAATGACACTAAATAATGAAACTCAATGGATAACTTAAGCTCAGATCCTTGCCGCAAATCTTCCGTTCATTAGCTGATGCACTACACAAGATTGGACAATATAGCAATACATTGCAATATATTACAATAGTCTATTTTCGTTATTGTGATAACAATTGTCTTATGGAATATTATTATGGGGAAAAGCAGCCATATTATACATATACATATTATAAAATTCTGATATTTTGTGCAATTTACTGTATGGAGAGTTATAACTCATCAAAAGGCAAATACTGTCACTGTTGTGGCTCAATATATATATCCAAACATTCTGTATTTACACAAATATTAACTTTTTTCCAAAATCTTTTATTCATATTCATAACACTAATAGTAAATTTAAAAACAAGGTTGTTGCTCAAGTATTGTTTAGAAAGTTCAACAGGTTTCTTGTAGAATCAAGACCCAAATACATTCATTTCTGGCTTTACCAAAAGCCTTTCTTTAGGTTAAAAGACAACTTCATGAATTACAAAACTAAACTAAAGTCAACAGTTCTTCTGTACAATCAAGACCCAACAACATCCATTTCTGGCTTTACCAAAACCCTTTCTTTAGGTTAAAAGAAAACTTCATAGTTTACAAAACTGAACTGTGGAAGCATAGTCTTAACTGTAATCTGTCACTTTCTAAAATGTCACGTATTAATTTGGTGCTTATAAATTCCAACAATCTCTTACTAAACATTGTCTCAAATGACAAATGTACATAGCTACAGGTACCTGCACAGGACCTTTACCTTTATTGATCAACAATGGCTTATCATAATAGTATGCTAAGGGCCATTCTAATGAATTTCAAGAGAAGCATCAAAGAAGTGAACCAATTGCTCAAACATATAATACATTAAATATGAGCATACATATAATATATAATTCCAGTATAATATGACACCTTTGAGGAATTGGATATTAATCTCTAGGTGCTGTTTCAACACATTAATAATCAATATCATAATCAAAACCTTGAGGATCCCGATAGATATCAGTTGATTTCATACTAATTAATAATTGAATAAGGAAACAAATAATAATAATAGTTTACAGTTATTCAGTTTTTTTAACATTGGAGTTTACTACCAATTGTTAGCAATGTATAAACTTCAAAACACAACAAGAAATAAATATAATAATTGTACTATCAGAGTTAAGTACTATTTTCACTGAGAGTTTCATAGCTAATCATGAGATAGCATCTAAAATGTCTTTAATATGTAATATTGTGAAATATAACATGTTATGTTGCTTGTATCAGTTTATGTCAACAATATATTGTGTCTATCTATATTAATATGCTTTATTAATTCATTAATAAAAATATCAAAGTATCAACCAACATAATATATATATATATATATATATATACGACAGTATCTCAATTTGGGAATATAACCACCATCAAGACATATACCTGGACTATGCCTGTGATTGTCATTTAACAGAAATGGGGTTATCAAACATATATGTGTAAATTCTTCAATTCAATTCACGTAGAACAAACACACAAAACTGAACATGAGAACACATACCATGTTATACATATAAACAGTGTAATGGTATTGCTGAGTTTGTTGCTAATTCACAGTAAATTGTTCACTTATTTGTTATTTATGTCTTCTTGTATGTAAGTTGTTATCGACGTAATATCGGCTCGTTAGCCATAGCTCCACGTCTTTACTCCGCGGCGCTTGCGCAGGGAATCCCTTCCCTCTTGCGCACGGCGGTCCGTGTACGCTCGGCTCGAGACGATAGATAATAAACTGCTAGTGTTTCCACATACACTACACTCAGCAATACCATTACACTGTTTATATGTATAACATGGTATGTGTTCTCATGTTCAACATGTATGTCAATATAGTTAATGTAACTGTTTCTAACCTGTTGATATCCTATCATACTCTAACATAGGCATTAATAACATAACAATAGTTACTCTGTATTTTAAACTAATTATATATGTAGTATAAAACAACATATTTTATACTTAATGTATTCATAATACTTCTTTCTTATATTGTATACCTCAATATCGTGCTACATGTCATGTCATTACTCTCGCAAGTTATCGTACACACTAAATCTATTTAATATGAAGAAAGCAATTCGTCCAAAAGTTCAATAAAACAAGTGAGATACTGCGTTTCATAAACGTAAATAAGTATGCGTGATATTAACGTAAATTCACTTACCATAATTTCTAGTCAGAATTACCTTACGGTCGTATTTGTAGACGTCATAGGTACCGCTTCTGAACTTTTAAAATCACTAGTATTATGTAATATTATGTTATCTGTGCTAGTATCCTGATGGCTTAGGCGTAATGCCGGTTGCTTAGGGAGAAACACCTCAATGCCTACAATATTCACAATTACCTATCTCTATTTGTTTTTATAATAATATAAACACTTTTTCGCTCCAAAACTCCCGCTGCCTACGTTGAATCATTCATAGATTGATGATCTGTCAATGTCACAAAGATTACTTTGGCTCTGGCCTCTGACGTTCCGTTTCAGGTTACATGATTATTGACTTTACCATTTTTAATTAATGATGCGTCACACGATAATTAACACTCGTAAGTAGAGAGTTATTAGGTAAGTAGATTTACTTACCTACTTAAAGGAGGGGTTCAAAGTGCCTTCCCTGCTGCTGTATACACAAGGCTGTACGCTGGGAGCATCGCACATTACACAGCATCTCTGAAGTCACCGTTCTGAAGGTAGCTTTAATACGCACTCTCATTTCCTCTTTTCCAATTGTGAGTAGCTTTGACGTGGTCTAGTGTTTTGAGTAGTCATGCTCACTAAAATGTCCAGACTTGTGGCGGCGTGGTGGGCCGGGTCATTGGGCTCCCTAAAATATGGTCGAACGCAGTGATGGCTGGCTCATCCGTCATACTCGTGAACGAGTGCTGCTTGTAGGGACTGGTCTGCTCTTATCACTATGACTGATTTCCTCTTATTAATTGTTTAACCAGTTGGTTATGTATTCAATATTTTTTCTTTTTGAGTATTTAATTGAATTAGTGCTAATTGGTGGTTTGTATTCACACACTTAAACTTAAAAATGTAAAGTAATAATAAAATTATTTAAAGAGCAACACGCAAGTTTCTTGCTCGTTCTTCTTGTGATGAGACAGCTTTCCGAACGAGCGGTAGATTAAAAAAAATGTAATGACTATTCAAAAGTGCTTCAATGTAAGTTTATTTGAATAAATGATTTTCTATTCTATTCTATTCTATTCAGATGTCGCACACTCCACTGAGTATACCGTATTTTTTACAAAACCCCACAAAAAGAAATCTAGTGGAGTGAGGTCTGGAGATCGTGCTGGCCAGGCGACACGACCTCCTCGCCCTTGGCAGTGAAGGAAGCGCGCATTCAAGTGTTCTCGTACGTCGCGAGCAAAATGTGCTGGTGCACCATCGTGCTGATAAATCATTTCATTGTTCATTACGAGATTGACGTAACTTGATACGGGCAATACTGCAAGGGCGTCATGCAATTCATTCCTCAAAAAATTTAAGTAATTTTGTCCATTCAGACTGTACGGCAGGAAAACTGGTCCCACGAGAACGTCTCCGATTATACCAGCCCAGACGTTTAAGCGCCATTGATTTTGAAATGACGAATTAGTCGAAGCATGCGGATTTGTACGTGACCAACTATGCTCATTATGTACGTTACTTATTCCTGCCCTTGTGAATGACGCCTCATCGGTCCATAGCACTTTGAAGCCAAAGTCAGCTGATATCGCTACCTGCCGTCGGTACCAGTCGCAGAAAGTAACACGTGGACCAAAATCGGCGGCCGTCAACTCTTGAGTGCGCTGAAAGTGATAAGGATGTTGGCCATCATCCCGCAGTACTCGCCACACTTGCATGTGGCTCTCAGCACCAAACACTAAGGCAGCACGACGTGTGCTCGTCCCCGAGTTTTCCTCGAAGTGCTCTAGAACAGCATCAGAAAACTCAGTATCTTGCCTGGTCGCACGACCTTCCGAAGCTGGTGCACGAAAAGAGCCGGTTTCATAGAGGCGGTGTGTCATCCGACGGAAACATGCTATCGAAGGGAGCATCCGAGCCTCAGTAGCAGGCCTGCCAGAGATAAAACGCTGACGGTAAAGTTCACGAGCACCACATAAATTACTATCCGTAGCTCTTACACAGAGCATCATTTCGTAATAATCACTATTACTTAAAGACATTTTTAAAAAGAAATTTCACAATAAACAAAAACAACTAAACGTGTCAATGCCTAGACAGTGACTGAGTAGGGATGGCGATCTGAGATCGATTAATCGAAAAATCGATTTTTAGAGCCATAAAAATCGATTTTTTAAATCGATACGTATCACTGCATCGATCTGTTGGATCGATACATCACCCTTGAAAATAAACGTTCGATTTTTTCTGTTTTATGTTGTATAAATAAACCATATAAATTAGTTGAAGGTACCAGTATTACAAAGAGTGCTGCCGGTTAATTATTCAAAAACTCGCGAGATGGCTGTGTGTTTGGTCTCCTTCGCTTAACTTCTCTTCTATAAAAAAAAGTTAAGTTTATAATCTTTGATTTTTGTATCTGATTGACATTGCGTCCCGCGATGTTAATTAGTATGAGTGATCCCAGTAGACTTGACAGACTGTTGTTTTTAAAAAGTTTACATATTAAGCATTGGGATATGGGAACTATAAGCTAAATTATTACAAAGCAAATATATTATTTACTAGCTGTACCCGCGCCTTCGTCCGCATGGCTTTAACTTCATTTTTATAAACTAAAAGAATTTTTCTAAAATAAAAGTAGCCTAAGTTACTCCTTATTTTTTTTTTAAAAAAAAATACTCCTTATTACATCAGCTACCTGCCCAAAAAAGTCTCATCAAATCGGTCCAGCCATTTTAGAGATTAACCGGAACAAACTACTTTGATATGGTATAAAAATAATTGTTGTTATCGAATTCCCTGAATTTATTAATTAAAAGATCGTTAATTATAATATTTGTCTTGTTTTTAATAAAATTGATTTAAATTTACATTGTAAAAGCAAATTTGAATAAAGATTGATTAATCGGAAATCGATCTTTTGGACCTCGATTTTTTAGTAGATCGATTCGACAGGTCACGATTCGGATTGATTTAAAAATCGATGACTTTCGGAAAGAATCGCCATCCCTATGACTGAGTCGACAAACGTTTACAATTTCAAAGTATGTATTGTTAAATCTATCGCATATATCTAGTGCGATACTGGTGTAATTCAAAATTGGAAATGATTGAAATTAGACTTTAATTCCACAGCAATAAAGTGGACTTTCCAAAATTTATAATTTTTGAGTTAAGCCAGTATTATAATAAGTGTGTGATAGTATGTTCGCCTGGTAAAATAGGGTGACCATTTTACACGTGTCTTAATTTCGACAACGAAAACTGACAATTCTTAGAATTAGCAATGAATACCTATTTAGGTGTGGATTTTTTTATTTGTGATAAGCAAGTATTTGACTACTATCACGATGTTACGTCGTTACTTTCCGTCACGTGGTAAATTGTTAACAATACGGATACGGATATGAAATTATTTCGGATTATCCGTTAGTTTCGGATAATTTCGGTTACGGATAATATTTTTAAGGAATTTGAAAAGTAAAATACAAATAGTTGATAAAATGCTTACATAACGTGTCTCAATTAGGCTCCATCCCTATTCGATATTATCTGAAACTTTTATTTAGGATTCGGTTACGGTTACGAATAATTTTTTATATCGTCGTTGTCATCTCTCATCGTCATGATCTCTTGGTGAGTGGTTTTAAATATGATTTATGTATTTGTTTTTTTTTCTGTTCCTTGTATATCCACAATCAGTAATTGTACTATAATCGGATTGGTTGGTAAATTACTATGTAAATTGACAGTCCAGTGAGTGCACGACTTTTTATTTAATAAATGCCTCCGGCGCTTTGATTAGATTTCAAGACCCGGAGTACACTTTATCCAACTCCAGTATATGTTTCCTTTTCAGACATTTTGGGGGGTTGTTAATGTGTAACCTCTGGGCTAGCTCATTAGGGTGGACACTCAGCCGAGCCTTGTATTTTAAACTTGTTCTAGCAACCTCCTCTCGTACTGTAAGTAAATTCGATAAATTATGGATCTCCGAGTTGGTTATAAACCATGGTGCCTTAAGAATGGTCTTCAAGATGACGTTCTGGGACCGTTGGAGAATTTCAATGTTGGAGCTACTAGCACTTCCCCACAGTTGTATGCCATAGGTCCAAATTGGTTTGATGGCTACCTTGTAGACAAGTAATTTATTCTCTACTGAGAGGTTAGAGTTTCTACCCAAGAGCCAATACAAATTCCTGAATCTGAGGTTGGTTTCATCTCGTTTTGCTTTTATGTGGGTTATAATAATAATTTATAATAATAATAATAATAATAATAATAATTTATTTATTTGCCTGCTACATGGTAATTTTGATCTTACAATATAATATAATCTTATAATATAATAGTACACGACATGCAGCACCCCGTAGAGGTATGCAAATATTGAAAATGATATCATAATTACAATATGTCATTAAATTTCATTAAAACATTATAATAGGTACCACAATAAAATAATAAATGTCACAGTATTCCACTAATGTCAATCAATATTATTAAAACTATAATTACATGAAGTCAGAGTTCGTATGTCAAATAATCCCTTATACTGTAGAAGTTTTTTACAATTAGCCACTCTTGTAACCTTGCCCTAAAATGTCTTATATTACATTGTTTGATAGTATCAGGAACTTTATTATAAATTTTAATAAACATAGCAGTGCTATTATTTTGGTACAGTGATGTTCTCGGGATAATGTCTAAAACTAACCTCTCTGCATTACGAGTGTTACGTGGATATATGTATGTGCATGATTACAGACTTCCAATATATATATTGAAGGTACCGTTAATACACCAAGTTCGATAAATAATGGCCTACAAGACGTACGCGGCGGGGTGGTGCCGCATATTGCCCTCAGATATTTTGTGCAATGAAAGCACTGTTTAAATGCCCACTGTTACCCCAGACAATGATGCTGTACCTTAAAACGGATGCTACATAAGCGTGGTAAACTGTTAGAGCGGTATTTTGATTTGTTATATTCTTTAATTTTTTCAAAACATAAACGAATTTGTTAACTTTGTTACATACTTTATCAATATGAAGTTTCCAATTAAGGTTTTTGTCTATAATAACTCCAAGAAAGTTTACATCCATAACTTCCACGATATTTACGTTGTCGTGTGCAATATTTAATTTTTGTACAGTATTTTTCTTACAAAATTCTATATAATTTGTTTTTAATAAATTAATTTTTAGATTATTAATGTCAAGCCAATTTATTATACATTTAACCGCATTATTAATATCCGTTTCATATTCATTATTGTCAATATTTTTATCATATGTCACAATCCTAGAAATATCATCCGCAAATAAAATACATTTATGTCGGGTAATTAAAGGTATATCGTTAATATAAATTAAAAATAGTATTGGCCTTAGTACCGTTCCCTGCGGAACACCTGACTTATTGTATCTGTAGTCGGATTGCTATGATTCTAGGGTGTTATTTTTATTAATTTTTTCAATAACTACACATTGTTTGCGATCTTGCAAGTATGAGGCGAACCATTGTAAAGCTGGGCCTCTAATACCTATGGCTTCCAATTTTTTCAACAAAATATGATGCGATACAAAATCAAATGTTTTAGTTAAGTCAAAGAATAAAGCGGTAGCAACCTCATTTATAATAGATAAGATAGCTAGAGTAGTAGATTTGTTCCTTTGAAATCCATATTGATCATTATTGATAATATTATACTTAGAACAGTAATCAATGAAACGATTGAGCATACATTTTTCAAATAACTTTGATAGTACTGAAATCAGGGATATAGGTCTATAGTTAGCTATATCACTTTTTGCGCCCTTTTTATAAAGTGGCTTTACTATTGATAGTTTTAAAAGATCAGGATAGTATCCACATTCAAAAGATAAGTTGATTAGAAATGTTAAAACTGGTGCCAATTCCATTATGCATGATTTTATAATTTTTGTTGATATTTCGTCAAACCCCTCTGAATTTGTGTTTTTCAATGCCATTGTTTCATTAATAACTTCATTAACAGTTAACGGTTTCAGAAATAATGAGTTACCCGTGTCATTTACGGTTCGTATCTTGCAATTATATGAAGTGTTATCTGAGGGCATGGAAGTTATGTCAATAAAGTAATTATTAAATGCATTCGCTATTTGTTTAGGGTCAATTATATTTTCGTCATTATATTTAATACTATTTATGTCATTGTTTTTGGTATTAGACGTTTCGTCCTTTATTACCTGCCAAGAAGCTTTACACATATTTTTACTATTGGCAATTAATCTAATATTGTAATTTTTTTGTGCTCTAAATATACATTGTCTATATATTTTTGAATATTGTCTGTATATATTTTTACCGTGTGATGTTTTATTTTTGTAATATTTGAAACGGAGTTCTCTTTTTTTCTTACAACTTAATTTTAGACCCTCTGTCATCCATTTTGGTTTAGATATCTTCCTATTTATTTTAATTTTATTTATTGGGAAGCAAAGTTTGTATATTAGTGTAAATATTTCGTAAAATTTGTTGTATGCTACATTAAGTTGTATCCTAGATTCCAATACATCCGAAAACGTTAATTTTTTTATATAGTTCCTAAATTTGGTAATATTTTCAATACTGTAATCTCTTTTATAAATAAAATACTCTTTTTGCTGTTGACATGTAATATTAATAGGGAAATTAAGTAACTGAGCAGTATCATGATCAGATAAATGAAGAGATAACACTAATACATTGGCATTCTTAATGTTACTCAATATGTGGTCAATACATGAAGAACCTCTAGTAGCTACATTTATATGTTTTTTTAGATTATGGCTATTAGCTACGTCATATAGGTAATCAGTAGTTTTCCCCGGGTTTAATGTATTAATATTAAAATCACCGGTTAGAATGATCTTCTTTTTACCACATTTATCCTGTAATTCTAGCAATAAAAAGTCAAGTTTTTTAAGAAAAAAATTAGCATCTGATGTTGGTGTCCTATATTATGACTACATTTAAATCAGTAACCTCAATACCACAACATTCAAACAACTTAGACATAGCATGATTTTGAATGAATGGAAGTTCCTTTGACTCCCAACCCATTTTTGTCAAAATACAAACTCCACCTCTACAGCTATCCCGAGAAAAAGTAGCAGCAAGTTGATACCCATTAATTTTTAAATAGTTTTCATGACCTATTTTCAAGAATGTCTCTAAAAAACATAATATATCTGGTTCTATATCTCTATCCTTCAGTTCTACAAGTGTAATCTCTAATATTTCTTTTTTCGATAACACGCTGGCTATGTTTTGATGAAGAACTCTAAAAGTTTTGAAAACATTTTCCTTATTCTGGAAAAAAAATTTTATCTATGCGAGGAAAATAGAATGGAATAGTTCCTCTCTTTGCTTTGTTAGTACAGTGAGAGTTTATTACAGAACTTTTTACTTCAACATTATTTTTTTCCTTTGTTATAGGAGTAAAATAATAAGGAATAGTACCTTTTTTAAACTATTTAGTATTTGTATTGTCGATTCTGCGACCTACGCTACTCTTCCTAACATTTTTAAAATTTAAGAATTTATTATTGTAGTCAATACTGTCAATAAGAAAATTTATCTTATCACATGTTTCTTCTAGAATATTTCGGCAATATTTAGTATTTTGCAAATATACACAATTTTTAAATCTTTTGCATATCATTCGAGACTACTGTTTAGCATATTGACATTTAGAAACCTATTATTTAACACATTGAGTACAATTACAGTATTATCTTCAAGTGCCTTAAGAGCCATATATAATTCTGAAGTAACCTTAATAGGGTCGCTATCATTTTCTCCAATACATATAATTACTTTATCTTTAGGATTAATTTTGTCTATGGCGGTACAAGAAGTTAACACTGTATTACATTCTGCATTCGGTTTAATGAATCCTGTAACAATATATTTACTATATTTCCTTTTTTCCCATAACATTGACGCCAGTCCTGAGCACTGCTGTGTTCCAAATACTAATAATTTATTTTCAGTATAACTAATATATTTTTTATCGGACGGTGACACATCTAAATTTTGTTTATCTTCAGTACTATTTGAGAAAATATGTAGTGAAGATATATCGATATGAGTGCTTGGTATCTCTGAAATATTTGATTTTTTTTATTCCATAACTTTTGTGCAGTTTTCATACATGTTTGAAGATTTATTAAGTCTTAAAATAGACTTATTTGTCGAAGAACATATGCGTAGAAGTTGTTCTCTTTTTTTCTCAAGGTCTTGCACTTTTCTTCCTAGACATAGTTTCTCCATTATCAGGTTTTCAATTTCTTTGTGGGCACTATCTAATTGTAACTTCAATTCACTTATTTCGTGTTTCAATTCACTTACTTCTTCAACTATACGTGTTGAGAGATCAGGCAAACTTCTCCTAATATTAGTATCAAGGGATAAAAAGGATTCTTCACCTTCACCTTCCGAGATGGATTTCGAGTGACAACGACTTTTCATTATTTCTAGTGGTGACGTTTGAAGATCTTGAGTCCATTAAACATACATCCTTAAATCGGTCAAAATTAGTCGAGTCTCGATTTGGAGTGGGGAGAACTTTAGGAGTACTAGTCATATTATTTGATTTACTTGGTTTGTGTAGAGTTGTGCTAGCAGATTTTTTTTGCAAACAGGTGTTGCATTTCCAATTATCCCTGTTGTCTTGTGTCATAAGATAATAGCGTTTAGATGATACATTTGCACATGTAATATCATAAAATTTATTACATAACTTACAAAATAGGTGCTCCAGTGATTTTCCAGGTGAGCCTCCGATCCAAATGAAGATACTTGGGATCTGACAGAATCAACATGTTGCAAAGTATGATTAGACAAGGCAACCAGTGGACAAATACCCTTTCGGAGAGTGAAGGTGATTTGAAAGGATTTAGTAGAGCTAGCCTTAATTCTCCATTTTTTTAGCCATTCGTCTATTTTGTACAGTTGGGTTTGCAATATCAGTAGCTATCTCGGGCTTAGGGTGGCTTGCTAGAATAACTGTATCATCAGCGTATGTAGCTGCTGTGACATTGTCAGTCATCGGCAGATCAGCTGTGAATAATATGTAGAGGTATGGTCCCAGCACAGATCCCTGAGGCACACCAGCTATTATTTCATAGACCTCCGAGCAACCTTCCGACCTTCCTTTTTTACCTGGAAGACTATATCCTGTAAGTAAGATTTTAAGATCTCGAAGAAGGAGTGGGGGAGATAAGTTTTTATTTTACAAAGAAGTCCATCGTGCCACACTTTGTCAAAAGCCTGCTGGATGTTAAGGAATACAGCAGAACAATATTCCTTTTGTTCCAAGGAGAACCTTATTTTGTCGTAGACTCTGTGTATTTGTTCAATGGTCGAATGCTGCTGACGGAAACCAAATTGGTGATCTGGGATAATTTTCAGTTCTTCGTCTATAGGTAACAGTCGCGCAAGCAAAACTTTTTCGCATACCTTCGATAAGATTGGCAACAAGCTAATTGGCCGATAAGAAGTTGCCAAGTGTGCTGGTTTGCCTTGTTTCCGGATCATCACGATCTGTGAGACACCTTCCAATGGGTGGGAAAGTAGGAGACTCTTATGATGGCGTTGATGAGCATTGTGAGGAACACTATTGCTTTTTTGGGGAGTTCTTTAAGCACTTTAGGTGTTGTGTATGTTGTGGTATGTTGAAGGTGTAGTGCCGCGAAAAATGACAATAATTGCAGGAAAATTACATAGGTGTTATCAGATCGTATCCAGGAGCAGACTTGTCTTTGAGATGTAAAATTATCCTTTGAATTTCTCTAGTTTCAGTGGCTGGGTTATATGCAAGTCCTGCCTCAACACCTCATTGATGGAATCCACCTCAGAGGAAGCGTCAATGTCATTTGGAGTGAAAACTTTTTCCAAGTGTTTAGCGAGTTTCAGCCTTTTCTTTGGAGGTCCGAGCCCAATTATTATCTGGAGTTTCGATTGGTGGTTTTGGGGCCTGTCGCTGATTTAAATGTTTGGTTGCCTTCCACAAGGAATAATTGGAGGCTCTGTGGGCGCTTAAAGACTCCATGTGTTGTTGAAATTGTTCCTCTTGTGCAGATTTAATTGCTTTCCTCAGTTCTAAACCAGCCCTGTTTAGGGCAGTTTTATAACTAGGGTGCCTGGTAGTGTGCCAAATACGACGTAGCCTTCGCTTTTCTTCAATTTGGACCTTAAGGGAGGAGGTAGTTAAATAGCCACCAGGCCTTTTGCCACCGATTTTGGGTGTGCATTTCCAGGCTGCCTCCTGTATGAGCCATGAGAAATTTCTTGCCGCATATTCTATGTCACGAGATGATTTCAAAGGAATTTTTAAATTCACATTATCATGTATGTACTGTCTAAAACAGTTCCAGTCTGTTTTAAAGTTATGGAGTGTAAGGTTATTTTGTTTAGTTAGCACCGTTGTTAATATAGTCAGTATTACTGGAGTATGGTCAGATGAACTGTCTAGGCATGATTTTACGTCGATGTAATTCATAGATTATAGCCCCTTTACAATGAAGAAGTCAAGTAAATCGGGTGTTTTGGCACGGTCAGTGGGCCAGTAAGTCGGTTCCCCTGTTGATACCGTTCTAAGATTTAAGCCATCCAAACTCTTCTTTAGTTCTCTACCGCGAGTTGTTATGAGCCTAGATCCCCAGTGGGTGTGCTTTGCATTCCAGTCTCCACCGGACACAAAACGGGTTCCAAGAAGACGAAGATAGAAAATTTCTCTTCTATTATTATGTGTTTGGGGGGGGCAGTATATCGCCGAGATGTTATTTTTCCCACAGATGTTAGTTTTCCCACTCTATCTAAAACAGTAATAGTAGTGGCTTGGATAAAATTAGACCTGAAGGTCGGTTCCTGATAGTGTCTGACTGATTGCTTGATGATAACTGCGGATCCTCCATGTGCGGTACCATCTGGGTGATTGGTAGAGTAAGTTACGAATCCCGGAATATTAAATTGGCCTTTGTCAGTAAGATGCGTTTTCGAAATTAGTACGGACATCGTACTAAGTAGTTAATTTGTTTGTAAATTAAAGTAATTGGTAGTTGTCAATAAGTATTTCAAGGTCGTGTTTAGTAGAGGACAATCCGTTAATATTCCATGTGGCGAGTAGCAAAACATTAATCTTGCGACTATTACCCATGAGTTAGTTTATCTATGAGTTTGACTATAAGACTCATCATTGAGCTTATTTGTTGTAGGAGAGCTTCAATTTTTTCTGATTGCTTGATCAAGAGATCTTCGACTGACGTGCTGTGAGTCGATTGTTGTGTATGCGTTCTTTTTGTTACTTCTGCATAAGAAGGGTGGTCATAACTTCCTTCCGAGTTCTGCGGAATCTTTGGTGACTTATTAATGGTTGGATAGGCTTTCTCTGTGTTCTCGTTTTAATTAGGAGCCTCAAAAATAAGTTTCAAGCTTCTAGCTTTAAAAATGACGAATTTACATAAAAACTTCCATCCTCTATTTTATTTTACCGCCTTAAGGGTAAGATTTTTACAAACTTTGATGCCCTATTTATTTATATTTAATCTACGGCCTCAAAAAAAGTTTCAAGCTTGTAGCTTCAAAAATGACGAATTTACATAAAAACATTCATCCCCTATTTTAGTTTACCCCCTTAAGGGTAAGATTTTTAAAAACTTTGATGGACTATTTTTTATACTTAATCAACAGCCTCAAAAATCAGTTTTAGGCGTCTAGCTTTAAAAATGATGAATTAACATAAAAACTTTCATCCCCTATTTTATTTTACCCCACTAAGGGTATTTTTTTTTACAAACTTAGAATGTCATATTTATTCAACAACCTCAAAAATAAGTTTCAAACTGCTAGCTAAAACAATGACGAATTTACATAAAAAAAATTATCCCCTAATTTATTTAACCCCCTTAAGGGTATAATTTTTGAATACTTTAAATGTCATATTTACTCATATTTGATTAGGAGCCTCAAAAATAAGTTTCAAGCTTCTAGCTTCAAAAATGACGATTCTTCCATACAATCTTTCATCCCCAATTTCAACCCCTTACAACCCTTTTTTCGCATTAAAAAGTAGCCTATGTCCTTTCTCAGGGTCTAGACTATCTGTGTACCAAATTTCATTTAAATAGGTTCAGTAGTTTTGGCGTGAAAGCGAAACAGACAGACAGACAGAGTTACTTTCGCATTTATAATATTAAGTAAGGATAATGATATCTCTCGAGTCATTACTTCTCCCTTCCATCTGTATGCAGATCACCTGCAGTTATACCGTCACTTCCCACTATCGGAAGTGACTGAAACAATAACATCTTTAAACAATGATCTCTTGGCTATTCAGACATGGGCTAAATCTTTCGGTCTCATTGTAAATCCTGCCAAATCCCAAGCTATGATTATTAGTAGTAGCAGATTTACGACGTCCAGATAGCGTATACCGACAAAATAAAAAATTTAGGACTTATATTTGATGGTACAATGTCTTGGACATCTCGCATCAATGAAATTAGTAGGCGAATGCATTTGTCACATCACTCTCTCAAACGACTCCAATATTTTCTCCCTTTTAATACCAAAATTATGCTCGCACAATCCATTTTACTTCCTATTCTCGACTACGCCGGCGTTTGCTTTTTAGATGTGACCGAGGAGCTTCTAAATAAACTTGAGCGTTTACAAAATTTAGCAATAAGATTAATTTTCAGTTTACGTAAATACGACCACGTCTCTGAATTCCGCACTCGTTTAAAGTGGCTCCCAATCCGTCTTCGGCATAATATGCATATCCTGTCCATGCTATATAATATCCTTAATAATCCCAACGCTCCTACCTACCTTCGTTCCCGCTTTCAGTTGCTGCCCCCTCCTCCCGTCCAAAACGCCTCTGCCAGAACCACTCTAGGATTTTAAAGCTTCCTAGCAGTAGAACTCAATTTATGGGTAATTCTTTTTCTTTTCGTGCAGCTCAGCTTTGGAATTCACTCCCTTTACACATTCAAGAAAGTCCTTCTATAGGCTCTTTCAAGAAAAAGGTAAAATCGCACTACCTCTCTACCATCACGTGATTAGTTTCATCACTGTACTGACATTTGTAGAATCGTATGTATTAATTTTTATTCATGTATTTATCTAATTATTAGGTTTATATATATATTAGGTATATTTTTGAGCCTATAGAAGGACTTTCTTGAATGTGTAAAGGAGTGAATTCCAAAGCTGAGCCGCACGAAATGAAAAAGAATTACCTATAAATTGAGTTCTACTGCTAGGAAGCTTTAAAATCCTAGAGTGGTTCTGGCAGAGGCGTTTTGGACGGGAGGAGGGGGGCAGCAACTGAAAGCGGGAACGAAGGTAGGTAGGAGCGTTGGGATTATTAAGGATATTATATAGCATGGACAGGATATGCATATTATGCCGAAGACGGATTGGGAGCCACTTTAAACGAGTGCGGAATTCAGAGACGTGGTCGTATTTACGTAAACTGAAAATGAATCTTATTGCTAAATTTTGTAAACGCTCAAGTTTATTTAGAAGCTCCTCGGTCACATCTAAAAAGCAAACGCCGGCGTAGTCGAGAATAGGAAGTAAAATGGATTGTGCGAGCATAATTTTGGTATTAAAAGGAGAAAATATTGGAGTCGTTTGAGAGAGTGATGTGACAAATGCATTCGCCTACTAATTTCATTGATGCGAGATGTCCAAGACATTGTACCATCAATTATAAGTCCTAAATTTTTTATTTTGTCGGTATACGCTATCTGGACGTCGTAAATCTGCTACTACCAATAATCAATCAGCTTGGGATTTGGCAGGATTTACAATGAGACCGAAAGATTTAGCCCATGTCTGAATAGCCAAGAGATCACTGTTTAAAGATGTTATTGTTTCAGTCACTTCCGATAGTGGGAAGTGACGGTATAACTGCAGGTCATTTTCATACAGATGGAAGGAGAAGTAATGACTCGAGAGATATCATTATCCTTACTCATATTATAAATGCGAAAGTAACTCTGTCTGTCTGTCTGTTTCGCTTTCACGCTAAAACTACTGAACCGATTTAAATGAAATTTGGTACACAGATAGTCTAGACCCTGAGAAAGGACATAGGCTACTTTTTAATGCGAAAAAAGGGTTGTAAGGGGTTGAAATTGGGGATGAAAGATTGTATGGAAGAATCGTCATTTTTGAAGCTAGAAGCTTGAAACTTATTTTTGAGGCTTCTAATCAAATATGAGTAAATATGACATTTAAAGTATTCAAAAATTATACCCTTAAGGGGGTTAAACAAATTAGGGTATAATTTTTATTATGTAAATTCGTCATTGTTGAAGCTAGAAGCTTGAAACTTATTTTTGAGGTTGTTGAATAAATAAACCTGACATTCTAAGTTTGTAAAAAAAATACCCTTAAGGGGTAAAATAAAATAGGGGATGAAAGTTTTTATGTAAATTCGTAATTTTTGAAGCTAGAAACTGATTTTTGAGGCTGTTGATTAAGTATAAAAAATAGTCCATCAAAGTTTTTAAAAATCTTACCCTTAAGGGGATAAACTAAAATAGGGGATGAAAGTTTTTATGTAAATTCGTCATTTTTGAAGCTACAAGCTTGAAACTTTTTTTTGAGGCTGTAGATTAAATATAAATAAATAGGTCATCAAAGTTTGTAAAAATCTTACCCTTAAGGGGTAAAATAAAATAGGGGATGAAAGTTTTTATGTAAATTCGTCATTTTTGAAGCTAAAAGCTTGAAACCTTTTTGAGGCTGTAGATTAAATATAAATAAATAAGGCATCAAAGTTTGTAAAAATCTTACCCTTAAGGGGTAAAATAAAATAGGGGATGAAAGTTTTTATGTAAATTCGTCATTTTTGAAGCTAAAAGCTTGAAACCTTTTTGAGGCTGTAGATTAAATATAAATAAATAAGGCATCAAAGTTTGTAAAAATCTTACCCTTAAGTGGGGTAAAATAAAATAGGGGATGAAAGTTTTTATGTAAATTTGTCATTTTTGAAGCTAAAAGCTTGAAACCTTTTTGAGGCTGTAGATTAAATATAAATAAATAAGGCATCAAAGTTTGTAAAAATCTTACCCTTAAGGGGGTAAACTAAAATAGGGGATGAAAGTTTTTATGTAAATTCGTCATTTTTGAAGCTAGAAGCTTGAAACTTTTTTTTGAGGCTGTAGATTAAATATAAATAAATAGGTCATCAAAGTTTGTAAAAATCTTACCCTTAAGGGGGTAAAATAAAATAGGGGATGAAAGTTTTTATGTAAATTCGTCATTTTTGAAGCTAAAAGCTTGAAACTTTTTTGAGGCTGTAGATTAAATATAAATAAATAAGGCATCAAAGTTTGTAAAAATCTTACCCTTAAGGGGGTAAAATAAAATAGGGGATGAAAGTTTTTATGTAAATTCGTCATTTTTGAAGCTAAAAGCTTGAAACCTTTTTTGAGGCTGTTGATTAAATATAAATAAATAAGGCTTTAAAGTTTGTAAAAATGTTACCCTTAAGGGGGTAAAATAAATTAGGGGATGAAAGTTTTTATGTAAATTCGTCTTTTTTGAAGCTAGAAACGGATTTTTGAGGCTGTTGATTAAGTATAAAAAATAGTCCATCAAAGTTTTTAAAAATCTTACCCTTAAGGGGGTAAAATAAAATAGGGGATGAAAGTTTTTATGTAAATTCGTCATTGTTGAAGCTAGAAGCTTGAAACTTATTTTTGAGGCTGTTGATTAAATATAAATAAATAGGCCATCAAAGTTTATAAAAATGTTACCCTTAAGGCGGTAAAATAAAATAGATCATGAAGGTTTTTATGTTAATTAGTCATTTTTAAAGCTAGAAGCTTGAAACTTATTTTTGAGGCTCCTAATTAAATATAAGTAAATATGACAATCAAAGTTTGTAAAAAAATACTCTTAAGAGGGTGAAATAAAGTAAGGGATGAAAGATTTTATGAAAATTCGTCATTATTGAAGTTAGAACAATGAAACTTTTTTCATTGGCTTTTTGAGTTAGTTTATTAAATACCTTACTAATATTATAACTGTAAAAGTAACTGTCTGTCTGTCAGTCTCACTTACATGCCAAAACTACTGAACGGATTTAAGTGAAATTTGCTACACAATTAGCCTAGGTCCTGAGAAAGCACATAGGATATTTTTGAATGCGAAAAAGGGTTGTAAGGGGTTTGAAATGGTAGATGTAAGATAGTACGTAAGAATCATCACTTTTAAAAGGTAGAAGCTTGAAACTTATACTTTAGGTTAGTGATTAAATATGAATAAATATGATATTAATTTTTTTTTTTTAAATTTTACCCCTAAGAGGGTAAAATAAAATAGGGATGAAAGTTTTTAGGTAAATTCGTCATTTTTGAAGCCAGATCTATGAAAAATTTCCATTGGCTTTTTTGGGTAAGTTTATAAAATACCCCACTAATATTATAAATGTGTCTGTATATCTGTCTGTCTGTCAGTCGCACTTACACGCCAAAACTACTGAACCAATTTAAATGCAAGTTGGTACACAGTTAGTCTAGACCCTGAGAAAGGACATAGGCTACTGAATGCGATAAAAGAATTTAAACGTAATTACGTACGTAATTTTTAAAGCTATAAGCTAGAAACTTATATTCTAGGTTGGTGATTAAATATGAATAAATATGACATTCAAAGTTTGTAATAATTTTACCCTTAAGAGGGTAAAATAAAATAGGGGATCAAAGTTTTTATGTAAATTCATGATTTTTTAAGCTAGAATGATGAACCGAGTTTAATGAAATTTGGAACACATAATCTAGACCCTGAGAATGGATATAGGGTACTTTTTAATGTGGAAAAGGGTTATAAGGGGATTGAAAGGGTAGGTGCAAGATTGTATGGATATAGCGCCATTTTCCAAACCCTGAAACTGATTTTAGGCTGTTGATTAAATATAAATAAAAAAAATGGGTTGTAGGGAATTTAAAGAAAAGTTAAATGTTTATATGGAAATATTGTTATTTTTAAAGCTATAAGCTTGAAATCATTCAATGTGGGAACTGAGGAAAAGTGCCTATTTAGGTCATTTAATGAGATAGATGAGGAAAAATCATCAGACTGTTTGCACAGCCCAAGTGACTTTAGAAACTTCCAGGTATTGGCCGAAGAGGTATTTAGAATGTTCGAGTGGATATGACGGCGTTTAGCAGCTCTTACCATATAGTTGCAACGATTGCGCGCAATTTTGAAAGCCTTCCAGTTCTCTTCACAACGATCCCTTTTGTAAACTCTAAATGCACGATTACGCTTTCTCAAAGCCATGCGCACTCCCGTAGTTATCCAGGGAGCTGGCTGTTTTTTAGCTCTGACAAGGTGAACCGGAGCATGCTTGTCAAAGATTTGGAGTATATATTGGTTAAAAACGAACACCTTATCGTTTGTTGAAGAGGCGGACAGTACGCATGACCAATCTAAATCAGTCACTTCCTTCCCTAAAACAGACGTGTCAACTTTAGCAAAACTACGCAGACGAACGACGGTAGGCTTGGGCTTGAAGGTTTTTATGTTGTAGGAGATATAAATGAGATCGTGTCTGGAGAATCCAGGAGCAGGAAATTGACCATGTTTTAATATGAACTCAGGTGAGGACACATAAATATGATCAAGCCAGGTGTCATGGGAGTCATTGTTAGTGTGGGTAGCACTAAGGGGTAACACTGAAAGGCCCACCGACTGCACAATATCGCGTAGCTTACGAGATCTGTGAGTGTCTTTGAGCAAATCAGTGTTAAAGTCACCCATGATAACATGATGTGCGTGCTCCGCCATAATGTTCTCGAAAATAGACTCAACGTCATGGAAGTAATCAGTGGAAGGAGGACAATATATAATCCGACACCGACATCCGAAAACCGAGAACAATCTTACTTCCCCTAACATCAACTACCACGAATAAATATTCAGCACCACCGGGCGCGGCAGAGGTAGCTAAAGTTTTATAAGGGAAGCCACTGCGTAAGTAAATAGCAACCCCTCCACCTCGCCTGTCAATACGATCGTTCCGTATAAGGAAATACCCCGGTAAACTAATAGAAGTGGACATCACAGAGGGTTTTAACCACATTTAAGAAACCAAGATCGCGTCGACAGTATTCATATTAAAGGTATTCATCAATTCACTATGATGTTGGGGTAAACTTTGAGCATCAATATGACAAATGTTTAGATTACGGCGTGTGTTTACTAATTCATTGCAAATATTTGTAGAAAGAGATGCATCTAACAGGGACATATCAAGAGACTCAAAAGATTCATTAGAACTGTGGGCCGAGTAAAAGGATTCATTGTCAGACATTAAAATATGTAAATGTAAATAAATTAGAAATATATATATATATATATATATATAAACACCTCTTTGGGCACTTTGTTGATCACGCCACAACCTAAACACTTGCCGATTCCACCTTTTGCACTGAATAACTTGACTCCTATCGCGTATATCTCAGGCGGTATGGCAACGTCGCATTCTATTTTGCGATGTGGCCATATATATTCGTCGATAGTACGATATACTCGACACATTTTTTACTAATAATTCGTGCATGACTGGCTCCGAACGGCTAAATTTTTGGTATACACAAAGACTTTTTGGCTCTGAATATATTTCAAAAATCAATTAATTATGTTGATCACTTTATATACTCGTCCTTACTGCGATACTTATTTTCATCCGAATATATATAGATACCGTAACGGTCTATCAATTATGAATTTATTAATTTACTAATGTAGATATTTTATATTCGCAATGCTCCATACATAGTAACTCCACCGTTGCTGGGGGGAGCACCGTACACCGCACCCCGCGCACACAAACAAATTAGATATTTTTTGAATACACAAAGACTTTTTGGCTCCGTATATATATTTCAAAAATCAATTAATTGTATTGATCACTTGATATACTGGTCCTTACTGCGATACTTATTTTAATCCGAATATATATAGATACCGTAACGGTCTATCAATTATGAATTTATTAATTTACTAATCTAGATATTTTATATTCGCAATGCTCCATACATGCAAGCTCCAGCAACGGTGGAGGCAGGGGGAGCACCGTACACCGCACCCCGCGCACACAAACAAATTAGAATAAATTAAATTCATAAGATTATTTATGTATTTCGACTGCCTCGGTGGTCACACCGCTTTACATCCGATGGTCGCGGGTTCGATTTCTCGCACGGTGCAAACATATGTACTCATCGGTCATCGATTGATTTCATCGGTCTGGGTGTTTTATATGTATATTATATATGTATTTACAAGATAAAAATATCTATTTATATCAGTTCAGTATCAGTCTGTGTTAATTGTCCAGCGCTATTTATTATATTTTTATAAACGGTTATCTTTTTCCATCGCACCGCTCGCTATCGACAGTGAATTCATAGAAATGTCACTCTAAAAACAAAAATAGTTTTGTATTTCAAATACTAAATGCAAAATAGGTATTTTCAAAATACTTTTTCAAAATAAAGTACCTTTTGAATTTTTGTCCAAACCTCAGATATTTTATTTATTTTACATAGGTATATCAATCATTACATAGTGTAGTATAAAACAAAGTCGATGTCGCATCTAACAGTACATAAATAAAGAAAGAAGACTTTTTGGCTCTGATACCGTAACGGTCTATCAATTATGAATTTATTATACCTAATCTAGATATTTTATATTCGCAATGCTACATACATTGTAATATCCGCCTCCATTCATTGTAACGGTGGAGGGACTAAATAGTTGAATAAAACTGAATAAGCAGTTGCTCCACTCTATAGGTATGCGTCGTCGTCGTATGCTGTTCATTTTTTCACTCGTTTTGGCGCCAAGAGAGGGTCACATAGTCGTGGTCAAGTTAAGAACTTATAATTTAATTTTGATGACAATAGATACAAGTAAAAAGTAGGTATTATATTAATGTACGTAAGTACTGTACTTAAAAATATTTATTCTTTATTGTACATTTGAAAAACTTAACACTTAAGGACTTGTACATATACACGTACATACTGCCATTTTCTCTTAAAGACATCCAGAGAAGCACTATTTATCAAATACGCGGGGTGCACCGACCTTTGACCTTATAACAGCTGATTCGCGCGTAACGAATTACATTGCTACTTTTTGGTATTTTATAGTGGATATTTCACTATAAAATATTATTATTTCTTTAGATTATGACATAATAGCATAGTTTACATGATTTTAAGGGAAACATACGATAAAAAAAATTCCCGTAAAATGTAAAAGATAAAAAATGGTTATTGTTGGTTATCCTTGAGAGATAGACATATACCATCACGGACTTTTTTGTTGACCTTATTTTGATACATCTCAAAGCACTAGACAATACGCATTTTCATTAAACAGTATTGTATTTTTTTTATTTATTTAACTTTAATGCACAAAAAAATTTGTACATGTGGCGGACTTAATATCTTGCCGCGTTATTTACCAGGCAACCATGAGTGGTGCAGCGAAAGATTATTGGCGGTGCACTAATATAAATAAGAAATGTCAAAAAAAGATATATAAATACAAAGCAAAATATACATTTCTATAAAAAAAATAACAATATACATACATAAATATATAACCCATAAAAGTATAAATAAATACATAATGACCCGATAATCAAATTATAAGTACAGTCTCAAATTGAAAGTAAGAAAAACAGAAAATATAGAGAGAACTATAGGGATATAACAGAAAGATGTTAAAAAAGGAGAAGGACAGTAAAAAAGTTACAAATTTAAATAATATTCCCGCAATTTCTGTTTAAATGAATTTATTACATTATTATATATATTAGGCATACGACTAGCCTTATGACTGTTACTTTTTTTTTAATCTATACATCTATACATGTAAATAAAATTGGAGTGTCTGTTTGTAATATTGAAATAACCGTTTTTACTACTTGCATATGAATATAAATCCGGTACATACACCAAAATAACATATTTTACAAGTTTTGTCTGTCTGTCTGTCTGTTTGTTCCGGCTAATCTCTGAAATAGCTGGACCGATTTTGACGGGACTTTTTTTTGGCAAGTAGCTGATGTAATAAGGAGTAACTTACGCTACTGTTATTTTAGAAAAATAAAATAAAATTTCACGCGGACGAAGTCGCTGGGGCCAACTAGTCTATAGATATACCGAGATTTAATATTTAAGTTGCTATTATGTTGTTGACAAAATTTTACTGTAATGTTACTATTACGTTATCCTACACAATTTGTATTATTTTGGATGAATAAATAAATAAATAAATAATAATCTATACATCTATACATACAAATAAAATTGGAGTGTCTGTTTGTAATATTGAAATAACCGTTTTTTACTACATGCATATGAATATATATAAGGTACATATACCAAAATAACAATTTTTATAATTTTAGTCTGTCTGTCTGTCGGTCTGTTTGTTCCGGCTAATCTCTGAAATGGCTGGACCGATTTTGACGGTACTTCTTTTTGGCAGGTAGCTGATTTATAAGGAGTAACTTAGGTTACTTTTATTTTAGAAAAATAAAGTTTAATTCCACGCGGACGAAGTCGCGGGAACAGCTTGTTTTTAATAAAAACATCTTTTTTGTGGTACTTGAGAATGTTGAAGCCTGTTGTTTGTAATATTGAAATAACCGTTTTTTACTACTTGCATATGAATATAAATACGGTACATAATACACCAAAATAACATATTTTACAATTTTTGTCCGTCTGTCTGTTTGTTCCGGCTAATCTCTGAAATGGCTGGACCGATTTTGACGGGACTTTTTTTGGCAGGTAGCTGATGTAATAAGGCTACTACCTAGTAACTTAGGCTACTTTTATTTTAGAAAAATAAAGTTAAAAACCACGTGGACGAAGTCGCGGGAACAGCTACTGTATAATATATTAGAGATACCTACGTGTTTTTTTATTGATGACTAGCTGTACACGGGATTTCGTCCGTGTGGAATTTAACTTTATTTTTCTAAAATATAAGAAGTTAAATTCCACGCGGTACAGCTAGTTGTCGGTAGTCTAGCGATTTAGCTAGCACACTGCTTTGATTCCTGCTTGGTGGTCGAGGGTTCGATTCCTCGCACGCTGCAAACATTTGTATTCGTGAGTAGGATTGTTTGTAACGGTCTGGGTGTTTTCTATGTATAGATAATATATATGTATTTACGAAAAAAATCTTTGTATTTATATCAGTTGTCTAGTACCCATAACATAATCTTCAGCTAGCTTAACTTGGGTCTAGATGAAGCTGTGTGAATTGTCCTGAGATTACTATTATTATTAATTGGTACACAGGTAAACTACTAACTAGGCCATATTGGTGTTGTTTGTTATGGTGAAAAAACTAGTATATATATAAGTTACACGTACAATTTCAAAGACTTATTTCTTCAAAACTACTGGCTATTCTGAAATAAAACTTTAGGGTTTGTATATGTAATGTTTGCATATAAAATATGATTAAAGGTTACCAGTGTATTTACACTTTTACTGAACAAACAGAGTTGTTTAATACTGAAAATATTGTGTGGAAGGCATCAATTACTTTCAGTGCATGTATAGCTTTTCTCTTTTCCTAATTATTATTATTATTAAGTTTAAAGTGGTTGAATTTTACGTAAGGGGTATTTTTTTGTGGCTCAGACGTGCCGTATAGGTAGTTTTTTGTTGATCCATTTTCACTTGTTGATCCGGAGGCCTTTTGTTGATCTAATGCCAGCTGACCATATATAAATGTTGATCCGTTTTGAGCCACAACTGTCACGACGAGTAATAATAAAAATTAAGCGATTTATACACGATTTTATACAAATCCACCTTTTTGGCATACGACCACTTCTTGATCCAATTCAAACGGGCCAATCAGGGTGCCGCATTTGCCAAGGGCTTCCTCATTGGCACGTTTGGGCTACTACATTATGGCTACAGTAACTTAATAATGTCTAGCTAGTATTTCAAGAATAATAGTCTATCTAATCTAAATAATTATAGAAATCAGTCTGGAGTAACGTGACTCCAGATCAAACCTCAGTACTTGTAATTTTTTGGACGGGAACTTTTCCTTTTGTAACAACGTTACTGAGCGAATGAAGAGAAGACGCAACGGCGGATCCAGGGGGAGCGTCATGGAGGTCTTGGGAGTCATGGGGGGCCATGACTCTCCCCCCCCTTAGCCCAGGACTTAGGTAGACCACTAATTGAACTAAAAAATAATGAAACAGCAAAATTTTTTGCACGATCGGAGTGTTGGTGCAGTAGTATTAATTATAATTAAACATTGTTACTTAAAATATAACAGTTAAAATACTATAACACTAAAAGCAAAATAGGTATTTTCAAAATACTTTATCAAAATAAATTACCCTTTGAGGTTTTGTCCAAACCTCAGATATTTTATTTATTTTAGGTATATGAATCGTATAGTATAGTATAAAACAAAGTCGCTGTCGCATCTAACAAGTACATAAATAAAGAAAGACGACTTTTTGGCTCTGAATATATTTCAAAAATCAATATCAATTTATATACTCGTTCTTATTTCATAGTACTTGTTTTGATCCGAATGTATATAGATACCGTAACGGTCTATTAATTATGAATTTATTATACCTAACCTAGATATTTTATTTTGACGAGACTCCGTGTAGTAGTAGTATCCGATAAGGGTATGCGAACCCTAAGTATAATTTCAAAATGACCAGAAATTTCGAAGAAATAAGCCTTTGAATTTCAAATCAACTTACCAAACGGACGCTCAAGGTTCGATTCCCGCCACCGATTTTTTTTTTGTTATTTTTTTTTGTTTTGTCTTTATTTTATATTTTAAATTAACTAATTTAATAATTAAATGAATTTAATCGAACAGAAAGTTGTCAAGTATTAAATTAATTTTAATTTACATTAACTATTATACTTTCTAAATTGTAAAGCAGCTAACAATTATAGTAAGATCTTATAAATAATTAACACAACAACATTTCAAATGTATTTTCTTTATTATTACAAAATATTTTTTGTGCATGCTATAATAGATAATGTCACTTAAAATTTATTTAATATTAAACAACGTTTTTATCGATTAAATTCATTTAATTATTAAAATATTTAATTTTAAATATTAATTTAAAAAAAAAACAAAAAAAAAGTCAATGGTGGGAATCGAACCCGGGGTGTCTGTGTGGTAAGTTGGTACACAGGTACACTCCTAACTAGTAAAATTAATTTAATACTTAACTACGTTTTTCTCGTATAAATTAATTTAATTATTAAAATATTAAATTAAAAAAAAAACAAAAAGAAGTAAATAACAATAGTCAATGGTGGGAATCGAACCCGGGATGTCTGTGTGGTAAGTTGGTACACAGGTACACTCCTAACTAGTAAAATTAATTTAATACTTAACTACGTTTTTCTCGTATAAATTAATTTAATTATTAAAATATTAAATTTAAAAATAACAAAAAGAAGTAAATAACAATAGTCAATGGTGGGAATCGAACCCGGGATGTCTGTGTGGTAAGTTGGTACACAGGTACACTCCTAACTAGTAAAATTAATTTAATACTTAACTACGTTTTTCTCGTATAAATTAATTTAATTATTAAAATATTAAATTTAAAAATAACAAAAAGAAGTAAATAACAATAGTCAATGGTGGGAATCGAACCCGGGGTGTCTGTGTGGTAAGTTGGTACACAGGTATACTCCTAACTAGTAAAATTAATTTAATACTTAACTACGTTTTTCTCGTATAAATTAATTTAATTATTAAAATATTAAATTAAAAAAAAACAAAAGAAATAAATAACAATAGTCAATGGTGGGAATCGAACCCGGGGTGTGTAAGTTGGTACATAGGTGTTCTGGAGTAATCACAGCGGATTTTCGGGAATAATGAAATTAAAGACGCAGAGTAACTTGTACGACTTCTATATTTTTAACTTAATAAAAACTACAAAATGAGCACAAATCGCAAAAGTGTAGTATTTGCGTAAATAAAATAAGTAGGCGCTTTGACTTCACAACATGCCCCCCGGCATTGAAAGCTACGCTTTCAATCAGACTCCGATGATACTGGTAATGGGCAGATTTTGCTAAAGGCTCGCCGAATAACTCCAGTGGATGTCCGGATATCAGCAACCCGTACTATGCCGTCAAGACCAGGATGAACTCCCACAACTCTTCCCAATTTCCACTTTAATGGCGGAAGATTATCCTCCTTAATTACTACCAACGTATTCAATTTTAAATTATCCTTGCAAGTACGCCACTTAACACGTTGTTGCAATTCTGCAATGTACTCTTTGCTCCATCTAGCCCAAAAATGTTGTCGTAATTGCTCAATGCGTTGGAACCGTGTTAAATTATTTGTGGAATGTCTTTGATAATCTCGGTCTGGCAAAGAAGTCAGAGACCGCCCAATTAAAAAATGGCCTGGGGTTAATGGATTATAGTCCGCAGGATCCGAAGAAAGTGGTGTCAGGGGTCGAGAGTTCAGCACTGCTTCAATTTGTATGAGAGTGGTGTTAAGCTCTTCATAGGTTAATGTACAATTACCCAACACTCTCTGTAAGTGGTATTTTGTCGACTTTACACCCGCTTCCCATAAACCTCCGTAATGAGGAGCATACGCCGGAATAAAATGGAAGTCAATGCCATCACAGGCTGCACTTTCGCCTAAAGAATTACAATTCGTCTTTAGAAATTTTGAAATGTCGTTGTATGCACCCACAAATGAGGTACCATTATCGGAATAAATATTGACAGGTTTACCTCTTCGCGAAATGAATCGACGTAAAGCAAGTATATAATTATTACTAGTTAAATCGCCTACCAACTCTAAATGAATAGCTTTGGTAGTGAAGCAAACAAAAACTGAAATATAAACCTTTACTAGCTTACAACCGCGGCCTTGTCGACTAGCGGACATAATAGGTCCGGCATAATCGACACCGACCGTTTCAAAGGGATAGCCACCAGAAAGTAGGCGCTGCTGTGGTAAATTTCCCATCAGGGGGTTACAATTTTACCCTTCATGCGTGTACATCTGATACAATTGTGATAACAGGTTTTCGCTAAATTTCGCCCGCCTATAGGCCAATACCTTTCTCTTATAGATGCTAGCAACAATTGAGGACCGGCATGCATTAGCCGTTTATGCTCATAAATAAATAATAATTTTGTAAAAATGTGACTGGACTGTAAAATTATAGGATGTTTTTTATCTTGTGAAAAATTTGAATTATCAATACGACCTCCGACGCGCATTAATTTATTTTCGTCCATAAAGACGTTCAGTTTTAATAGTTGACTGTTTTTTGGCAAATTATCATTATTTAACAGTAACTTGTACTCGGGAAAGGATTCATATTGACTATTTGAAATAATTAAAACTAAGGCGTCGCGTAAGTCTACCTCTTCTAAAAAATTTGATACTACAAGTACCTTTTTACAATATTTGATAAATCTTAAAACATAGGCAACTGATCGCAATAATCTTAAATAATTAGAAAAGCGACTAAATTCAATGAGCCCACAGGAATTGTTATTGTTAATAACAATAGCATTTAGAGATATGTCTGGTTTAATTTCTGGGAGAACTTCAACACACTTCAGTTGCGTAGGCCACTTCGACAAGTCATTCATGAGAAATTGCGGACCAGACCACCATAAGTTTAAACCTTGCAGATTACTAATATCCACACCACGAGATATTAGATCTGCTGAGTTTTCATCAGTTGGTACGTGTCGCCATGTACAATTTTCTGTCCTTTCTAAGACTTCAGCAACACGATTACGTACAAAAGGCTGAAGTCTAGAAGGCAGCATACGTAACCAACCTAAAACTATGGTGGAATCTGTCCAGCAGTAAGCTTGATCTATTCCCGATCTAAGCGACGTGATGACCTTATCATATAGCCGCGCTCCCATCAACGCACCGCACAGTTCCAACCTAGGTATTGTGGTAGGCTTAATAGGAGCTACTCGGCTCTTAGCCATTAACAACCGAACCATAACTTCACCAGAAGTACTGACGCTACGCAAATAAATGCAAGCTCCATATGCACGCTCTGAAGCGTCCGAAAAAACATGCAACTCTAACGACTTACAGGAGTCGCAAATAACAATCCTCGGTACACGAAGATCGTTCAAAAGAGGCAAAGTTTTACGAATGTAATTCCAATGACGATTAATATCATCAGTTAATGGTTCGTCCCAAGCTAATTTTTTAATCCAAAGCTGCTGTAACAATATTTTCATATTAATTATGCATGGAGCCAAAAGTCCCAATGGGTCAAAAATTCGAGCAATCATCGAAAGAATATCACGTTTTGTATTACCATTAGGAACTAGAGAACTTATTGGGAAACATAGTTCATCAGAATCTGTGTGCCAACTAAGACCTAATAACTTATTTGGCTCATCACTCCCAATATTGAAATCGAATGATGATGCTTGAACGTCCTGAAGATCAATCATCAAAAGAGGATTATTCGATTTCAATTTTCTTAATGGCATACATGCAGAAGCAAGTACATTAGTAACTTGCTTACGTATAGCTTGAACTTCAGCCAAATCGTTACCGCCCGTTAATAGATCATCAACGTAAAAATCATGTTGAATGATCTCGGAAATTTTATCATCCTTGCAGTCGATTCCTAACTGCTTTAGACAGCGTGTAGCCAGAAATGGAGCACTGGATGTTCCATATGTGACCGTGTTCAATATGAATTTTGTAATTGGCTCAGCTACATTACTACGCCACAGTATTTGCTGCAGATGTCTATCAGACGGGTGGACAATTATTTGTCTGTACATTTTTTCAACATCTGCAGACAAAACATATTTATGCTGCCTAAATCGAAGCAATATGGATATCAAATCATCTTGGACGGTGGGACCAATCATTTGGATATCATTGTAAGAAACACCTGAGGTCGTAGGAGAACTGGCATTAAATACAACACGGAGTTTGGTGCTCGTGCTACTATCTCGCATAACACCGTGATGAGGAATGAAATATTCCTTTTCATCTACCTCAGGCTGTTTATATTCTGACATATGGCCAAGCGATTTATACTCTGTCATGAAGTTGCTATACATATCTCTCAATTCAAGATTGCTCGTCAACCTACGCTCTAAAGAAAATAAACAGTGTTCCGCTCGATGAAACGAATTACCTAAAACAGAAGAATCATGTTTAAGCGGTATACGGACGCAGAAACGACCGTCATCGAGGCGCGTTGTGTTCGCAACAAAATGTTCCTCACACATTCTTTCTTCCGGAAAATAATTTGATTTGGAGCATATCTCTTCCAGCTGCCAGAATCGTGTCAAGTCAGCTCGAATGTCGTTCAAATCATGACTTGCACTAGAATCAATTTTATTAAAATTACATTTTATATCATTTAAATGCATAATTGTGTCATGATGACTAAAGATAGGACCTGAAATTATCCACCCTAATCTGGTTTCGCACAATACAGGCTTTTTCTTACCTAATATTATTCTCCGCGTCCCTACCAAATCCCAAAAGAGATCGGCACCAATCAAGATATCAACATCTGCTGGTACAAAGAACGTAGGATCCGCCAAACTAATGTCAGTAGGGATGTCAATATTAGAAATATTAATTTCGTGACCGGGTACATTACTTGTGATTGATGGCAAAACATAACATTGAAGCTCAGAAGAGAGACTGTTATTCAACGACGTCATGTGCACATGACAAGTTTTGCCTACGCGTAAAGTTGCGTTATTTACACCCATGATTGACTAATCTACCTGACAGGTTTCCAAATTTAATTGTCGACACAATTTCTCAGTCATTAGACTTGATGTACTACCACTGTCTAATATTGCACGTACTATATGTTCGTGATTATTCTTGTCATATAATTTTACCAACGCAGTAGATAATAATACATCACATTGAATTTTATTATAACTAGACATATTTGCTGCTAAAGTTACATTGTCAGAAGCAGCAGTCGTTGAAGACGATGCTAAAGGTGTAGTTTCAGATACGACTCTATTTTCATTACGAATATGATGATCATTGGCTGCATGAATCAGAGTGTTGTGTCGACGCTTGCGTATTTTGCAACCTGGCCTTTTGCATAGATTAGCAAAATTAACTACACGAAAGCAATTTAAACATACATTAAAACTGGCTAGTACCTTTAGTCGCGCTTCAACGCTCAACGCAAGAAACTGGGGGCAACCGGTTAGACTATGGTCACCCTTACACTTAGGGCAGATTCGATTATGTGATTCTGCTGTATTGGAATTCTGATGTGGATGACTGCCATGAACTGAAACCATAGATTTTAATTTCATAGTCGATTTATGATTTAAATTGCCCTGATTGACACGTGAAAGCTCTAATGTTTCAATCAAATCTGCACGATTTCGGATAAATTCTAGAAAGGTGTCAAAGGTAATTGAAGTATCTTTATGTGAATGCCCCTTAAATTCCTCCCACTCTCTATAAGTTTTACTATCTAATTTATGGGTAATAATATGGATTAAAAGGGTATCCCAATGTTTGACAGGTTCACCTAATGATTCAAGTGCCCGCAAGTTTTTATTTACCTGATCAATTAACCGCTTTAAATTTGCTGATGACTCCCTTGTTATTGCTTCCACATTGAACAAGGAAGACACATGATTTTGTATCAACAGACGTTTGTTGTCAAACCTATCACACAAAAGTTTCCACGCAACAGCATAATTACTAGATGAAAACTCAACTGATTGAATTACCACGGCAGCAGAACCCTCCAACGATGCACGCAAATAGTGAAATTTATTCACTTCGTCTATTTCATCATTGTTGTGTATAAGGCTAGTAAAGGTATCTCTAAATTCCAAATAATCATCGTATGAACCACTGAATCGCGGTAGCTGGATGGTCGGAAGACGCACCAGCTTATGATTATTGCTCGCTCGAGTACCTCCATCACTACCCATATTGCTCATAGTCTCAACATTAACATTTTGTAAACCTTGGGCTTTCGCGATTGCCTTGAAATATTGTGATTCAAAGTCGGAGCGCTCTTTAAATTGCTCTTCTCTATGATCAACTATACATTCAAGGCGCAACTGTACCTGATCATACTGTTTATACAACGACTCAATTTTACCCATACGTAATTGTAATTCTCTGGCATCCGAGAGACTTAACGGTTCATCAGTTAGTGTATGCAAATAATTAATAAATGCAGTTAAACGGCCTTTAAAACTGCCTCGCTTTTTTATTAACTCCTTTTCTTCGGTCATTATGGGATTCGAGTGTTGTCGACCTGGAATTTATACAATTAAAAAATTAATTCTAATTAATGAAATAAAGATCTACGATCAATAGGTATGAATACAAAATATTAAGCTAACAATATGTTAATTCGATAAAGAAATATATTTATATGTATATTATATAAATCTAGTAAATGTACTGTAAATGTTGTGACATTACATATATTACATATGCACAAGCATAAGTACCGATTCAAATTGACATTAATAGAGAAAATACTAGATTGTTTCTTAACTTGCTGTCGTACATACGGCAAATTATTTGTTTAACATAAATGTACAGATTCCTTAAGTACCTAAATTGTAATATAATATAGAACCTGACAATAAAATTAAACACCAAACACCAAAGTAACATTTAACACAAAAGAATTAGTTATACCTACTTTACTTACATACAACTGACGTGAATAACTATTGAAATTTGCAATTATAAGGCATATATTTTGATAATTAACTCAAACAATGTAGCATTAGTGCTTACTATACTTAATTAAGTAGATTTGTAGTTAATTTTAGCAAATTATGAAAAAGTACTAATATTATTCACAATGCAGTAGGTAGGAAACCAATGAAGTTAAAATAATGTGATACAGATAAATAACGTAATTATCGTTTACTAACCTTAATAAAGTTTTTGATTTACTTATAACATTACCTGTAGAGTGTTGGGATAAGTTTATTATATAGTAATTTATACTTAACACCACTATAAATTACACTCGATTCACATCCAATGGTAGGTAGTTCTGCCGGTCAACTTGCATCCAATTAATTTCTCTTTTATTTCTTGTATTTCTATTTAATTCCACAAAATAATAACTGATCCGCATTTAATTCACATCCGGCTTCGATATAGGACCATGTTCTGGAGTAATCACAGCGGATTTTCGGGAATAATGAAATTAAAGACGCAGAGTAACTTGTACGACTTCTATATTTTTAACTTAATAAAAACTACAAAATTGTATGAGCACAAATCGCAAAAGTGTAGTATTTGCGTAAATAAAATAAGTAAGCGCTTTGACTTCACAACAATAGGTACACTACCAACTAGGCCATTCTACTTTTGTTCATTCTCGTGAAAAAACTAGTATACATATAAGTTACACGTACAATTTCAAAGGCTTATTTCTTCAAAACTACTGGCCATTCTGAAATAAAACTTTAGGGTTTGTATATGTAATGTTTGCATATACAATATGATTAAAGGTTACCAGTGTATTTACACTTTTACTGAACAAACAGAGTTGTTTAGTACTGAAAATATTGTGTGGATATCAATCAATCAATCCATCCATCAATTACTTTCAGTGCACTTATAGCTTTGATCTTTTCCTAATTATTATTATTAAGTTTTAAAGTGGTTGAATTTTGTGTAGAGTGTTTTTATACGTTATTTCTAATTTACCATTTATTTTAAGTTTTTTAAACTCTATTCATCGAGACCAATCTAATGAGTCCAAACACGATATTTCTGCTGTAAGTTTTCGAAGAGTATGTTCATCATCTGATAATACTGGTGCCAGCATGAAGTCAATGTTAACAGATAACTAATTACTTTTATTTCGTCAAAATCTTTAGATTACGTATAATAAATTCATAATATCGCTACCTATTCGAATCAAAACAAGTATTTTAGGTACTTCATGTACTAGTATATAAATTCATCAACACACAAGTAAATAATTTTCTAAATATATTCAGAGCCAAAAAGTTCTTGCATTTAAAAAATTTTGCTGATACGGAGTCACTATTGCAGGAAATTGTTGAAAAAATATATATCGAGTACAGGTACTATCGACGAATACTTTATCTAGGGAACACGCGGGAACGCGGAACGGCAACATGTTGCCGTTCCGCCACGATACCGTTATAGTGGTAGAAAGAGAGAGACAGTGGAGTCAGCAAATGTATCTACGGGTCGTGGCTGGATCAACATAAGTGTGCAACTAAGTGCGCGTATATATATATATATATATATACACTTGTCTTTAATTCAAAGGAAACATAAATAATGAACGCATCACATTTAAAACAGTAATAAGTACGTAATATTATCACATTATCAAACAGTAAGTACGTAATATTATTACATGGTAACAGCACGTATTATGGCAAAAATAAACATCGGCTGATTTGAAAAGATTTATTATAGTAATAATAGTAATCTCAGGACAATTCACACAGCGCCATCTAGACCCAAGTTAAGCTAGCTAAAGCTTGTGTTATGGGTACTAGACAACTGATACAAATACAAAGATTTTTTTCGTAAATTAATATATATTATCTATACATAGAAAACACCCAGACCGTTACAAACAATCATACTCATGAATACAAATGTTTGCAGCGTGCGAGGAATCGAACCCTCGACCATCGAGCTGGAATCAAAGCGGTAGGTGTCTCTAATATATTATGCACTAGCTATTCCGGCGACTTCGTCCACGTGGTTTTTAACTTTATTTTTCTAAAATAAAAGTAGCCTAAGTTACTCCTTATAACATCAGCTACCTGTCAAAAAAGGTCCCATCAAAATCGGTCCAGCCATTTCAGAGATTAGCCGGAACAAACAGACAGACAGACAGACAAAAATTGTATAAAAATAAATTTTAGTATATGTACCGTATTTATATTCATATGCTCGTAGTCAAAAACTATTATTTCAATATTATAAACAACAGGCTTCAACATCCTCGAGTACCACAAAAAAGATGTTTTTTCTATCAAATAAACCGTTTTTATTAAAAACAAGCTGTTCCCGCGATTTCGTCCGCGTGGAATTTAACTTTATTTATCTAAAATAAAAGTAGTCTAAGTTACTCCTTATAAATCAGCTACCTGCCAATAAAAGTCCCGTCAAATCGGTCTAGTCATTTCAGAGATTTGCCGGAACAACCAGACCGACAGACAGACAGACAAAAATTATAAAAATTGTTATTTTGGTATATGTACCTTATATATATTCATATGCATGTAGTAAAAAACGGTTATTTCAATATTACAAACAGACACTCCAATTTTATTTATATGTATATGTATAGATTATTATTTATTTATTTATTTATTCATCCAAAATAATACAAATTGTGTAGGATAACGTAATAGTAACATTACAGTAAAATTACATAATAGTAACTTAAACATTAAATCTCGGTATATCTATAGACTAGCTGGCCCCAGCGACTTCGTCCGCGTGAAATTTTATTTTATTTTTCTAAAATAACAGTAGCGTAAGTTACTCCTTATTACATCAGCTACTTGCCAAAAAAAGTCCCGTCAAAATCGGTCCAGCTATTTCAGAGATTAGCCGGAACAAACAGACAGACAGACAGACAAAACTTGTAAAATATGTTATTTTGGTGTATGTACCGTATTTATATTTATATGCAAGTAGTAAAAAACGGTTATTTCAATATTACAAACAGACACTCCAATTTTATTTACATGTATACATAGATGTATAGATTAAAAAAAAAGTAACAGTCATAAGGCTAGTCGTATGCCTAATATATATAATAATGTAATAAATTCATTTAAACAGAAATTGCGGCAACATTATTTAAATTTGTAACTTTTTTACTGACCTTCTCCTTTTTTCACATCTTTCTGTTATATCCCTATAGTTCTCTCTATATTTTCTGTTTTTCTTACTTCAATTTGAGACTGTACTTATAATTTGATTATCGGATCATTATGTATTTACTTATATATAATATTTATACATTTATGGGTTATATTTACATATATATTTATGTATGTATATTGTTATTTTTTTATAGAAATGTATATTTTGCTTATCTTTATAAATCTTTTTTTGACATTTCTTATTTATATTAGTGCACCGCCAACAATCTTTCTCTGCACCACTCATAGTTGCCTGGTAATTAACGCGGCAAGATATTAAGTCCGCCACATGTACAATTTTTTTTGTGCATTAAAGTTAAATAAATAAATAAAAATACACTACTGTTTAATGAAAATGCGTATTGTCTAGTGCTTTGAGATGTATCAATATAAGGTCAACAAAAAAGTCCGTGATGATATATGTCTATCTCTTAAGGATAACCAACAATAACCATTTTTTATCTTTTACATTTTACGGGATTTTTTTTTATCGTATGTTTCCCTTAAAATCATGTAAACTATGTTATTATATCATAATCTAAAGAAATAATAATATTTTATAGTGGAATATATACTATAAAATACCAAAAAGTAGCAATGTAATTCGTTACGCGCGAATCAGCTATTATAAGGTCAAAGGTCGGTGCACCCCGCGTATTTAATAAATAGTGCTTCTCTGGATGTCTTTAAGAGAAAATAGCAGTATGTACGTGTATATGTACAAGTCCTTAAGTGTTAAGTTTTTCAAATGTACAATAAAGAATAAATATTTTTAAGTACAGTACTTACGTACATTAATATAATACCTACTTTTTACTTGTATCTATTGTTATCAAAATTAAATTATAAGTTCTTAACTTGACCACGACTATGTGACCCTCTCTTGGCGCCAAAACGAGTGAAAAAATGAACAGCATACGACGACGACGCAGTACCTATAGAGTGGAGCAACTGCTTATTCAGTTTTATTCAACTATTTAGTCCCTCCACCGTTACAATGAATGGAGGCGGATATTACAATGTATGTAGCATTGCGAATATAAAATATCTAGATTAGGTATAATAAATTCATAATTGATAGGCCGTTACGGTATCAGAGCCAAAAAGTCTTCTTTCTTTGTTTATGTACTGTTAGATGCGACAGCGACTTTGTTTTATACTACACTATGTAATGATTGATATACCTAAAATAAATAAAATATCTGAGGTTTGGACAAAAATTCAAAAGGTACTTTATTTTGAAAAAGTATTTTGAAAATACCTATTTTGCATTTAGTATTTGAAATACAAAACACAAAACTATTTTTGTTATTAGAGTGACATTTCTATGAATTCACTGTCGATAGCGAGCGGTGCGATGGAAAAAGATAACCGTTTATAAAAATATAATAAATAGCCCTGGACAATTAACACAGACTGATACTAAACTGATATAAATAGATATTTTTATTTTGTAAATACATATAAAACACCCAGACCGATGAAAACAATCGATGACCGATGAGTACAAATGTTTGCACCGTGCGAGAAATCGAACCCGCGACCATCGGATGTAAAGCGGTGTGACCACCGAGGCAGTCGAAATACACAAATAATCTTATGAATTTAATTTATTCTAATTTGTTTGTGTGCGCGGGGTGCGGTGTACGGTGCTCCCCCTGCCTCCACCGTTGCTGGAGCTTGCATGTATGGAGCATTGCGAATATAAAATATCTAGATTAGTAAATTCATAATTGATAGACCGTTACGGTATCTATATATATTCGGATTAAAATAAGTATCGCAGTAAGGACCAGTATATAAAGTGATCAACACAATTAATTGATTTTTGAAATATATATACAGAGCCAAAAAGTCTTTGTGTATTCAAAAAATATCTAATTTGTTTGTGTGCGCGGGGTGCGGTGTACGGTGCTCCCCCTGCTACGGTGGAGTTACTATGTATGGAGCATTGCGAATATAAAATATCTAGATTAGTAAATTAATAAATTCATAATTGATAGACCGTTACGGTATCTATATATATTCGGATGAAAATAAGTATCGCAGTAAGGACGAGTATATAAAGTGATCAACATAATTAATTGATTTTTGAAATATATTCAGAGCCAAAAAGTCTTTGTGTATACCAAAAATTTAGCCGTTCGGAGCCAGTCATGCACGAATTATTAGTAAAAATGTGTCGAGTATATCGTACTATCGACGAATATATATGCCACATCGCAAAATAGAATGCGACGTTGCCATACCGCCTGAGATATACGCGATAGGAGTCAAGTTATAGTAGTTTATATATATATATATATATATATATATATATATATATATATATATATATATATAAACACCTCTTTGGGCACTTTACATCCGATGGTCGCGGTGCAAACATTTGTACTCATCGGTCATCGATTGTTTTCATCGGTCTGGGTGTTTTATATGTATTTACAAAATAAAAATATCTATTTATATCAGTTCAGTATCAATCTGTGTTAATTGTCCAGGGCTATTTATTATATTTTTATAAACGGTTATCTTTTTCCATCGCACCGCTCGCTATCGACAGTGAATTCATAGAAATGTCACTCTAAAAACAAAAATAGTTTTGTGTTTTGTATTTCAAATACTAAATGCAAAATAGGTATTTTCAAAATACTTTTTCAAAATAAAGTACCTTTTGAATTTTTGTCCAAACCACAGATATTTTAGGTATATCAATCATTACATTTTTTTTTTTTATTGGGTTGTTTGGGCTATTGTCAGATGTGTAGCACCTGTAGCACTGCGACCTACAAAGATCTATTGTGCTCGCCCTTTTCAGAGTTCGCTACCTAGACCCGTCAGGGACAAGAATTGAAGGATATTCTTAGGAGCGATCGTTTTTATCTCCTCGGGAAAGAGTGTAAACTTTCCAAAGGAGATATTTCGTTTATGCATGAGTGGGCTACAACCACATAGGATGTGAAGCGGCGTTTCCTCTTCAGTTTGGCAGAATCTGCAGATACTAGTCGTGCATAGGCCTAGCTTAGCCATATGCTTGTTCAATTTGCAGTGTCCTGTGAGGGCCCTAGTCATCATGCATATGTTGTTTTTACTCAATAGCAGTAATCGATTGGAGTATTTGGTCGAGAAGCCCGATATAAGGTCTTTTGAATGTATTAATCCTGGCATTTCTTGCCAGTGATTCAGTGCTTCTCGTTTGGTT